>NC_037680.1:101600776-101951435 GCF_003255815.1 Theropithecus gelada | reverse complement strand
GAAAACCACTGAGGCCACCATGCAACTGTAGCCCGGGAGGTTGCCATGGCAACATGTGAACATGACCCCACAAATGCAGATGCAAGTGTGGTCACATCCAGCACAGTCGACAAAAAGACACCACACAACACTCAGCTGCACACAGGGTATAAAATCATCAATATGTGAGCTTGGAAAATACATCGAAGTAAAGTAATATTATATATACACCCGCTTGAGCATTGGTTCCGGTAGCCCGGGATTACGTTTGAATCCCCCTTTTTTCTCTTGCCCTCAATAGCCAATCTTTATTATCAACTTCCATATGGAAAACGTGTCCTCTTATCTCCATCTCTCCATTTCCATCACCTTGGACTAGATCATCGCAATCTTTCACTCAGATGACTGCAACAGTCTCTCGTCAATTAGCTTCTCTCCTGCAACATTCCATGCTCCTCACACCACTCCAAGGATGAACTTCACCTAGGTGTTACTTTCTAAACACCACACTCCAGTAAAGGAGCCAGGTTTGGAAGGGGGAAACAAGATGTACCTGGAATAATTATGACAAACAAACAAATAAGCAAGTACCCCAAAACTGATGGGAATGCATTGAAAGAACAAATGATCCAGGTTAAATGAGCTGCCACTGGCCAAGTAAAGACAATTTGTGCCGCAAAATGAATAATGCAGGGATAGATTTTACACCATAGATAAAACCAGAATCTATGAGTTCGTACTGAGAATAAATGAGTAAATACATAAGCAAGTAAATAATTTTTAAGTAAGAAATAAGTAAATAAGAATGATAAGTAATGTAAAAAGAATGGAAGAGTTATAAATTTTAGCCATCATAATCATAATTGGTTCAGGTAAGTATTACCAGTAGTGCTAAATACCACTAAGTAAAGTTTAATAAAAAACTGCATGTTTACAGATTCTCAAAGTATCCTCCAAGAAAGGGAAAAATGATAAACTTTCTAGTGTAGAAACCTAGCAGATTTTTCCACCTTAAACAATTAGTCAAAGTTAATACCACTAATTAATGGGACAAAGTGAACAGCTTATTTTCTAATGTAATGAAGTAAGAGAGTCATAATTTCTGTAGTATTCCTGTAAAAGGACATCGCTTCTGTGGTATTCCTGCCAAAAATGCATTACCTGAATGTAATCATGATGGAGCATCGAACAACTTCAAATTAAAGGGCTGTGAGTTTGTACCTCAGTTGACCTATCCTCTTCAAAATGCCAATGTCAGGAAAGACAAAGGCTGAGACCTCTTCCAGACCAAGAAGACAAAGAAGTCATGGCAACTGGATGCAGTGTGTGATCCTGGAATGAATCCTGGATCCAGACAATGGAGGTAATTGTTTGTAAAGAACTTACAGAGACAATTGGAAAATATAATGGTTGTTTTGTTTTGTTTTGTTTTGTTTTTTAGGCAGGGTCTCACTCTGTCACCCAGGCTGGAGTGTAGTGGTGCGATCTCAGCTCACTGCAACCCCCGCCTCCCGGGTTCAAGCAATTCTCCTGCCTCAACCTCCTGAGTAGCTGGGAGTATGGGCGCCCACCACTATGCCTGGCTAATTTTCGTATTTTTAGTAGGGACAGGGTTTCACCATGTTAGCCAAGCTGATCTCGAATGCCTGACCTCAGGTGATCCACCCGCCTCAGCTTCCCAAAGTGCTGGGATTACAGGTGTGAGCCACCACACCCAGCCTAAATATTCTTTATGTATTAGATAGTACATTAATTTTATAATTAATAAATTTGATGATTGCATTGGAGTTACATAAGAGGATGCCCTTTTACCTTGGAGATACTGAAATACTTTTGTTTTGGGTAAAGGGCCATGATGTCTATAACCCCCATTTGAATGGCACAGTAGCAATAACAATAATAATAATTCTTTTCTATATAAAGAGAGGATACATGATAAGTCACAAATTTAGAGTGTAAAGAAATTCATTGTACTATTTTTGCAAATTTTCTATTCATTTTTTTCAAAATAATTGAACATTTCAAAACCAATTCTTAAATATATATTTTTTTCTGATTGTCTTAAATCTCTTCAATAGTTTCCCATTTCTGTTATAGTAAAATTAAATTCCTAAAATGTCCCAACCATCACTGCAGCCTCACACAGATCAAATCTAATGATCTCATGGGTTTCTTTCATTTCCAAGAAAATGCCATGAGCTTTCACTATCTGCTGATACTTTCTTTTCCCTATTTGCATATTTGGCTATCTATCTATCTATCTATCTATCTATCTATCTATCATCTGTCTCATCTTTTCTTTTCTTTATTTTATAAAGCACCCAGATTAATAAAGGTCAGCTCCTTAGAGAAGTCTTCTCTGCCTAATCCACTCCTGTTCCCAGTTTTCTTTATCAATCCTTCACCTATTTCCATCATAGCACTTTCAAAACTGATGTTATTCAATTTCATCACCTGTTTCCTTATTTGTCAGTAACAGTCATTTGAGTTTACCTGATGCTTCAAAAGTCAGGAAATACAAATACCTTGTCCACCGCCCTATTTCCACCCTAGTGCCTTAGCACAGTAGGGCCACCTGAAAGAATGGATATGCTTAGATGCCTATTTGCCAACCATTCGTGCAATGACGGGCTAGGCAAATACATATGGTCTCCCTCCAGTTCCTTCCTACCTCCGCCTCTTTAATAGCTCAGTAGTTGCAAGGGGACTCCTCTCTCCCTCCATTTCTCCCTGGCCCTTTACCCCAATGGTCCCCATGGGATCATTCAGGGAGTTTCCTGCTCTGTACTAAAGGTTAGCTTGATACATACAGGTCTAATGCAGCCAACCCTTAGTGTTCTCTATGTAACAAAGTGATTTTCCAGCCTCTGTCATTTGAAACTAGTGCATCCTGAGTAGGTCCATTCCATTCTTGAGGGCCTTTCAGGATTAGAAAGTCTTTTATCTTAGTTCTCTTTCATTTGTCATTGCACTAACCACAGTTCTTGACCCACTCAGAAAAATCTTAATCCCTTTTCTATATGACAATGTTCCCGATATTTGAGGTTTCTTATTTTTTATTCCTAGCTTTTCTCCATTGGTCTTTTCTCCTTTGGTCTTATGAAAACATCTCTCTCCCTTTTTGAGAAAATAAATGCATGTTTCTTTGGTATTGGAATATTTTCTCAGTGTCTTAGTTGGGGAGGGGAGCATTTTCTTCATGTCTTTGCTGTGAATTAAAGCAAAAATGAATGAAAAGAATATGATACCTGGTTTTGCTCTTTTAAGTCACTGAAACGTGCTCTTTCTAAAAGCACTGAGATTATATTCCCTTTCTGAGCTTTTTTGAAGGTTTTCTTCAGATACATTCTCTCTCAAATTAAGCTTTCTTTTATTGCAATTTAGTGTACATGAAGTAAATGGCCACGTCTATGTGAAGAACACTAGTATTTGAGGACTTACGTTATGTCACTGCTTACTTTATGTTACTATGTCATTTCTTTTCCATGTTGTGCTTATCATATGGGTATAATTATCCTCATTTTTTGCATTAGGAAATGAAGGAGTTAAATAATTTGTCCAAAAGCAGACAACTCCCAAATGAGTAAGATTGAATTTCTACCTTCATTTCATATCAAGTTGTTCAATGAAACAAAAAGAAGAACTTAAAGAATAAAACACTGTAAATAAATCAGCCAGATGCTGGTACTAAGATTGCAAAACAGAATAGATATGCAACAAACCACTAAAGAAGATTACTAAATGCAATTAAGAAAAAAAAAGATCTGAAGCAGTGTTTGATCACAAGTGAAATATTAGTACATACCTTTCTAGTGGTTAGCACAGAAGTGATGTTGGCAATAGGATTTGAGGAACAGAGGTGATATAATAATATAACATTAAAGTGAAAGAGTGAGTAATCCTTTTAGTAAGTCAGATCCTTATTATCATAATGCCTAATATTGATCATCAGCCTTTAAAAAATTCTAGAATAATTGGAGAGCGTTCAAGAAATACAAACAGAAATAATGAAATTGGCAAAAAATAGTATAATAAGGCACCCAAATTACTTGCTAAAAATGAATATACAAATTAATGAATGAAATTGGCTCTTTATACTAGAACAAAAAAAATATACGAAATGGTGACCTGATTACAATCTTGAAGGATTGAATGGGGTTGTTCTCTGCATCTGTAGAGATTTTAAAAGCGATATTTAAAAGGGGATCTTTTCATGAGATTTTAAGAATAACTCCTCTGTCATCAAAATGACACAATAGTGAAATAGAGTGTCTTATAAGTGGTGGACAGATGTTCATAAATAATTAAGAACAGAATAGAAAATGATTTGTTAGAAATGATTTTGGCTTTTGGGGTCAGAATGCATGGGTCTAGACTATTACTTCCATTGTAACCCTTTCCCCTCACTCAAGGACATCCCGGTTTAATCCACTCATTGTCATAAAAATAAAAATCTCTCTCCCATTAAATATCTCAACAGAAGTCCCACTGAATACATTCCTAAGTTTAACAATTATTGCCCACAGAAAGAGCAAATTAATATCAACAACAGTGACAAGTAGCTTCTGTATTTGTCCACATTCTCTGAGAAACAGTGGTCAAGACTGAATCTAATGTGAAAGAAAATCTTAAGGAAAACACCTGTCACTGAAAATGGTAAGAGGCTGGGAGTGCCATCAAATCTCCATGCATTTCTATCTCAAGTGAAGGAGAGAAGGGAGAAAGGAAGCTTGGGTAGAAACATCTTAGACTGCAGAGCAGTTTTAAAGGGAATTCAGCAAGACTGTTGAGGAGTCCTTGACCCAAAGTCACCTGTCAGAAAGAATCTACTCATCACCTGATCTCCTAGGAACTGTCTGTCTCGGTGTCTTTGCCAAAGTCATTAGCACTCACACGGCAATCAATTTCTGAATCACCAGCTCATACCCTAAATCAGTTTCACTTTCTTCAAAAGTCTGAAGGGCACTTTCCCATGTCCACCAAAGTCACAGTTTCTTATGTCCTAATTTTGTGCCACTCACTGCGTCCAATACTCTGAGACATGTTGAATTTTTACAAAACTGTCCAATATCCCATCTCTTTGACTCAAAAGCTTTTGCTCTTAACCTCTACTACTTGCCTCCTACAATACTATTCCACCTCCCTCTATGGCACACCACCCTGATCACCCTTTAAAAATATCCAGAAGTCATAATTTAGGCTATGATTTCAAGCTATTTGTGTGTGCTTTTCGTTGTGTTAGAAAGAAAAGGAATAGATCAATCTAACCCTTCAAATGTTTAAAAAGTGTACATGAGCAAGAGCTTCATGTCTAAAACACCAAAAGCAATGACAACAAAAGCCAAAATTGACAAATGGGATCTAATTAAACTAAAGAGCTTCTGCACAGCAAAAGAAACTACCATCAGAGTGAACAGGCAACCTACAGAATGGGAGAAAATTTTTACAGTCTACTTATCTGACAAAGGGCTAATATCCAGAATCTATGAAGAACTCAAACAAATTTACAAGAAAAAAAAAACAAGCCCATTAAAAATTGGGCGAAGGATATGAACAGACACTTCTCAAAAGAAGACATTTATGCAACCAACAGACACATGAAAAAATGCTCATCATCACTGGCCATCAGAGAAATGTAAATCAAAACCACAATGAGATACCATCTCACACCAGTTAGAATGACAATCCTTAAAATGTCAGGAAACAACAGGTGCTGGAGAGGATGTGGAGAAATAGGAACACCTTTACACTGTTGGTGGGACTGTAAACTAGTTCAACCATTGTGGAAGACAGTGTGGCGATTCCTCAAGGATCTAGAACTAGAAATACCATTTGACCCAGCCATCCCATTACTGGGTATATACCCAAAGGATTATAAATCATGCTGCTGTAAAGATACATGCACACTTTTGTTTATTGCAGCACGATTCACAATAGCAAAGTCTTGGAACCAACCCAAATGTCCATCAGTGATAGACTGGATTAAGAAAATGTGACACATATACACCATGGAATACTATGCACCCATAAAAAAGATAAGTTCATGTCCTTTGTAGGGACATGGATGAAGCTGGAAACCATCATTCTCAGCAAACTATCACAAGGACAAAAAACCAAACACTGCATGTTCTCACTCATAGGTGGGAACTGAACAATAAGAACACTTGGACACAGGGTGGGGAACACCACACACCGGACCCTGTTGTGGGGTGGGGGGAGGGAGGAGGGATGGCCTTAGGGGATATACCTAATGTAAATGACAAGTTAATAGGTGCAGCACACCAACATGGCACATGTATACATATATAACAAACCTGCACATTATGCACATGTACCCTAGGACTTAAAGTTTATAAAAATAAATAAATAAATAAAAATAAAAAGTGTACTTTGATGGACACAGCACAAATTCCCTTAATAAGTTTGTACACAATTTGTGACCCAGCATTTTCATGATCACTTACTTACCAGTAGCTATATGTTCATGAAGACCTCTCAGTATGTATTATACTCATATTGCTTATATATTTCTGTTGTAGATTTATCTTATTTCTGAAAGTCTTGAACACAACCAGCATTTACCTCCTGTAGATACATGCCTCCTACATCTTGAAATGCATTTTCCTTTTATCCTTTTCCAATGCTACTTCAATTTCTCATCTTGTATTTTGGGACTGTTGCTTTTATCACTTGCTGTTCAACTTGATCTCATTGAGAAGTTTTACGAATATGCTTTGTGTTCCATCTGAGCTTTTAAGCAACAAACACTAGGTCTAAACACCAAATTTGCAAACGAAAATTCCACCAATTATTTGCTTTTTCTGAATATGCCTTTGATTCTCTTCTGGAACATGATTTCATCAACTATCTAATAACAGCAATTGGCTGTTTTCTTTTTTTCAATTTTAAAAATTATTTTTATTAAGGTATACCTCACATGCAATGAATCAAGCTATTTAAAATATAGTCTGTCATTCTGGCACACAAATGAAGTCACGTAAACACCAGCACAATCAAGGTGTAGAATAGCTTCATCACCTCCCCAAATTCCCTCATGGATCTCTGTCGTTAGCTCCTATCCCCACCATCAGCTCCTAATAACCATTTATGTTTCTCCATCTCTGTAGTTTTGGCTTTTCAATGATAGTATATCAATGGAAGCATATGATATGTAACCTTAATGTCTGGCCTCTTTCACTTAATATAATGAGATTCATATATGTGAACATCTAGAGACAGGAGAAAATTATATCTGTTGCAGAAAGATTAATTTGGTAAATTTATTTCATTGAACACATTATCCCTATGATTTATTGAGTTCCTATTCGTGTGTCACACCATGGACTTGCTGCTTTCCCTATATCATCCCATTCCATCCTTATTACAATCCAGCAATGACAGTATTAAGACATCCATTTACAGATAATAAAATTGAGGGTCAGAAGATTTAAGTAACTTATCTGGTATCACAGTTAGTAAATAAGTGATGTGCAACTCTTAGTTGGAAATGTCCACATTCAAAGTCTATGCATTTTCAATTGCACTATTGCTTCAGCCTTAACTTTGCCTTACAATATAAAGTAACTTTTTTAATGCTACCATATATAAACTTTCATCTGTAAAGCCAAACAGTGTATCTTCCATCTGTAATAATGACATAGAAATGGCTGTTCTTCTACTATATCTATTGTAAAACCTGGCTGGTTATAAAAAATATTTTTATTCTGTTCTATACTATCTTGTTTCACTATACTAGATGGTCCAAATTTTTATGTTTCAGTTCTAAAATACTCTTGCTATTATTAACAGATCTACTTTTTGGGCAAATTGGCACAAAATCTTTTACTTATTTGTTTTGAATCTATTTTAATTATATAAGCATAAGAATGAAACATATTAGGATATGCATGCATATACCGAAATGATCTAATGTTTCAGCATTTCAATAACATAATATGTTGATTTGGATTGTGAAGTATTATGTTTAAATCACATAAAGAAAACTCATAGATACTTATGAAATCCAGAAGTTGTTTTATAGACAGTTTACATAAAATTAACATTGAATCATAAAATTGAACATGATTTTTGTAAAGAACAAAAATTCAGAAAAATTTATTTTAAATCCAGAAAAAAAAGGCAGAAAACCTTTGCACTTTTACATGAATGCACCTTAGGAATTCATATAGAAGGTCCTTCATTTTTTCCACCCCACCTCATAATCTCTCATATAGAAATAACTTTAAACAAATTATGTCTGTAGTCTCCACTGATATTATAGCATTGACTTTGGGAAGTAGACATCATGAATTTAAATCCCAGCTTTGCCTTTATTTTGTGCTTTTGTTTTTTAGTCATGTGCTTTATCTTTTTTTAATCTTATTTTCTGCCTAAACTTATTTTCTCTTTCCTTATCTTTATTACTTAAAATAATAATAAACTCTATCATTGGTAATTTATCATTGTAACTCTATCATTGGTAATAATAAACTCTGTCATTGGTAATTTCAAACATACAAAATGTTCTACCATCTTGAAACAAGATAGAGGATTTTAAAATATACATCTACATGCATACATATATAGCCTGAATTTTCCTCTACCTTACAAACTTCAGGGTACAACATCTAATATGAAGAGTTAAAAGCAAATTTCATGAAGTGTAGGCCTATTTACACCTCCTCATTCTCCATTTCTCAGAATTTCATGGCTGTCTCTAACAGCTCCACGAATTCTTCAAGGCAGTCTTACCTGCACTCACGGATCAATGTGGCCTCGGCGATTCCAATATCTACCATACAGTCCATTTAGACCCTTCAGCTCTGTGTTTCTCCATTGCCATGGTTATCTGCTACCCCAGAGTTTGACGTTAATTCTAATGGATTCGAATGGTGCTATCATAGCTTGGCTGTTTTCTGACTAAGTCTTTCAAGTAATAAGTTGAATGTGTCTGACCCTATATGAACATACATCTGTGAGGGTCTCAATGCTGAGCTATTGGGTTTTCCCTACATATCTTCATGTCATCATGAATAGGGTGATGAGATCAATTGAGATATCACTGGCTTCCCTATACCACAACCACAATTTCTTTCCAGCCATGAGACCTTATTGCTGAAGCTACTTGCCATGAAACAATTCCTTATTAATTTAAAGCAAGGCCTTAAGCCAGAAAATGGCAGGTTTCTGTGTGTGCTCTCCCCCATCTACCACTACAACCACAAATCTTTTTCGGACGTAGCTGTGGTGCCTCAACTCAGATTAAGGACATAGTTTTTGAGTTTTTATTTTGTATTGTTTTACCTCCAGTCTCACATCCAGCCATGTAAATTAACAGATACAAGCAGGAGTTTGGAAAGGGTCTCCACAAACTAAATCTCTGAGTCTCAGCTCCATTCCCATGTAGATCTCTTCTACAGAAATAAGGGCTGAGAACTGACAGTCTATGTAAGATGCTGGGCATTATAGGCTATCATATAGTGGGTATTCAGTACATCTGATTGTCCTTTCTTTGCTTGTAGAAGGCGAAGATCCTTCTCATAAAGCACCTTTTCTCATTTTTTAGTGTTCTTTCAATGATCTTTATCACATTGCTATGCTAAAAATAGTTTATAGGTATTTACTGAGTGAACAAATAAAAGCTTGAGAAAGAATGATAAACAATATTTAATAGTAAGACAAACAAAATTATCCCTATGTGAAAATCTTACTACTTAACTGCCTTGTGTCCCATTTCCTAAGATGTATAATGAAACATCAAGATAAAATGATGCATTTCTGGATTCCTTATATTTCATAAAACGTTGAATCAATTAGATGAATATAGGTAAAACTTCAAAGCTATAGTCTAAGCAAAGACTCAGAAAAAGATTAAAAGTACATTTTGCAAATAATGATTGACACTATAATTAAAAAGGTGAAATTGTCAATTACACTAAAATCTGTACACAGTGCACTAACATTTTTTAAAGTGTTTTATTTGACCATAAAATGAATTTAATTCTTCTTGCTTCACCAAATGAAACATTATATTTGCTTTGAAATAGCTTACCTTTCTGTTTTAAATTATTCAGAAAGGTAAGATATATCTCTGGCATATTTTCATTATAAATGCCCAAATAACTTTGTCTTGTAAGAAATGTCATTTTAAAATGAACAATTATAAAAGATGAAGGGATTTAATATTTCCATCTCAAAGATGGTTTAAATAGGCTATTTTTATCAAGACTTTGATATTATTATATCGACTTTCTTATGTGATGATCTCTTCATTTAGGCTAATCACACTCTCACAATAAGAGTAAATTTCATCCATCTCCTAGAGAAAGAGAAATGTAATAAATATTATAACAACAAGAAATGTCTTCATATTCACAGTAACAAGACTCAATCTGGCCCTTGGGTGACTTTGGGTCTTACTCCCTCATATTTGCCTGTGGTAGTGTCTGCAATTGATCTGATTCGTTCTCTGTCATTCCACTATCAAATTAATGTACATATTTTATAGACCTATTTGGATCACTAGGCTTAAAATTATAAAGAAGATTTATACAGAAAAAACAAATTATCCCATTTAGAAAACACCTGTGTGTTTATTGATAATGCTTGGTGGTTTGAGGTGATTTATATCAGCATGAATATTGCCTGTTATTCAAATGCAGTCAAATCTTTTAGAGGTATATTTCATATTGGTTTCTCCATTTCTATAATCCTTCAGGATACTGCAGTGTTATTACGGTATTTTAGTTGTTTTAAATTTTTCGGCCGGGCGCGGTGGCTCAAGCCTGTAATCCCAGCACTTTGGGAGGCCGAGACGGGCGGGTCACGAGGTCAGGAGATCGAGACCATCCTGGCTAACACGGTGAAACCCCGTCTCTACTAAAAAATACAAAAAACTAGCCGGGTGAAGTGGCGGGCGCCTGTGGTCCCAGCTACTCGGGAGGCTGAGGCAGGAGAATGGCGTGAACCCGGGAGGCGGAGCTTGCAGTGAGCTGAGATCCGGCCACCGCACTCCAGCCTGGGCGACAGAGCCAGACTCCGTCTCAAAAAAAAAAAAAAAAAAAAAAAATTTCACAAAATCACTATTTGTAGTTTCGTTCAATTTCAGACACTCATTCGTTGATCTAAGATGGTTAGCATGATTCCTAGTGGCAATTATTTACTAAAAGGTAACAGTTATTAAGTCCTATTGAATAAGTAGTAATTAAGTCCTATTGAATAAGTAGTTCCTAGTGCTAGCTAACTGAGAAATACAAGCTTCTTTTACTAAAGTTCTTGGATAGCCTCTCTTCACAACCCTATACAAATGATTTATTGGATGTCAAGGACCCTCCTTAGTGGAACTTAGATATCGGTCCTGGAACAGTCCTAGTTACCTTTTTAAAATGTTTTTAAGACTGTGAATTATAATACCTAGATTTCTCTTCTTTCTCTTTCATCTTATGGACCTCTTTCTCAAGACCCTTTTTCATGGAAGAACCCCCTGTACATCTAAGTAATACATACTTTCCTCCAAAGGAGAGACTTAAATCACACTGGTTTCTGTGTAGAAGATGGAAGTACTGTTTGTTTTGTTAGAGTCTACCTGGTTTCCAATATTCGACATCCACGATGAATGGATAGGCAAAGGAGATGAAGGACTACGTGTCCCTGATTTTAAGCAGGGAACATATTTTCAAGCATAAAAAAGCAATAAAAACATAGATAAGTCCATGAATTGGCATCTTCATGTAAATTATATTCACAAAAATAATAAATTATTTTCAAATTAAAAATTAGAACCATTAGGCCAGGTGCAGTGGCTCACACCTATAATCCCAGCACTTTGGAAAGCTGAGGTGGGCAGATCACCTGAGGTCAGGAGTTTAAGACCAGCCTGGCCAGCATGGCAAAACCCCATCTCTACTAAAAATTTAAAAATTAGCCAAGTGTGGTGGTGCACATCGGTAATCCCAGCTACTTGAGAGGCTAAGGCACAAGAATTGCTTGAACCTGGGAGGTAGAGTTTGCAGTGAGCTGAGATTGTGCCACTGCACTCCAGCCTGGGAAACAGAGCGAGACTCCGTCTCAAACACAAATTAGGACCACTGTAGGCCTTAAAAACAAGGTCTATATACCTATAAATTGTCTTTATTTCAAATTAGGAATTCAAATTTATTATTCATAAAGACAAAGATAAACGTGAGCTATTTTAAAAAGATCGTAGAGCATCGTAAAAGGGCAGTAAGGCAGTATCAAAAAAATAATGTCTGATTTTAAATCTTTTTACAGAAAGCTATCTAAAAAGCTATTTTATAGTTACTACTTTCTAAGCCATTAAAATGATAGTTTTTAAGCTACTAGTGATTTTCACATAAATGTAAATACATACTTATATTTATTTCTGTTTTAAATATTTTAACATATTTTAAATATTATCACTTTTGACTGAGGATTAATGTCAGGAGCCAGGATAACTGTGCCTTTTGGGTTTTCAGTTCTCAGTTTTTCATTGTCAACCATTACCCATAACTCTGTGAGTTAATAAGATACAACCACGAAACAAAAAGAAGTTATTTGTGTAAGACTTGTCCACAGGGCCAACCACTGAGAAACGGAAGGGCTGAATAACAGGGCTTTTTGTTTCAATGTTATTCAGTATTCATCCATTTTACACTGGAGCATCTACCATACCAAGCAATGTCTAGATGCTGAAGATTCAATAGTGAACAAGACAGAAAGCTCATCCCAACCTATCAAATCTGGGGGCTTAAAAGCATCAAAATACAATGTGATGAATGAGGTTCAGAGGTATGTTTAAACAGGCATGAGATCAGAGTGAATGGAGCCATACATAATTCTAGGGAAAGGTTTCACAGAGGAAGAAGCACTTGGGCTGAATCTTTTTTTTTTTTTTTTTAAAGTAAATTTTGTTAAAATTATCTCCCACTCTGTCAACCCAGCAATCCCATTACTGCGTATATACCCAAAGGAATATAAACCATTCCATTACAAAGATATATGCACACCTATGTTCATTACAGTGCTATTCACAATAGCAAAGACATGGAATCAACTCATACGCCCATTAGTGATAAACTGGATAAAGAAAATGTGGTACATATGCACCATGGAATACTATGCAGTCATAAAAAGGAACAAGATCATGCCCTTTGCAGGGACGTGGATGCAGCTGGAAAAAATAATCCTCAGCAAACTTAATGCAGGAACAGAAAACCAAGCACCACATGTTCTTACTTAAAAGTGGGAGTTGAACAATGAGAACACATGGTCACAGAGAGGGAAACAACACACACTGGGGCCTGTTGGGAAGTGGGGTGGAGAGAGGGAGAGCATTAGGAAAAATAGTTAATTCATGCTGGTCTTATTACCTAGGTGTTGGGTTGATAGGTGCAGCAAACTACCATGCCCTGTGTTTATCTACGTAACAAACCTGCACAGCCTGCACATGTATCCCGGGACTTAAAATAAAAATTTCAAATTAAAAAAAAAGTAAAGTAAATTTTGTGTGTTTTACAAATCATAAAAATAATCAAAACTCATTACAAAGTTGGAAAATATAGAAATGTAAGAAGAAATAAGAAAATACAATCTTTACTAACATTTTGGTGTATTTCATTCAATGTTTTCAGTGCAAGGGGGCTTATATTTTATGTAGCAAAATTCATGGTGTATATAAAATGTTTCAGAATAGCACTATGCCATAAGTAAGTTTTTATCTTATTATATAGTATTGGAAGCATCATTTTTTTCAGACGCTTCTTTTTAATCAAAGAGCAATCCATACATGTCACAAAAAATACTAAAAGCACATTAGAAAAATTTAAATCATCTGAAGTCTTTCCAATGTTCCCGTGACCTGTTTTTCCCTGTTTTTGTTTCTACATTTAATTTGGCATGTTGGGATATAATTTACATAAACATCCTCCCATAATTTGTTGATTTTTAATATTTGGCTATTTAAAATAATTCAGAGAGGAACATCTTTGTTCAGAATTTTTTTTCACATTTGGGATTATTTCTCAAAAATATATTATAAAATATAGAATTGCTGGGTGATATGGTTTGGCTGTGTCCCCACCCAAATCTCATCTTGAATTGTAGCTCCCATAATCCCACATATCATGGGAGGGACCCAGTGGGAGTTAATTGAATCATGGGGGCGGGCTTTTCCCATGCTGTTTCGTAATAGTGAATAAGTCTCACAAGACCTGATGGTTTTATAAAGGGCAGTTCCCCTGAACACTCTCTCGTCTGCAGTCATGTAAGACATGCCTTTGCTCCTTCTTTGCCTTCAGCCATGATTTTAATGTTTCCCCAGCCATGTGGAACTGTGAGTCCATTAAATCTCTTTTTCTTCATAAGTTACCCAGTCTTGGGTCTTTCCTCATAGCAGCACGGGAATGGACTAATACACTGGGCTACAGAGAAACTGGCTTATGCAGAATACATAGACTTATCCGTGGATTTGGGTGCAGGGATGGGAAGAAGAATATACACTTCCCAGGCAGAGGAACAAACATCCCCAATTCATGAAGATTCAGGTCTGTAGCTGCCAAACAAGCTTGGCTGGGCTGATGTACAGCTCACTCTTTGATTTAAGGTCTCAGAATGAGCCCTCCTCCAGTGTCACAAGTTGTTCCATGCTGTTCAGGTGTATAAAATCATATTACAAATGCTGAGAACTTCTTCATCTTGTAGAGATGCTAACATTGTAATTACTGAAAGTTATTAGTAGGCCAAGCTACCGAAAATGACCTATAAGACCAGCTGCGGTAAGTGGAAAACATAAAAGGCCTGCTGATTATAGAAGGCAAAATTTTCTTAGGGCCTCAAATAATGATGAATAGTCAGATTGCCTAATTAAGGTCACAGAAAATAATATAATCTGTAAGGTCTCACCAATTCTAAAATTCCATGTGGCAAAAATAACATCTAATGGTTTCCCTCACTATGATTCTGCTGGACACCTGGCCAGTATAGTTACTTCTACCGCAAATTCTTTCGTGAAATGAGGTTTGTTACATATAAATAAATGAATAGATAGATAATCCTATCAGCAGACGGGGTTTTAAAATATTCCATATAATTTGTATCTCATTGAAAGACAAGGGAAATTGTTATTCAGAGCAACCGATGTAGAGTACCAGTATAAAAATTCTAAAATCATGCTGTTTTTATATCCTTTCAATTTTTGTGTGAATTGGTGTCTTCCAAGCAGCCCGCAGCTGTGATAAAGGACCCATTAAATTTTTTATGAAGTTCACACTTTATTTGCTAAATGGGAAACTGGGGAATAGTAACTACATTGAAGCAAATAGTACTCATCTTACCCTGTAGACCATTTTTTCCCAATTTCCTTAGCACAGATTTGTATTAAGGAGTTTAATGAACAGAAGCTACGATATTATAGCATTAGTTTTCAGGGAGTACACAGACTGCATATGAACTGTTAGAATTACCAGGAAGCCTCAATTCCTAAATGCCCACAAAGTAACCTTTCCATCAAATTTCCCAGTTTCCCCGTTTTTCCTGCAATTGCAATGAGTAGACCAATTAAGACTTCCTCTAAAACCTATTCTCTTTGAGTGTTTTAACATGTTCATTTCCATAGAATGAGAATGATCATTTACCCTGACCAACAGTTCTATTGTCCCAGTATAATTATTAATAGTGCCCAGCTTCCCTCAAAAATTTGGATGAGAAATGATATGCTCATCCTGCATATAAATGACCCTTACAAATATTTGGGGAGCAAGTCAGACAAAACAATACATTTGGAAATTTAACCACTCTCCACTCTATACACAAAAGAAATGCTCAGTAAAATGAATCTAAAGAACTAAAATCCTTTCTGAGCTCAAAGGCAAGAAAGCAAAATGTCCATGTGCCAAAAGGAGAAAAAGAAAACCCACAGCCTTAAAGGTAATATTTGAAACCCTGTGGCTAACTGTCAAGGTCTTTGAACCACATATAAATCCAAGAACTGGAGTTTTGATGCCAGCGATGGGATAAAATTTGGTATCAGAAAGCCAGGATGGGGATCCTTTCATTAAAATAGAACCTGGAAAAAAGTTGACTTGCCCACAAATGGTCATGGGAAATTTTCTACCAGCTGGCACAGATCTTTGGCATGAAGGCCATCTGTGGAAACTGAATGACTAAATAGAAATCTGAGCACAGCATTTTTTTAGAGTACGTGTATTTGAACCACATTTACAAAACCCAGGTTGGATAAAAACCCCAAGAAACAACCCTCTAAAACTGCCCACAACCAGAGATCTCCACAGTGTGAAGAATTTGTCATTTTCAGAGGATATTTTTCATAGAAAACCAGGTCATAAACAAAAGCCATAAAAATTTGAGCAAGTCTAACACTAAGAAAGATTGATTAGAGACACAAAAAGAAGACAATTGAACTGAGAAAAAAGAGAAATCAGACAGAATATTTAGAAGTATATGTAAACTGTTCAGAGAGAGAAAGTTATGCCAAACACAAAATAAGAGATCATGATACAGAAACAACCAGATTTGAGAATGAAACAAGTGTGAATCTTAGAAATTTTTAAAAGTTGTGGAAATTTTTTTTTTAAGTTAAAAATTACAGGTTGATTAGACATGGCTGAAAAGGTAATTAATGAAAACAAACAGAAAAAAAGTCAGAAGGACTTGTAAAGTTATAAAAGAAGTAACAGGATTCACAGTGAAACACTTGAATCTGAATCTTGACTTCACCATTTACTACCTATGACCTTGAGAAAGTCACTTAATTTGTATTTCATTTCTTCTTCTATGTATTTAGAATAATAATGTACCTATTATGCTGTTTCTGTGAACATTAAATGAAACATGTATAAACCATACAACACATTGCCTGCATTGGCTATTTAGCTAACCAAAGAGCATTATTTTCCCTTTCTCTCTTCTCTCAACAACTGTTTGCTGAGTTCTTATTTAAATACTAATAAATAAAATATTTACGATGTAATGAATGTCTACTACACATGCCATTCTTTACATTGATTTGCACAATAACAAATCATATAATTTATACGATTAATAAATCATTTTATAGAATAAAAACTGAGACAGGTAAAATAATTTAAATGCTTCAGGTCACAATAGATAGCATACACAGATATTTGACCCAGGAGAATTATATATCAAACCTTACTATATTAACCCCTGATTCTTTTACAGTTATCTTTCAGGAATCAGCAAAAATGATCAATTATTCAGTCAACTTCCCTTGGTATAGGCCTGGCAGAGAGAGGATCAGGAAGTGTCAGGCTCTAAAACAGCCTAGTACTTAAGGGCAGATCTCATAAATCCCACCAGAGCTCCCCTTTGTTACCTCACTAGCTGAACTGACACCCTTTTCTTGGAGATGTGGAGGCTGAGATATAATTAGAGATGGTTCTAATTAAAGGTGGATTTTTTTCTTCAGAACTGATTTACGGGGTTGGACATACAATTTGGTGATTTTGTTTCAGCTTCATAAGCTCTTTTTAAACACGTGTGATAAGATTTTGTATTTTATGTCTAGAAAGGGCATCATTTTACAAAATAAAGTGAAATAGTACTTTATCACATCAGCTATTTTCAAGGAAACAGTAAGGCTTTGCTGCTTCAGTTAAAAAACAAAATTCCTAAGCATGACATTTTTTATATAAAGGTTTCTAGGAAAAACAAGATGAGGGCATTTTAACTCATTTTTTTCAAAATTCAAGAGAAAAATAAGAAGGAAAATAGTGTCATTATGAGAAAACACAATTTATATGTCTTTTTAGATCCAAGCCCCTAACAGTGCTTTGTACATGAGTTGTGTTCAATATTTGTTGAATTGTTTCAAACTAAGATTTTTTTTCAATTTGCTTTGGGGTCTTATTAAATTTCCCCCCAAATAACTAAAATAGAAATATGATCTTTCTGTTCTAACATTGGTATTACCCCTTAGTAACATGAGAACATATATTCTGTCTGCTTTATATACAGTTCTGATGTATAAAATTGTCAATTCATTTTGCCAGATAATAATAGCATGAGTAAATGTTTGGAGTGATTTGCAAATATCATTGCTGTGCTTTGAATGTTTGTGTCGTTTCCAAAATTCATGTTGAAACTTAAATCCCCAGAGTAGCAGTGTTAAGAAGTGGGGCCTTTAGAAGGTGAGTAGACTGTGAAGGCTCCACTCTTATGAATGAGATTCGAGCCTTATTAAAGGGCTGGAGGGAACTAGCTGGGCCCTTTTTGCCCTTCCAAGCCTTCTGAACCTGTTGCCATGAGGACACAGTGTTCATTCCCTCTGGAGGAAGGAGCAACAAGGCATCATCCTGAAAGCAGAGACCTTGCCAGATATGGAACCTACCAGCGCCTTGATCTTGGACTTCCAGCCTATAGAACTGTGAGAGATACATTTCTGTTACTTATAAATTACTAAGTCTCAGGTATTTTGTTACAGCAACACAAACTAAGACATATATCTGAATGGCAATAATGCTAACATTTATGTATCTACTATTCATTGCCTTCTAAGGGAGCACTAGATTGAGAACTTCAGATCTATGAAAATGATTTTTATAATTTTCCTTATTAACTGATCAACATTGTACCTCCTACTGTGAATGTGATCAAGGCTTGTTATAATTGGAAGTAACCCTGACACAAGTACAAAATATCAGCTCAAACTGGGAAATATAATCATTTGGTATAACTTGTATGCTTTAAATTCTGGACATTAACGTGTATGATTCATTTACTCCATCAATGATTAAATATCTAATGAGTATTAACTATATATGAGACTCTAAGTTAGGCACTACAAATACCTCTAGAGATAAGATGTAGTCTGATATCATATAATTTTACTGTTAAATTTGGAGACAAGTAAGGAAACAAGGTATTAAAATACAATAGGATGAGTCCCAGCTACTCAGGAGGCTGAGGCAGGAGAATCACTTGAACCCAGGAGGTGGAGATTGCAGTGAGCTGAGGTGGCACCACCACACTCCAGCCTGGGCTACAGAGCAAGGCTCCATCTCAAAATAAATACAATGGGATGAACACTATTATAGGGACTAGCACAAAATTTTGTAGGAGTGCTGGAGGCACCGTACACACAAAGGCATACTGAGAAGTGACATTTAAATCTAGAAGCACACTAGGAGATAAACAATGAGAGTAGGGAAGGGTAAAGACACTCCAAGTGGAAAAGATAAAGGAGCTCCTATAAACAAAAGGAAGCACAAACAAGATGCATGAGTTGAAGTTCAGTTTTGGCTGTGATAAATACTCAAGAGGGAAGCACTGGCTGTGGTAGGAAGATCATTTTCATGACACTATAAAAAGTCTTTGGCCATTATATTTTCAGGGCGACTAGGAAACATTAAAAGTATCAGGTGGTGTGATGGTCAGTTTTATGTATCAACTTTGCTAGTCCATAGTCTTTGATCATTCAATCAAACATTAATCTAGGTGTTGCTGTGAAGGCATTTTACAGTTGTCAGTGAAGTCTATAATCTGTTACTTTGTGTAAGGAAGATTATCCTATATAATACAGGTGGGACTGCTTTAATCAGTTGAAAGGCCTTAGGAGAAAAACTGAAACTTCTCCAAATAAGAACAAATTCCACCTTTGAACAGCAGCTTTGGCTTATGCCTCAGTAGATGAGAGGTTAATGTAAAGACAGGAGGATGATGGGAGAAAGATCAGGAAGCAACTCAGAAGCCACAGTCAGGTCTCAGGGAGAGTTGGAATATCGTTTAGCATGCAAGGGAGCTCTGGCACTATGGTTTTCTGGGTTTTGTTTGTTTTTGTTTGTTGTTGTTTTTGTTGTTTTGAGATGGAGTCTCGCTCTGTTGCCCAGGCTGGAGTGCAATGGCACGATCTCAGCTCACTACAACCTCTGCCTCCCGGATTCAAGTAATTCTCCTGCCTCAGCCTCCCAAGTAGCTGGGATTACAGGCACGTGCCACCACGCCCAGCTAATTTTTGTATTTTTAGTAGAGACGGGGTTTCACTATGTTAGTCAGGCTGGTCTGGAAACCCTGACCTCAAGTGATCTGACCGCTTTGGCCTCCCAAAGTGCTGGGATTACGGGTGTGAGCCACTGCGCCCAGCCCTGATTTTCCTGATACCACTCCATCACACCCCACCTGGAAAGCTGGCAATTCTAAAGTTCTGCCATAATGATAATCAGTCACTGGGTTGTGCTTCTTATGTTAATCACTGCCTCTCCTATTAAGCTCTTCAAGAGAGCATTACCATCAGTGCTATGGCCTTACAGGCAGCTAGAGGCTTCTTTGTGCTCCTTACTTCCCCTCCTGTTGACCTCCCCTCACTCCAGCCCCTCTTACACCAAAGCTAGGAAAAGGAGGAAGAACCCGAAGGGCCTAATTTGAAGAGAAGATCTCAGCCTACTTTCTATACGTGAAACACTTTTTTTAAGCTAAAATATTAGCTTAGTGTGTTGTGGCTCACAGTGTTCCTCCATCCATGGGACTGATGATGTAGCAAGGCCAGTTTGCTCCTTCAGAGTCTCTCTCTCTCTCTTCCCCACCTCCGTCTCTTTCTCTCTCTCTCTTTTACCCCATCTTCTTCATGTCTTCTATTAATAGCTTTTTTCACCGTCGTGCATGAGAGGTAAGAGGATTAGAATTCTTCCATGTAATCTAAGCTTTTTGTCTTCTGGCCACTTTTGAAGGTCCTCTCCTCTGCCATGTGACCGTGAAGCTTGCAGACTGGGAAGGTCTGGGTGACCTAGGCTGCCTGTGGTGTGGAAACTGGAGTAAACAGGCTCTTCCTCTGTAAATACCTAACACTGTGGAGCAATCACTATGTGACAGGCATTAGGGCTCCGGGCTAAATGCTTTACTTCCATCTTTTTAATTCTCAGAGCAACCCCATGATGTCGACAGTTTGATTATTCTCATGGCATAGAAAGGACAGTGCTTGGTTTGGGGCTATCTGAGCTTTCTTAGGAGTGGGAAAATAAAAACTTCCATGTAGTCTATGCTAGCTCCTTCCAGATATTTAGAATAAAATCTCTAGATAATCAGATACAGTGATTTACTTTGATTTCACCTTTCTTATCTTATCTTTGAGAACTTCACAAGGAAAAATAAACACTGAAGGACTCTATTTGAGTATACACTATATAGTAATATAGTATATACACTATACAGTGTATACTATAAACTGTTATACTATATTATACTATATAGTAATATATACACACTATACAGTGTATACTATAAACTATTATACTATATTACTATGTAGTGTATATGGTGTATTTTACTATATTACTATATTAGTATATAGTGTACATTATAATTTTATATACTTGTATATACACAATTTTATATACATGTATATATGCATCTATACACATACTACATGTATGTAATACCTATAGTATATAGTGTACACTCCAATATTATACACATGTATATACATATGTATATATGTATATAATATGTATGTACATATGTATATTCATATTATATACATATATGCATACCTATTATATACATAGTATATATGCATATGTATATAATAGAGATGTACACATACCTATTATATGTGTGTTATACTATATACTAGTATATTATACTATATACTATACTATATACTGCTACATACTATACTATATATAGTATATTCTATATATATCTATGTAGTGTACAGTAATACTATATACTACATATACTATATAGTGCATGAGACTATATACTATATTACTAGTACATATACTATATATATTACTAGTATATATACTATATATAAATATATGATATATACGATATATGATAGATGCATATGTATATACTGCATATACACATATATGTACTATATTATATATACTATATATGTATTACATAGATACTATATATACTATAAGCTATAGTTTATATAGTTTATAGTATATAGTATAGTATATACTATTACTAGTATATATACTATATATACTATACAATTTCTTGAGGTTATTTTTATCTATTGTAGCCATAAGGTAGAAACGCAGTATGTAATGGTGTGTCAAACCAGTTACCACCAGTGGTCCTCAAACTTTAATGTGCATCAAAGGTACCTGAACACTTTTGTTTCTTTTAAACACAGACTGCTTGCAAGGCCTCACACCCACAGTATCTGATTTAGTAGGTCTTGATGGGGCTTGCGAACTTTCGATGAAGTGCCCAGGTGCTATGATGTTGTGGGTCATCATGTTGTGGATCAGGTGCTATGATGTTGTGGCCCAGATGCCAAAAGTAAGAGATGACACTTTTAGAGTGACAAGTGTAAACCAGCTCAGGAGATCATTGTTATTGTCTAAATTTAAAGATAAGTGTATTAGTCTATTTTCACACTACTATAAAGACATACACAAGGCTGGATAATCTATAAAGAAAAGAGGTTTAACTGACTCATAGTTCTGCATGCCTGGGGAGGCCTCAGGAAACTCACAATCGTGGCAGAAGGGGAAGAGGCATGTCTTACATGGCAGCGGGTGAGAGTGAGCAAGCAAGAGTAAGGAAAACTGCCTTATAAAACCATCAGATCTCGTGAGAACTCACTCACTATCAGGAGATCAGCATGGGGGAAAACGTCCCCAAGATCCAATCATTTCCCACCTGGTCCCTCCCTCAACATGGGGAGGATTATAGGGATTACCATTCGAGATGAGATTTGGGAAGGGACATAGAGCCAAGCCATAACAATAAGGAAACTGATTTAGAGAGTTCAGGCTTCATATTCATTTTCACCTGGTAAATACACATACTAATTATTTAAGTCTCAAACACATATTTTCATATCACAGCTATTTTGTGACCTCAATAAGTCTCTGACATAGAAAACTGAAGTTACTGCATGCAGCAAATCATCCTGAGAATAGTAAAACATTCGTGTGTCATTTTTAATGACAGAGATACACAATTCATATGACTATTTGTAAATAACATTCTTAGCCATTTAATTTGTCATTTATAGAGTCATCTACATTAGAGACTTTACGCTTATTATAATAGCTATGAAATTCTGCCAGTTCTTTTCTTTACAAATGAAGAAGCCCGTAGAAGCTCATAGATATTCATGATTGCTCAAATCATGTTTATATGATTACTATTGCAAGATTAAAAATTATTTTACATTGTTCTGCCACAAAGCGTAACCTGTTTTATCACAAAATACTTCCAAATACAGGAATAAGTTCCAATACAGAATAAAGTACATGATAAATAAGTGAAAAGGACTTCCATTTCCTCAAACCACTGCTAGCCTTAAAGCAAGAGTAACTGGCCTCTGGCTTCTTCCATGGGATCATCATGTAATTTCTCAGTCATTTTTTAAATGTCTGTGAATTTTCTTCCTAAAATCATGCTAGTCGGTTTTATGGCAGTTCTCAACAATGAAGCATTGGTACAATCAAGCATTATTTAAATTTCTTGGGGGAGAAAAGTGTGACATAAAATTCAAGTTCTTTTTTACCACTCAGGCTAATAATATCTCAACCTTCAATCAGACCCCAGATATCAGAGATCAAAAGTATGTGTGGGTGTTTTTTTCTTTTCAAAAGGGAAAGGCTTAAAAGGGCAAGTCACAGAAATAGCAAAAAAAATGAGAACAGTCTCTAAAATGAAGATAGTTTTAGTCATCTTTAATGAGATCAGGGCAATATTAATTTGTTAGGTTCTGCATTAAGTACCATGGTAGACACTGAAGAGAGACAAACAAACAATGGCTCATGGAAAGTCACAATATTGTAGGACTAACTTAAAACAGGTTTCTAACTGAATATAATCCATGTCAGATTCAGATTCAGATACACGGAGAAAGAGATATAAAAATTAAAATGGTTTTACCAAGTTAGTAATATTGTGAGGGAGGGGTTTATATATTTTACACTCTTATTGCTCAGCTTTCTCTTAAATGATAAGAAAGGGGAAAACGATGTGTGTGTCAGTAGAGAAGTTACAGAGCCGGTCTATGTGGATCGCAGAAGATCCTCAGAAAGGACTCCTGAGATATTTGAAGTCTTTAGAAAGGACTCTAGGGACATTTCAAAATGGACCAGAAGTTCACTAAGTGGAGAAGCCTCACGGTTTCGTCCACAGGAACTAGGAAGAAGCGGCACACAGAGATGGAAAAGTGTGAGTCCAGAGATGGGAGAGGAGCCTTATTTCATCAGAGCAGTGACCTCAAAACTATCATCATGCCACTTCCACATTTCTGCCTTACCTGTTATTACCTCTGCTCATGCTTATTAAATATATTCTATATTGCTACTTAATTTTAACAATCTTCAAAGGAGACATTGTGTCACTAAAATGAACTGAGTGACAGTATCTCTCAACATGAATAGAAAATCACTTAATAAATAAATGCAATAAAATTTTGACCCCTCATCGTGATGGAATAGAATGATTCCAAGAAGGCTTCCTCATCCTGGGCTCCGATGACGCTTAAGGTCATGCCCTTCTCTTGTCTTCTAATTCACTTCTCTGTTTTGTGTAAACTAAAGGACTGTATTCGAAATTATGTTCCGGGTCAAACACTGTTTCTTGCTAGTCTGGCTGCTTAAAACTAAGCATTCCCTCCTGACATCCCTCTGCAATTCAGTGAGCTGCCTTTAAACATATCTTCCTACCACCAGCAAGTCCACATTTCAGAAGCACTGAGCTGGACTGTTTGGTACATGAATAAAAACCAGAAATCTCGAAAATGAAGTATGGGCCAACTTGTCCATGACCTTCAATATCTTTTAAAGATAAAGCCATCACATGTTTGTGTATAAATATCTTCAAGTAATCCCTTCTCCATTCATATTACACATTTTTAACCATTCATATTTTCTAGGAAATACTACACGGATTTGAAAATATAGGTATATGAGTGTTGGGTATTTTTGAAAAATCACTAAAATGTCATTGATGGTTTTTGTTTTTTTTTTTAAAAAAAAAAAAAACTTCTTGTTTATTCATTTGTTTCAAATTTAAATCTAAATTTATGTGGGTACATCTCATGGGACCACTGAAATCCTTAGACATTCACTTCTATCATCCTGGATCTTAACACATATGTAAATAATAAGTGCAAGAGAATGAGCAAATAGCTGTAAAGCATCTATTATGTAAAAATACAGTATCAGTAGGTTGTCTTTTAACGTGAGTACATAATCGCTAGTTAGTAAATGGTGAGACTGATTAGGTCATCGTTTTTAAGAATGTTTGAGAAAAACTGCCCTCACACACAATACAAAAAAAAACATTATCTATAAACTGCTGTACTGATTAACCATGGCCACATGAAAAAGAAAGTAGCTCATCATTTTTGCCCAAGAAAAGAGCACCTCTGACTCCTTACATTGATTTGCAAGAATTTTCCTCATTTCTAAATCCAGTTTCTACATGCAAGATACAAAAGCATGAAATAAGTCAGAAATCTGGCTTAAGTTTTCTTTCAATCACGATTTGGTGAGTTTTTTAAAATGTCAAATGATTAAGTAATGCAGAAACAGCACAATATAATAAGGGTTCTTTAAGAAGTCATAATCAACCATGTGTTTGCACATGAACTTTACAGCTGACTACCCTCTACAGCCCATAGAATTTCAGATCTTTAGTTTTATTCAAATTTCCTATGGAGTGTTTAAGTGATGGATGTGTCTGGGACATTTCAACCAATCTTCCAAGGCTCCATCTGCCAGGCCATCTGGATTTTGCATCCACAGAGAACTACTTGGTGAATGATTATAGACTATGACTTAAAAAAAAAAGAAAGAAAAAGATAATAGTAAATTGTAACGTAAACACAAACGGAACAAAAATCATTTCTGTGCAGTCTTTTATAAAAGGAAAAGTTGGCAACTCAGGAAGGGAAAAGCACTTTATGTTTCCTTTCCCCCATCATCCACATGAATTACACTAAGTGCTTGACCTTTTTCCATAAGATGTTTAAATGGCAGCTGTTATGGCTGCAGTATACCATTTGAGCAAAAGCTTTTGAGGACAATCGTTTGTTTTGCAAAGGTCATATTTTTATATACTCGTGAATGTGTTCAAAAGGCTTACTAACTAAATATAAAACATTTTTCATTGAGAATAAATTATGTAACAACTTTAAAATTAAATACAAGCCAAAAAAACTACAGTGAATACTTTAAGAGAAATTTGAAAGTCCATCTCACAACTTGGATAGAATATTCTTTAAAACAAATTAACTGGGATTCATAGAAAACATATAGTAAATATATACTTAATGATTTATTAAAATTCCTAATATAGAAACAAGATACTAGTTAAATCTCCTTGTACGTAACATAAAACATGTAGAAGTATTTAAATATAAGAATATGTATCTCCTGGTAGAAAAAAGGAAAGAAGAAGAGTTGGTATTTTCTCATTATGCTTCCCATACCAGCCCCTTCTCTTCTATATTGAAGAGGAAGATATAACTTAGACAATTTATGTCACTATCAGCATAACAAAATCTAGAGTAACTGTGCAGATAATGCTAACTGGTATTTCTAAAAAATAGTTGTGTTTTGTTTTATTTTGTCAGGCTTATGGAGGTATAACTCTCATGCAATAAAATTCACCCTTTTAAAGTATGTAGTTTGGAAAGCTTTGGCAAATATATGTAATTGTGTAATCATCACAATGATCATTTGCATCAACTGAAAAAGTTCCCTTCTGCCCCTTTGCAATCAATTCTCTCTCCCCACACCAGCCATTTGGCTTTGTATTTGTGTTCTCTATAGTTTTTGCCTTTTCTAGACTGTCGTATAAATGAAGACCTTCAATATGTAATCCTCTGTGTCTAGCTTCTTTCCATTAGCATAAGGCTTTTGAGATTCATCCATGTTGTTGCATGCATCATAGTTGGTTCCTTTGTATTATTAAGTACTATTCCCCAAATTGGATACACCAATTATTTATCTATTCACCAGCTGAGGGACATTTGGATTCTTTCTAGCTTTGGGTGATTAATTTCCATAAACATTTGCATACAAGTCTTTAGTTATAATTACTGTATTAGCCCATTTTCATGCTGCTGATAAAGACATACCCAAGACTGGGCAATTTACAATTGAAAGAGGTTTAACAGGACTCACAGTTCCACATGGCTGGGGAAGCCTCACAATAATGGCAAAAGGCAAGGAGGTTAAAGTCACATCTTACAGGGATGGTGGGCAGGCAAAAAGAGAGAATTTGTGCAGGGGAACTTCTCTTTTTAAAACCATCAAATCTCATGAGACTTATTCACTATCACGAGAACAGCATGGGAAACACTTGCCCCCATGATTCAACTACCTCCCACTGGGTTTCTCCCACAACATGTGGGAATTCAGGATGAGATTTAGGTGGGGACACAGCCAAACCATATCAATTACCTAGGAGTAAGATTGCCGCATCATTTGGTAAGTGTACATACAATATTATAAGAAAGTGCCAAATGGTTTACAATGTGGCTGTACCATTTTGGGTTCTCATTTGGATCACAATTCATGAGCATTCCAGTTAGTCTCACATCCTCATCAGGACTTGGCATTCTGATTGTTTTAAAATTTTAGCCATTCTAGTAGATGTGTAATCTCAATCAAAATGTCAGGCTTTTTAAAAATAGAAGTTGGAAAGTTTAAAAGAAGTTGGAAAGTTGGCTGGGCACAGTGGCTTACGCCTGTAAACCCGGCAATTTGGGAGGCTGAGGCAGGTGGATTGCCTGAGGTCAGGAGTTCGAGACTAGTCTGGCCAAAATGGTGAAATCCTGTCTCTACTAAAAATACAAAACATTTAGCCAGAAGTGGTGGTGCGTGCCTGTAATCCCAGCTACTCAGAAGGCTGAGGCAGGGGAATTGCTTGAACCAGGGAAGTAGAGGTTGCAGTGAGCTGAGATAGCGCCACTGCACTCCAGCCGGGGCAACAGAGCAAGACTCTGTAAAAAGAAGAAACGAAAGGAAGGGAAGGGAAGGGAAGGGAAGGGAAAGAGAGAGAGAAAGAAAGAGAAAGAAAGAAAGAAAAAAAGGGAAGGAAGGAAGGAAGACAAAACACTAGAATTACCAAAACAATTTTGAAAAAGAAGAAAAAGTTGGAGGACTCATATTTCCTGATTTTGAGATTACAGAAATCATTATCGTATGGTTTGGGCATCAGAACAAACATATAGATCAATGGAACAGAACAGAAAGTGGAGAAACAAACCTACAAACGTGTGTTCCATTGATCTTTGACAAAGACACCAAGGGAATTCAATGAGGAAGAGATAGTCTTATCATCATATGGTACTAGAACAATGTTTTTTAAAACCCCTTTTTATTGCTGTGTAGTATTCCATAGTATATATGTACCACATTTTCTTTATCCAACCCACCATTGGCTGGCACTAAGCAAATTAAAACAGGAACTGAAAACCAAATACCACATGTTATCACTTATGAGTGTGAGCTAAACATCAAGCCCACGTGCACATAAACATGGTAACAACAGACACTATGCACGATTAGAGAGAGATGGGAAGGAGGGTGGCATGGGTTGAAAAGCTCCCTATTGGGTACTATGCTCGCCACCTGGGTACAGTATACCCAGGTAACAAACCTGTACGTGTACCCTCTGCATCAAAATTAAAAGCTTAAATTTAAAAAATTCTTGGCTGGGCGCGGTGGCTCATGCCTGTAATCCCAGCACTTTGGGAGGCCAAGACGGGTGGATCACGAGGTCAGGAGATGGAGACCATCCTGGCTAACACAGTGAAACACCGTCTCTACTAAAAATACAAAAAAATTAGCCGGGCGAGGTGGCGGGCGCCTGTAGTCCCAGCTACTCGAGAGGCTGAGGCAGCAGAATGGAGTGAACCCAGGAGGCGGAGCTTGCAGTGAGCCGAGATTGCACCACTGCACTCCAGCCTGGGCGACAGAGTAAGACTCTTGTCTAAAAAAAAAAAAAAAACAAAAATCTTATCTCACATCATATATTAATTGATTTAATATGGATCATAGCTCTAAATATAAAAGCTAGATAGAAAAACTTCTAGGAGAAAACATGCAAAAAACTTTATGCCCTCAGATTAAGCAAAGACATTTTAGATAGGACACAAAAATTGTGAAATATAAAAGAAAAAAAGATAACTTGGACTTCATCAACAATTAAAAACTTCTGCCCTTCAAAAGAGATCATTAAGAAAATGAAAAGAGTGGTAGAGTGAAAGAACATATTTACAAAATGCATAGCTGATAAGAAATTGTATCCAAAATACATATTCTTTCAACTCATCAAGACAAACAAATTAGCAATAAATATGAGGAAAAGATTTGCACAGACACTTTAACAAAGAAGGTACATGGATTGTAAATAAGTACGAGAAAATATGTTTAATATCGTCTTTAGGGAAGTTGAGGTTAAAACCACAGAAAGATACCAGTGTAAATTATTTTTAAAATATTTTGCTCAGAGGATAAAGTAATTAAAATATTTGTGGGAGAATTTAGATCTGTACATTATTTTTGTGTATTTTAAATGAAACACTGACTAGAAAATGATTTAGAAAAAAGACAGCTTTTTTCACCAATATATTGCATAATTATCTATAAACACAATTAAGACACCTATAGAATGTTTTTAGTGCAGATTTTAAGAGGATATTCTTGTTCTTGATGCTTCTTATTCTTATTTTCTTTTTTATTACATATAGTAAATGTCAAATTAGACTTCATATCTGTATTTCAAAACGACAAATTCTGAATTTAGTTTTAAATTCTGTACATAATTTTTACAGGGAAAAAGTATTGGTTCTTATTACTTAAAATAAGTAAATAAAAGTTGTATAAACACAACAGAGAACTAGAACGAAAACAAAAGATATAGATAATAGATTAAATGGAAACTAACAAAAATATAAAAATATTTTATTGGTAGTCTTAATTTGCATTTTCAGCAATGAAGTTAAATATCTTTCTCATTGATGTACTTATTTATATATTTTCTTCCACAGAGTGCCAACACTTTTTCTGATGTAATTTTGGCAAATATTTTTGCCAGTTCATTCTTTTCCACAATTTCCTTTGACGGATGATTTTAAAGCAAAAGAATCCTTACGTTCACCAGTATAGAAAAGTAAATCTTCCCCCATAATTTTAGTCAGCCTACAGCTTTGGCTACATGATGCCAAAACATCTGGCTGATAAACAAAAACTAAAAGCAAGCTTAATGTTTTCTTGTAAGTACATTTGAAAACGAATGGACAATGGAATTGTGTGCTTTCAATGTACTGTTGTAGTTCGTTTAAGGTTGAGTTTTCACAAACCAGTTTTTTACTTTTTAATTCAATAGTTTTGTTGCCCAATACATAAAGAATTTCATTCATTGTTCATGGTAAATATGAAGTTCTGTAGTCAAATTTATAGGAGTTTGAAAATATTTTAAAGTTGTAATTTTTGCAACCAAACATGTTGTGTGATTGTGTTATATGTGCTTAGACAGATTATAACATAGGTTTTATAAATCTAGAAGCTTCTAGTTTTATTAAATATATTAAATTGCCAATCCAACTTTTATACTTTCATTTCTAGCCAAGATGGACTGCAAGTGCTGAATTTACCCTTCCACCTTTGAAATAACGACATATTGTTTGATTATCTTCAGATCACATGTCCAGAATAAGCAAATCCCAGAGACAGACAGTAGATTAGGACCTGCAGGAAAGAAGGAATTAATAGTGATTGCTAACTGGCATAGATTTTCTTTTTGTAGTGAGAGAAGTATTTAATATATATTTAATACATATAAATATTAAATGGATGTTAACATGACCGAATTATACACTTAAAAATAAATTTTATATGTATGGATATCTATGTGACTATAATAATATACATATGAATATAATAATGTTAATAAAACTGTTATAAAATGCATAAAGAAAAGTCTGATAGAAATTCAAAAAGAAACAGTCAAATTCAAAATTTTGTTCAGAGATTGCAATATTCCTCTATCAATAAGTAACGGAACAAGTAGGCATAAGGATGTAGTAGAACTGAGTAACACTATTAGTAATTTGACTTTCTTAACATTTATAGAACTCTCCATAAAACCATATACAGATACAGATTCTTTTTAAGAGCACCTGATACAGCTGCCAATATAGATCATATCTTGACCCATAAAGCAAATCTCAAAAGTTTAATAGCATTCAAATCATGCAAAGTATTTTTTATGACCACAACAGATGTAACATCCAAATCAATATTATAAATATATCTAGATAATCCCAAATGTGTGGGAATTAAGTAACATACTTCTTAAAAACTAAAGGGTCAAAAAGAAATCAAACTGGAAATTACAAATTATTTTGAATTAACTAAAAATAAAACAAGATATCAAAGTTTATGGGATGCTATTACAGTAGATTTAGAAAGAAGTTTACAACCCCGAATATCTATATAAGAAAAGAAAGGACTCAAATGATGAACTTAGTTTTCACTTAACAAAATTTTATGTATAAGAACAAATTAAACTCGGAGTAAAGAGAATATCTGAAATAATAAAGACTGGAATGGACACCAGTAAATTAGAAAACAGAAAATTGAGAAAAATCACTGAAAGCAAAAGCATTTTCTTGAGATCAATAAAATTTACACATTTCTAGCCTAACTAAACAGCAAAGAGAGATAACATACAAGTTAACAATCTCAGGAATGAGAGAGGTGTTAGCATTATAGCTTCTGTACACATTAAAAGAATAATATGTCCGTTTGAATGAAACTACCAGATTCACTGCAAGACACAAACTAGCAAATCTCACCTAAGAAGAATTAGATACCCTGAGTAGCCCTGTATCTACTAAAGAAATTGTCATTGTATTATAGTTAAAATACTTCCCACAAAGAAACCTTTAGGCCTCTATGTTTTTACTGAATTATACCAAACATTTAAATGGGAACAATATTAATTTTACACAAAATCGTGCAGAAAATCAAAGAGGAGGAAATACCTCTCAATGTATTCTATGCAGCCAGCATTATAATGATACCTAAACAAAACAAACTAAGAAAGACTTGGAAAGAAAAGCAAACTACAGATAAAAATCTTTCATGCATACTAATGCAAAAATCTCTAACATAGGTTTAGTGAATTAAATCGAAAAATATATTTTAAAAGGATTATATACATTTTGACCTAGCAGGTTTTCTTCCAGATATGCAAGGTTAGCTTAACTTTTGAATACAAATTCAGCATATTAATAGAATAAAAATATATGGCTATTTAAATGTGTGCAGTAAACAATTTCTACAAATTTTAACTTCTCTCAACACATATAGCAAACTAAGATCTTCTCAATTTGATAAAGTACAGCTACAAAAAAAAACAAAACACAAGAATAAAAACTATAGCAAGCATCACGTCTAATACTGAAAAGCTAAATGCTTTCCCTCTAAGATGTTCTGTCACTATCTATTCAACCACCAGGAAGGCTTACTACTGCATTATGGCAGGTGAAAGAAATAAAAGGCCTACAGATTTGAAAGTAGTAAAGCTATCTTTATTTAAAGATGAAGTAATTGTCTAGGTAGTTGATACCATAAAATCTATTAAAAACCCTAAAGCTAATTTATGAATTTATCAAAGTTGTATATAAGATCTATATAGAAGAAACAACCTTATTACTATAACAGAAATTGCAATTAAATATAATACCATTTGGGAAACTTCTCACAAAAGATGTGCAAGACTTCTTTAATGAAAACAGCAAAATATTGCTGAGAGAAATTAAAGACCTACATAAAGAAGAGATAAACTATGCTCTTAAATTAGAATTACCCATGAAATCTTTCCTGGGAAAAGCCAAGAACCCTTACGGTCGCACTTTGGGGCTTGCCTGCCCTTCATCAAGACTAGAATCAAAATACATCAATAGAACAGGATAGGACATCAATAGAGAGCAGGATGAGACATAGGCCCACGGATATAAGGTCAACTGACTTTGCCCAAAGGAGCAAAGGCAACTCAGAGGGGTAAAAGTAGTCCTTTCAACAAATAGTGCTGGAACAATTGGATATTGTATTAGTTTGTATTATAATGTATTATAATGAATACATTATATTTGTATTATAACGAAGTACCAGACTCTAAGTATCTTAAACAATAGAAGTTTATTTTCTCATAATTCTGTAAGCTAAAAATTTTAATACATTGGACTTCCACAAAATAGAGAATTTCTGTTTTTCAAAACACATACTTTTATGACAACATAATGGTCACAGACGGGGGAAAATATCTGTTAACATACACTTAATTAAGGATTTATATGAAGACCATAAGAAGAATACATACAACTCAATAAAAAAAAGTCAAACAACCCGGTTTTTAAAAATGGGGAAAAAGACAGGGCGGAGCAAGATGGCCGAATAGGAACAGCTCCAGTCTCCAACTCCCAGCGCGAGCGACACAGAAGACCGGTGATTTCTGCATTTTCAACTGAGGTACTGGGTTCATCTCACTGGGGAGTGCCGGACAATCGGTGCTGGTCAGCTGCTGCAGCCCGACCAGCGAGAGCTGAAGCAGGGCGAGGCATCGCCTCACCTGGGAAGCACAAGGGGGAAGGGAATCCCTTTTCCTAGCCAGGGGAACTGAGACACACAACACCTGGAAAATCGGGTAACTCCCACCCCAATATTGCACTTTAAGCAAACAGGCACACCAGGAGATCATATCCCACACCTGGCCGGGAGGGTCCCACGCCCACGGAGCCTCCCTCATTGCTAGCACAGCAGTCTGTGATCTACCGGCAAGGCAGCAGCGAGGCTGGGGGAGGGGCGCCCGCCATTGCTGAGGCTTAAGTAGGTAAACAAAGCTGCTGGGAAGCTCGAACTGGGTGGAGCTCACAGCAGCTCAAGGAAACCTGCCTGTCTCTGTAGACTCCACCTCTGGGGACAGGGCACAGCTACACAACAACAACAACAACAACAACAACAAAAGAAAAAGCAGCAGAAACCTCTGCAGACGCAAACGACTCTGTCTGACAGCTTTGAAGAGAGCAGTGGATCTCCCAACACGGAGGTTGAGATCTGAGAAGGGACAGACTGCCTGCTCAAGTGGGTCCCTGACCCCTGAGTAGCCTAACTGGGAGACATCCCCCACTAGGGGCAGTCTGACACCCCACACCTCACAGGGTGGAGTACACCCCTGAGAGGAAGCTTCCAAAGCAAGAATCAGACAGGTACACTCGCTGTTCAGAAATATTCTATCTTCTGCAGCCTCTGCTGCTGATACCCAGGCAAACAGGGTCTGGAGTGGACCTCAAGCAATCTCCAACAGACCTACAGCTGAGGGTCCTGACTGTTAGAAGGAAAACTATCAAACAGGAAGGACACCTACACCAAAACCCCATCAGTACATCACCATCATCAAAGACCAGAGGCAGATAAAACCACAAAGATGGGGAAAAAGCAGGGCAGAAAAGCTGGAAATTCAAAAAATAAGAGCGCATCTCCCCCGGCAAAGGAGCGCAGCTCATCGCCAGCAACGGATCAAAGCTGGACGGAGAATGACTTTGACGAGATGAGAGAAGAAGGCTTCAGTCCATCAAATCTCTCAGAGCTAAAGGAGGAATTACGTACCCAGCGCAAAGAAACTAAAAATCTTGAAAAAAAAGTGGAAGAATTGACGGCTAGAGTAATTAATGCAGAGAAGGTCATAAACGAAATGAAAGAGATGAAAACCATGACACGAGAAATACGTGACAAATGCACAAGCTTCAGTAACCGACTCGATCAACTGGAAGAAAGAGTATCAGCGATTGAGGATCAAATGAATGAAATGAAGCGAGAAGAGAAACCAAAAGAAAAAAGAAGAAAAAGAAATGAACAAAGCCTGCAAGAAGTATGGGATTATGTAAAAAGACCAAATCTCCGTCTGATTGGGGTGCCTGAAAGTGAGGGAGAAAATGGAACCAAGTTGGAAAACACTCTTCAGGATATCATCCAGGAGAACTTCCCCAACCTAGTAGGGCAGGCCAACATTCAAATCCAGGAAATACAGAGAACGCCACAAAGATACTCCTCGAGAAGAGCAACTCCAAGACACATAATTGCCAGATTCACCAAAGTTGAAATGAAGGAAAAAATCTTAAGGGCAGCCAGAGAGAAAGGTCGGGTTACCCACAAAGGGAAGCCCATCAGACTCACAGCAGATCTCTCGGCAGAAACTCTACAAGCCAGAAGAGAGTGGGGGCCAATATTCAACATTCTTAAAGAAAAGAATTTTAAACCCAGAATTTCATATCCAGCCAAACTAAGTTTCATAAGTGAAGGAGAAATAAAATCCTTTACAGATAAGCAAATGCTTAGAGATTTTGTCACCACTAGGCCTGCCTTACAAGAGACCCTGAAGGAAGCACTCAACATGGAAAGGAACAACCGGTACCAGCCATTGCAAAAACATGCCAAAATGTAAAGACCATCGAGGCTAGGAAGAAACTGCATCAACTAATGAGCAAAATAACCAGTTAATATCATAATGGCAGGATCAAATTCACACATAACAATCTTAACCTTAAATGTAAATGGACTAAATGCTCCAATGAAAAGACACAGACTGGCAAACTGGATAAAGAGTCAAGACTCATCAGTCTGCTGTATTCAGGAGACCCATCTCACACGCAGAGACATACATAGGCTCAAAATAAAGGGATGGAGGAAGATTTACCAAGCAAATGGAGAACAAAAAAAAGCAGGGGTTGCAATCCTAGTCTCTGATAAAACAGACTTTAAACCATCAAAGATCAAAAGAGACAAAGAAGGCCATTACATAATGGTAAAGGGATCAATTCAACAGGAAGAGCTAACTATCCTAAATATATATGCACCCAATACAGGAGCACCCAGATTCATAAAGCAAGTCCTTAGAGACTTACAAAGAGACTTAGACTCCCATACAATAATAATGGGAGACTTCAACACTCCACTGTCAACATTAGACAGATCAACAAGACAGAAAGTTAACAAGGATATCCAGGAATTGAACTCATCTCTGCAGCAAGCAGACCTAATAGACATCTATAGAACTCTCCACCCCAAATCGACAGAATATACATTCTTCTCAGCACCACATCGTACTTACTCCAAAATTGACCATATAATTGGAAGTAAAGCACTCCTCAGCAAATGTACAAGAACAGAAATTATAACAAACTGTCTCTCAGACCACAGTGCAATCAAGCTAGAACTCAGGACTAAGAAACTCAATCAAAACCGCTCAACTACATGGAAACTGAACAACCTGCTCCTGAATGACTACTGGGTACATCACGAAATGAAGGCAGAAATAAAGATGTTCTTTGAAACCAATGAGAACAAAGATACAACATACCAGAATCTCTGGGACACATTTAAAGCAGTGTGTAGAGGGAAATTTATAGCACTAAATGCCCACAAGAGAAAGCAGGAAAGATCAAAAATTGACACTCTAACATCGCAATTAAAAGAACTAGAGAAGCAAGAGCAAACACATTTGAAAGCTAGCAGAAGGCTAGAAATAACTAAGATCAGAGCAGAACTGAAGGAGATAGAGACACAAAAAACCCTCCAAAAAATCAATGAATCCAGGAGTTGGTTTTTGGAAAGATCAACAAAATTGACAGACCACTAGCAAGACTAATAAAGAAGAAAAGAGAGAAGAATCAAATCGACGCAATTAAAAATGATAAAGGGGATATCACCACCGACCCCACAGAAATACAAACTACCATCAGAGAATACTATAAACACCTCTACGCAAATAAACTGGAAAACCTAGAAGAAATGGATAATTTCCTGGACACTTACACTCTTCCAAGACTAAACCAGGAAGAAGTTGAATCCCTGAATAGACCAATAGTAGGCTCTGAAATTGAGGCAATAATTAATAGCCTACCAACCAAAAAAAGTCCAGGACCAGATGGATTCACAGCTGAATTCTACCAGAGGTATAAGGAGGAGCTGGTACCATTCCTTCTGAAACTATTCCAATCAATAGAAAAAGAGGGAATCCTCCCTAACTCATTTTATGAGGCCAACATCATCCTGATACCAAAGCCTGGCAGAGACACAACAAAAAAAGAGAATTTTAGACCAATATCCCTGATGAACATCGATGCAAAAATCCTCAATAAAATACTGGCAAACCGGATTCAGCAACACATCAAAAAGCTTATCCACCATGATCAAGTGGGCTTCATCCCTGGGATGCAAGGCTGGTTCAACATTCGCAAATCAATAAACATAATCCAGCATATAAACAGAACCAAAGACAAGAACCACATGATTATCTCAATAGATGCAGAAAAGGCTTTTGACAAAATTCAACAGCCCTTCATGCTAAAAACGCTCAATAAATTCGGTATTGATGGAACGTACCTCAAAATAATAAGAGCTATTTATGACAAACCCACAGCCAATATCATACTGAATGGGCAAAAACTGGAAAAATTCCCTTTGAAAACTGGCACAAGACAGGGATGCCCTCTCTCACCACTCCTATTCAACATAGTGTTGGAAGTTCTGGCTAGGGCAATTAGGCAAGAGAAAGAAATCAGGGGTATTCAGTTAGGAAAAGAAGAAGTCAAATTGTCCCTGTTTGCAGATGACATGATTGTATATTTAGAAAACCCCATTGTCTCAGCCCAAAATCTCCTTAAGCTGATAAGCAACTTCAGCAAAGTCTCAGGATACAAAATTAATGTGCAAAAATCACAAGCATTCTTATACACCAGTAACAGACAAACAGAGAGCCAAATCAGGAATGAACTTCCATTCACAATTGCTTCAAAGAAAATAAAATACCTAGGAATCCAACTTACAAGGGATGTAAAGGACCTCTTCAAGGAGAACTACAAACCACTGCTCAGTGAAATAAAAGAGGACACAAACAAATGGAAGAACATACCATGCTCATGGATAGGAAGAATCAATATCGTGAAAATGGCCATACTGCCCAAGGTAATTTATAGATTCAATGCCATCCCCATCAAGCTACCAATGAGTTTCTTCACAGAATTGGAAAAAACTGCTTTAAAGTTCATATGGAACCAAAAAAGAGCCCGCATCTCCAAGACAATCCTAAGTCAAAAGAACAAAGCTGGAGGCATCACGCTACCTGACTTCAAACTATACTACAAGGCTACAGTAACCAAAACAGCATGGTACTGGTACCAAAACAGAGATATAGACCAATGGAACAGAACAGAGTCCTCAGAAATAATACCACACATCTACAGCCATCTGATCTTTGACAAACCTGAGAGAAACAAGAAATGGGGAAAGGATTCCCTATTTAATAAATGGTGCTGGGAAAATTGGCTAGCCATAAGTAGAAAGCTGAAACTGGATCCTTTCCTTACTCCTTATACGAAAATTAATTCAAGATGGATTAGAGACTTAAATGTTAGACCTAATACCATAAAAATCCTAGAGGAAAACCTAGGTAGTACCATTCAGGACATAGGCATGGGCAAAGACTTCATGTCTAAAACACCAAAAGCAACGGCAGCAAAAGCCAAAATTGACAAATGGGATCTCATTAAACTAAAGAGCTTCTGCACAGCAAAAGAAACTACCATCAGAGTGAACAGGCAACCTACAGAATGGGAGAAAATTTTTGCAATCTACTCATCTGACAAAGGGCTAATATCCAGAACCTACAAAGAACTCCAACAAATTTACAAGAAAAAAACAAACAACCCCATCAAAAAGTGGGCAAAGGATATGAATAGACATTTCTCAAAAGAAGACATTCATACAGCCAACAAACACATGAAAAAATGCTCATCATCACTGGCCATCAGAGAAATGCAAATCAAAACCACAATGAGATACCATCTCACACCAGTTAGAATGGCGATCATTCAAAAGTCAGGAAACAACAGGTGCTGGAGAGGATGTGGAGAAATAGGAACACTTTTACACTGTTGGTGGGATTGTAAACTAGTTCAACCATTATGGAAAACAGTATGGCGATTCCTCAAGGATCTAGAACTAGATGTACCATATGACCCAGCCATCCCATTACTGGGGATATACCCAAAGGATTATAAATTATGCTGCTATAAAGACACATGCACACGTATGTTTATTGCAGCACTATTCACAATAGCAAAGACTTGGAATCAACCCAAATGTCCATCAGTGACAGATTGGATTAAGAAAATGTGGCACATATACACCATGGAATACTATGCAGCCATAAAAAAGGATGAGTTTGCGTCCTTTGTAGGGACATGGATGCAGCTGGAAACCATCATTCTTAGCAAACTATCACAAGAACTGAAAACCAAACACCGCATGTTCTCACTCATAGGTGGGAACTGAACAATGAGATCACTTGGACTCGGGAAGGGGAACATCACACACCGGGGCCTATCATGGGGAGGGGGGAGGGGGGAGGGATTGCATTGGGAGTTATACCTGATGTAAATGACGAGTTGATGGGTGCAGCATAGCAACATGGCACAAGTATACATATGTAACAAACCTGCACGTTATGCACATGTACCCTACAACTTAAAGTATAATAATAATAAATAAATTAAAAAAAAAAAATGGGGAAAAAATTTGAACACACATCACACAAGATAGGATACAGATGATAAATAAACATAAAACATGATCAACATCACTAGCCATTAGGAAAGGACAAATTCACACCATAGTGTATTACTAAACACCCAGGAAAATGGTTAAAAGTTAAAAAAAAAAAAAAAAAAAAGATCCTGCCACTATTGGTAAAGATGTGAAGTAAGTGGAACTCTCAGATGCTGGTGATGAAAACAGAAAACAGTATAAACACTTTGGCAATTTGATAAAAATGTTGAGGATATGATCCATTCATTTCACTCCAGCATATTTATCTAAGAGAAATGAAAGCATATGTCCACACAAAACTTTGTACAAAAACATTTATGTCAGCTTTCTTTGTATTAACAAAAATTTGGAAACAACTCAAATGTCAACTGGTGAAAAGATAAACAAATATGGCATATCCTCACAATAGGAAACTGCTCAGGAATAAAAAGGAATGAATTATTGTTATACATAATAACATGGATGAATCTCCAAAAATATTTGGGAAAAAAAGCCAAATAGAAAAGCACACAAACCATGTGATTACATTTACAAAAACTTTAGAAACTACAAACTATAGTGACAGAAATCAGATCAATGATGTCTGTAGATGGTCAAGGAAGGAGGAAAGAGTAGTAAAGGGGCATGAGAAAATTTGGGGGGTCATGTGACATGTTCATTTTCTCAAGAATCCCATTAGCCCTGTTAATGTTTAATTTAGGGATAGGCATATAGCTCAATTCCAGCTAATAACATGAGGAAATTTGGAGAACTTCCAAAAAAGTCTTCTCCATAGATGAAATATGAACAATAAACAATTAAGCAACATGAATAACAGCCCCTCTTTGGTCTCCACATGTTATCACGGGAATATGAAATTGGGCTGCTATAATCATAGACCTGAGGGTTGCATCTATGTGCTAGGGATGGAAGAGCAGAAACACAAACATAACTCAATTTCAGGTAAAATCATTAAATTGCTGAATTAACCAACCCTAGAAACTCCCTCCATTCCCCTTATTATAAGATTAAATAATTTATTTAGAATTTTAAAAGAGTTGACATGGGGTTTTTGAGCACATTAAATATACAATATCAAATACTGGTGGTAAACACCAACGTAGTTTGAAATTATCTCTTATTACTAAGTATTAGTCTTGATCTAAATTTGAAATTATAGTTGGCCTTATTTAAAAACTTCCTTAAGTATGTCTTCTCACAGAAAAAGCAGCCAATTCTTGACTTGATAGGTGCACGGAATATGTTGTATTAACACATGCACCAGTATTTATTCCTCACTGATCAAGCAAGAAAGAAGGGGACACAGAACAACCAATTATATGATAGGATATTCCCTAGCTCTCTATCATTTCTTTTTCCTTGTTTTCTCCCCACTCCCCCTCCTCTCCTCACACATATGCAAAGATGTACTTCTCCTGTTGTATCCCTGGTATTTATTTCTGTAGGGCACAGGATGGGAGTTGGCATAGACCTAGGGGATCCTCACAGAATTGCAACTCTTCTTTAACTAAGCAAACTCTTTTCTTGAAGATAGTTTTAAAAGTATTGAACATATCTACCTTTGCTTTGTCCCTGTGGTAGTGAAGCCTGTCATCTTTGCCACCTATCAACCTTAGCTTCCTAGACTCTTTCTTTCTTTTCCTCAGGGTTATTGGTGTGTGTATTTGTATCTGTGTGTGTGTATATACACGTGTATGTGTGTGCCAAGTCTGGGATTGGAAACTAAGGGATATGTCTTTCTATGGTCATTACCATCCCCTATTTATATTTGCCTGATCCTCTAGTAAAAAAAAGTAAAATACTACTAGATCCACATGGCAGATCTCTGAACTGTTTAACATCTACAAATAAGCATATTACATTTTGGAAAAGAAATCAAAGAACTCTAAACTGGTAGAAAGCCAATGGTCTGTACAGTTATGATGATTGGAGGTTGGCAGCAGGAGGTGAAATTTCATTGTGGAAGTTATTACAAGTTCAATGAGTCAATTTTTAGTACTCACAGCAAATTAATGGAAATTTTGTAAACGTGAATGTTAGCTGTTTCTAACTTATTGAATAGGAAGAGGGTAGAGAAAATCATTCAGAAAGGAGTTTGATAATTGTCAGCAGGAACAATTAAAGCTCACTTGTAGGTGAGCTTTCCCCATAATGAGACATTCCCCATAATGACTACTGCCATCATGCCTCCTGATACAGTGGTTGGGTTTCAGTTATATTAGATTAGCAAGATGGACTAACTTCCCTTGGAGAGAGTAGAAACTATCGGTACCCATTCTCAGGCACTAAGGAATATAGTTTGGTTTCTAATGTCTATTTCGTATTTTTGCTGACATAGATTAACCAGCAACCCAAACATACAGCTTTCAAGACTGCCCATGTCATTGGGGGTTAATAACTATGTCTAGCTTGTGCACAGAGCAAGCAAGACAAATAAATAGAGTGTTCTTCCCTATAATAATATACACAGTTTTGACTGAGATTAGACTCCCCACCAGCATGGCTAGTACATAATCTATATGTGCTCTTCTCTTTGGTAATCTCAACCATAATGAATTTTAGACTTAACTAGGAGTTTATAATATTTGAAAAACACAACACCATAATATAAAAGTACTTGATAACATAGTGAAAAATGAAAAGTACTTAATAAAACAATAATTAGAATGAGTTTAATAAAATTTAATTATTCATTAACTTCAATATCCTGAAACATTTTACTCATGGTATTGTTAGCCATAATTATTTGTAATTACCAATATAATATAGGAATACAGTGAGTTTGACAGTATTCAAGTGATTTCATCCAATGCACCTCCGTTGATTGGGAGTAACTGGGAAAATGGCTAAAATATAAGCAGAAGCTAAATTGGAAGAAAAATGCTTTTACAAGATGCCGGGATAATAAAAGACTTACCCTTAGTCCTAATCTAGCACCTTCAGAGAAGATAAAATACAGATCAGCACTAGTTAGTATTTTCTATGTGTAATTTCTCTAAGCTTATATACATTATATTCACAGAATTCCTAAATTTTTGAATTAAAACATAATAATCTTCTGGTCCCATAACTATATGTACAGATATGACAAAATTGCATGAAATAAAAGGTAGACTGAACTATCGTGAAATCCAGAAAAACAGATGAACTGTCATGCAACTTATGTACATTATCATGAACTAACACTACATTGCATAAACAAAGCAGAATCTCAACAAGCTGAATTTTAACTCCATGTACAGTTTTCTCTGAGACCTAATTCACTTCCTTTGAATTGGAACTTAATTCAATACCTGTGTTCAACTTTCATCCATAATATGAATATTCATTAAAAGTAGGACTAACACACTTCCATCTCATCCAAAGCACCTATATTTTCTCACCATTATTTGTGAGGCCATAATAAAATTACACTTTCCATATACTTGATTTATATTTTAAAGTATTCCACATTATAGTTTTTCATTATATGTATATACATATGTAAACACACACACATACATACACATCCACACACACACGTATATATTTCCCCTGAGTGAGAAGACAGTAGACTATAATATAGTGTCATTATGAAAGTATATAACTTCATTTTCTAGAGATGTTTAAAGAATTAAGGCATTTATTTGTGCAAGTTTCTAATGAAGTCCTATTAGAATGTTAGCAGAATAGACATTTGGGGATGTTATAGCTTGAGTCTTAGAACTGTAGGTAGTAGGTAGATAAGAAAATGAATATAGGAAATACTTAAATGGTTACACAGCAGCATGTCTTCGACAACAACAAAAAAGCCAAAAAAATACTATTTTTTTCCTAGCCCAACATAAATTTTTGCACAAGAAATGTTGTTAGTGTAAATGTTGTTAATGTAAATGCTGCACTATATTCAGGATTTTAAAATCACCTTGGCAAGGTATAGCAGGGGAGATTCTGCATGATATACTTCTACGTGGAGGACTTGGTACACATCCAAAATGGAAAGATACTCTCAGTTCTAAAAATGAGAAATGCATGTGATTCTTGACCTGCTGTGCTAAGAACACTAGAAATCAGTTCCAATGGCCATAAATCAGGACAAGAATCATCACATGAATAAAAAGGAGTTCCTGCTCTCTTTCCAGTGTATGTGAGCCTTTTGTAACTATTCACAAATAACATTGGTGGGGATTTACCAACAGGGGAATACTCTTTGAAAATTAAAAACCCTTAGGTCAGGAGCTACTACTCTGTAGAGATATGATGGCAACATTACTACTAGCCCTGATTTCTAAAAAGCATACATGAAAACCACAGCTTAAAAGGTTAAGTGTGTTTGATTATTGTACTGGGATGAAGGTCTCATCTTGGCTAATTGAACGCCTTGCTGAAATTTCTCTGTGTGACATTAGAAAGTACAGTAGTTATCACTTGCTGAACTACTAATCAGGAAACTCTGAGTCCAGGCTGGTTCTCCTGCAACCAGTTGCTTGAAGTTAAACTCATCTTTAACGTTTGTAAGTCACCCTTTCTGCTTGATAACAGGGTGACTACTTATTGGTGTGATTGTGTGAAACCGAAGAGGTTATGTATCAAAAATATTAAAGCCCTGCTTAAGTGTAAGTATAAAAATACTTTCCTAATTTCCTCTGAATCAAGTTTTAGTTTAAATATCTTTCTCATGCGTCTATGTTCTAAATCTACATGATTATGGGGAGCTGTTTGGTCATGAGCATTAAGAGAACCTTTCCAAGTGCACTGCTGTTCTTACACATGATCACTTTAGGAGGGAATTTATTGCAAGGATGCTCCCCTTGCACAAAACATATTTTGAAATTCTCTTTTATAATTGTCTTCAAAATTGGTTAGTTACCCCATTTTAATGATCATGCTTTGTAAGCAGTGTAAACATGATTAATGTTATCACACACTTCATTCACCACAACTGTAGCAGTATGCCTTTGTGTTGCTGTGATTGTAAGTCATATGGAAATAAGATCGTCAGAGTTTGGCAACAGAATGAATTTTAAAAGCCCATCGATACCAAATCAGGAAAACTGAAGTAATTCCTGTCCTTGGCATTTATTAAAATTTCTGTCTTATGAAAATTATTCTATTTCTTCACTAAAACTGGACAATTATAGGGGTATGCCTACTTCATTAGATTATTAGAACAATGATATGATTGTGGACCACTATTTGTTCAAATGTTAAAACATGAGATGATATTTGTTAGTCACGGAATTGTTATCTGATGGTAACAATCGTAGAACACTTGGGAGGTGGATTGGGAGAAGTGTTTAGTGTGCAATGGTTAATGGGAAGTTATATGAGACAGCTGTACAGGGAGGTAAAGTTGGTAATGGAGACAGTAGGGAAGTGTAAACCACATGCAAAAATTTATAAAGTAATTTACTAATGGAAGGTCAAAAACAAGAATTTGAGTGACACCTATGTTTAAGATAGATTTATAGGAGGCCGAAGAAAATAATCCAGTGTTAACAGAGAACAAAAAGAGAGTTTCCAGTTGTGAGAGAGAAGGGTATTGAAAATGCAATGGAGTCAGGTAGCGTGATGCCTCCAGCTTTGTTCTTTTGGCTTAGGATTGTCTTGGCAATGCGGGGTCTTTTTTGGTTCCATATGAACTTCAAAGCAAAAGAACAAAGCTGGAGGCATCACGCTACCTGACTTCAAACTATACTACAAGGCTACAGTAACCAAAACACCATGGTACTGGTACCAAAACAGAGATATAGACCAATGGAGCAGAACAGAGCCCTCAGAAATAATACCACACATCTACAGCCATCTGATCTCTTACAAACCTGACAAAAACAAGAAATGGGGAAAGGATTCCCTATTTAATAAATGGTGCTGGGAAAATTGGCTAGCCATAAGTAGAAAGCTGAAACTGGATCCTTTCCTTACTCCTTATAGAAAAATTAATTCAAGATGGATTAGAGACTTAAATGTTAGACCTAAAACCATAAAAACCCTAGAAGAAAACCTAGGTAATACCATTCAGGACATAGGCATGGGCAAGGACTTCATGTCTAAAACACCAAAAGCAATGACAACAAAAGCCAAAATTGACAAATGGGATCTAATTAAACTAAAGAGCTTCTGCACAGCAAAAGAAACTACCATCAGAGTGAACAGGCAACCTAAAGAATGGGAGAAAATTTTTGCAATCTACTTATCTGACAAAGGGCTAGTATCCAGAACCTACAAAGAACTCAAACAAATTTACAAGAAAAAAACAAACAACCCCATCAAAAAGTGGGCAAAGGATATGAACAGACACTTCTCAAAAGAAGACATTCATACAGCCAAAAGACACAAGAAAAAATGCTCATCATCACTGGTCATCAGAGAAATGTAAATCAAAACCACAATGAGATACCATCTCACACCAGTTAGAATGGCAATCATTAAAAAATCAGGAAACAACAGGTGCTGGAGAGGATGTGAAGAAATAGGAACACTTTTACACTGTTGGTGGGACCCTAAACTAGTTCAACCATTGTGGAAAACAGTGTGGCGATTCCTCAAGGATCTAGAACTAGAAATACCATTTGACCCAGCCATCCCATTACTGGGTATATACCCAAAGGAGTATAAATCATGCTGCTATGAAGACACATGCACACGTATGTTTATTGCGGCACTATTCACAATAGCAAAGACTTGGAATCAACCCAAATGTCCATCAGTGACAGACTGGATTAAGAAAATGTGGCACATATACACCATGGAATACTATGCAGCCATAGAAAAGGATGAGTTTGTGTCTTTTGTAGGGACATGGATGCAGCTGGAAACCATCATTCTCAGCAAACTATAACGAGAACAGAAGATCAAACACCACATGCTCTCACTCATAGGTGGGAATTGAACAAAGAGATCACTTGGACACAGGAAGGGGAACATCGCACACTTGGGCCTATTGTGAGGAGGGGGGAGGAGGGAGGGATAGCATTAGGAGATATACCTAATGTAAATGACGAGTTAATGGGAGCAGCACACCAACATGGCACAAGTATACATATGTAACAGACCTGCACGTTGTGCACATGTACCCTAGAACTTAAAATAAAAAAAAAAAAAAAAAAATACAATGGAAAAGTTTTTGGCTGGGGACCAGTGGCTAAGGCCGTAATCTCAGCACTTTGGGAGGGTGAGTTGGGCAGATCACGAGGTCAGGAGTTTGAGACCAGCCTGGCCAATATAGTGAAATCCTGTCTCTACTAAAAATACAAAAATTAGCCAGGCATGGTGGCAGGCACCTGTAATCCGCTTAGCTACTTGAGAGGCTGAGGCAGGGGAATCGCTTGAACCTGGGAGGTGGAGGTTGCAGTGAGCTGAGATTGCGCCACTGCACACCAGCCTGGGAAACAGAGTGGGACTCTATCTCAAGGAAAAAAAGAAAAAAAAAAAGTTTTCACGAAGAATATAAGTTAGGGGATTAAGATAACATTGATGACCTTTAAGAAAGCAGTTTCAGTAGTATGAGAAAAGCAGACAAATATGTGTGTTTTTCCCACATTTCTCTGTTTTTCCAACACTCCTGAAATTATATGTGTATATATGTGTGTATATATGTATAATTATATATAATTTAATTTCCATAAAAGAAATTTAAATATATATATATAAATTTGGCATGAGTGTGTTATGAAGTGAAAAGTTAAAAAATGATCAATTTCATCATTATTATGCATTTAAAACACTAAATATTCATTCTAAATAAAAGTATGTGTGCCATGATTACCAAAAATATGGGTATTATAATTGAAAAGAGGAATTGCAACTCATGTTTAAATGTTTATTTTAAGCATTAAGAACTTTCAACACGAATGCCTAATTTAAGGACTTAGTCCTTTTGTTTACAATAAAAACCAAGTCAGAAGTAAAAATAATAATGCTTTAAATTCCACACCTATATATACAAATTTAATGTATCCCCAGACGGACTTCATTTCCCCTAACGCTGCTAAGCCTACCCCTCTCCCTGGGTCTCTTCCATTAAAACAGAAGTTCCATGAGTGAAGAAACATCATCACTTTTATTTAATTAATGAAGAGAAAAACAATAAATAATGACTCAAAGTAAAGGCCAGTTGTGTTTCAAAGTATTTAGTTTCTAGATCTCTTTATAGTATCAAAAATTATTGAGTACCCCAGAGTCTTTTCTATGTGGGTTAGATATACTAATATTTCTATAATAGAAAATAAAATGTTTAAAAGTTATTAATGTACCTAAATATACTAGTAATAAATTTATATCATATAAAGATAATAATTTTACTTTAAAAATCCCTATTTTTTCTAAAACAAAAATTCAGTGAGAAGAGTGGCATCATCTTACATTTTTGCAAATCTCTTTAATTTCTGGCTGGACTCCAGCTGGACTCCCATATCTGATTCTGCACTCAATTAATTGGGATACGTTACTGGAAAGAAAAGAGTGCTTTCATAGCCTTTAAAAATATTTGTGATTTTTCTTCACTATTCCACCAACACTCAACAACTACTAGGTTTTTAAACATTGGCGCTAATGTAGAATCTAAATCCATATAAATAAATTTTCATATTCCACATACTAATATCCACTAGTCTATATTGCATATAAATGGAAATTTTACCCATGAATTTTGTAAAATCAAACATTAGTTACTTGGAAAATATTGGCCCACCAAGCTAAGTAGAACTTCTAAATTTTGGCACATGCATTATAAAATATTATTTTTAGAAGCACATTTGATAATATAATTATAAGACTCATCAAGAAAGTACAGAATTCAAACTGATATGAAAGCCTGAATTACACAACTAGCAAAATGTACTCAATTGTTTTTCTTAAAAAGATAGCTCCTTTTTTCATTTCAGAGAAAGTATCTGCTGAATATTCAACTCTGAATATGAATAATTTGTCTGTTAGTCACTGTTTAAGTAAAAATGGTGTTTCATCATAATTTTCATATGCAGCAGAAATGCTTTATGCCTACTCTTCATTTTGTCACAGAGATCATTAAAAAGATGTGTAATTAAGAGTCAAGAGTTAATAAAATTTATACTTATTTTGCTTCATTAAAGACATTGTTAAGTGAAACTGCATTTTTCTCCTGTCTTACTAGTACTACATTGCTTTTACTAAGTTTCCAAAGTTTTATCCACCACTGATTTTGCACCAATTACAAATGTAAACCCAATGAAAAAGGCAAATAATATATTACTGTTATGATGAAAACAATAGTTTGCTTTATGAATCTCGTTACAGAGTTTCAAAGACTACACTTTGAAAACCATAGGTTTAGAGATAATTTTATGTAATATTATTTTTATAAAGATGATCTGGAAATATTGAATTTACGTAAAGATTGGTACATTATTTCATCTTGATTATTGTTATTTTCCATTAAAAATATATCTAAAATTTTAAGATATACCATCAAATTTGAACTCCATGAAACAAACTTCATAGTAACCTACAGTACTTACTACAATGTAGTAACATTTTGTGAAATCTACATTTAGTATCTGTACCATCCATCCAAAAGTTAGATTTCCTCCTACTTGAAGACAGTGATGAAATGGTGATTAAAAACAGCAGTTAACACGAAGTCATACCTGCTAATTCAGAAGAATGCTTAGAGCTGCCCAATGAAGCATGGTTCCAAAGCCAGCAGTGAATTTTTTGTAACTAAGACTATTGACTTAAGAGTTTTATACAGGTGATTTTCCATGGTAATGTTAATGTGGAAATCAATTCATTTTGTGTGTTGCAAATAGCAAAACGAAGGATTTTGTTAGCTATCTTTATAATCAGCTACAATGAAATGTGCCTGTGAAAAGTTAAAGTACAATAGTAGTTACAGTATAGCATAAAGACTAGAGATGCAGCCAAATGATGCAGGGTCCAATCCCACCACTTGCTACCTATGAGAGCACATCAGGAAAGGCGGGATCGTAGCATGCTTCCTCTTATTAGTACTAGTGATGATTATTATTAATACAATAGTTTTGGAAACACAAAACGAGTTCATACATGTGAAGATCTCAGAACAGTACCAGGAATGGTTAGTAATAAGTATTTTTATTTCATTTGTCAAAAAAAAAAAATTGTAAAAGACTTTGAAATGGGTGAAAAGATTAGTGAGTCCTGGCCAGTTCACTCCTTTGGATTCACTCAGCCATTATTTATCTTTAAACCATTGTACAACTTCGTAAATTAATGAAAACTAATCATAATGCAAGTATTCTTGTAAGATGGAAAACAACTGACTATTACCCAGTGGATATTGACTAATTTTACAAATACGCATAAATTTATTTCAGGATTCCCGAACGTCTCTGTATATGTCTATTCTTGTTCTTTTTCCGGCAGGTTGAAATGTCTTACTGGTTCCCTCATTAATTAATAGACTGTAAAATAATTAACAAGGGTTCATTTTATATTTGTTTAAGTATCATGATTTTAGAGTTTTAAAATTTTACTCTTCAACACATTGTTTCAAAGAAATCTGATCTTGATTAAAGGGGAAATCATACTATGAGGAGAATTAATGTAATTTTGGAATATGCCAAGACCAGGTGGTGTGGCTTACTGGAGACAGCATTGGAAGTCCTCAGAGATCATCAGGTTAACACCACTGAGCTCTCAAATCAAAGGTAATCAGGTTAGAATGTTTTCACTGTTGAAAAAACATAGGGGAACAAATATAATATTTCTTAAAGCTATTTTTAATAGACGACGGTTAGATATTTATTTTAGGCTTAGTTATCTAGGATATTTATGTAGAATATCTCGTTTCCTAACAAAACTACGTATGCAAAATGTTATCCACAAAAACCAAAAGGCTTTTTTCTTTCCTCCTGTTCTGTCAGAGTAATTTAAGCTGATTCTTTAGGTGTTCTGTCCAAGGTTACAATTCTGGATCTGGAAGCAGCAAATCATCAGTTCTTTTCATCCCACTTTTTCTACTGGCAGCCTAAAAATTCACAGAGCTACCAGATTGAGTTTTTAATGTATTATATGATTTTATGTATTTTATATGATTTTAGCATTTAAAAAGACATTCATTTTATTTCATGCACAATTTAAAACCCAAATATATAGAATGTGTAAATATATTTACTTTTAACGGAATCTTTTATTTTTCCTTTCAATATAGCCCTATATTTAAAAATTATGAATACAATAAAACCAGGGAATTGGAGCTGAGTAAACTGGAGGTAACCATACTTCAGGCAGGAAGACACTAAATTTGCATTTACCATTATGTATCTATTCATTTCAGAAAATTATTTACTGGGTATCTTTAGTATGAAATAGTGCAAAATGTCTGTTTTACTTATTAAATAATAAAATAAGGGGTATAAGCATACATTTACACATAATCCTGTGACAATAGCAGATAATGGTTATTTACTGATTTAAAGGATCTACTTTTGAGTTTAAAATAGTCTGAGGTTAAGTATACACTCAATATAGTTTAGTTTCTTTTCATAGCAATGTTTTCTAATTCAAAGTAATTTTTCTGATAAAATATTGGATGTTTCCTTTTATATATGAAATAGAAAAAAATGTTTTTACCCTAAAAATATCTGAATACTACTTCCTTTGTGCAAATTCATTACACACATTAAATTGCTTCTTTTACAGCAAGTATGCAACGTCTGACTTTTCTTTTCTGCCATTGTTTTATTCCAGGAAATTCAATGATGCCCTTTCCTATATGAAAAGTGAAATCTTACATATCAACGTGGTGGAATCAGGCTGCAGAGCAAAGTGGGGAGTTTAACTAACTACATTGCTCCAACTATCACAAAATGGGAAAGCTGTAATACAGATTTGCACCTTCATGCCAAATTTCTGGCACGCAATTATGTAAGTAGAAGTAAAACTAAAATCTTCTGGAAAACTAGTATTCAACCATCATAAAATTCTGCATTTTCTCAATGACGAATAATTGCATAAGTATGTTTTATGAGTAGATGAACTCAGTACATTCCGGCCTAAGTGTGTTTAAATGTTCTCTAATCTTGGACCACTTGGATTTGTCCAAAGACTCCATAGATCAATCACATTCAACAACCCCTACTTCCTAAGTACCCTCCCCACCAAAAAAAAGAATGCAGAGAGAGGGGAGTTATACAGAATGGGGGGAAAGAAATCTCTGTTTATGATAAGACACTAATGAGATAATGTGAATTATTTATTGAATTATATAATCATCCCCCAAACAAAAGCTTGGTTTTTATCACTCTGTAATCATGAATTATGCAAGCTTGATTCCAGTTAAGCATTCTTAACTATGTGGGAACTCTTACAGGCGACAGTGATTTACTTGAAGAAATACTGCAAAAGACAGAGCTGCTCGTGTCAGTGTTGGAGAGAGGGAGACCCTAAAACTATGAACTGGGAATTAGAGATGAACGAGAGAAGCCTGCGCTACTTCCACAAGCTTGGTCTGCGATTTTGGGTCACTGACTTCTTTCAGACATTTCTTCTCTCATTTCATCTTTTCATTAACAATGCTTTAGCCACTGGACTCAAATTTCATCAAATTTAAATTTGATGACATTTAGCCTATTTTTATGAGTAAGCAAAATAATGCCTCCTTCTTTATAACTCTACTTGTAAAGACAAGGCTTTTCATTGCACAAATAACATTTGGAACCATTACAGAGGAAAAATTTGTCTTTCAAACTGTAAATTAAAAATCATTTCAAGACACATAGCAAGATAACTTTTTTCCATCCTATATGGTTATTACTTCCAGTAATAACCCTGTACTATATTTATCACTAAAACAAACCTAAGTATTATGTACCTCCATGAAATAACAAATTGCCCCCTAAGGTTGTAATCAGAATGAAACCCAATAATTGGGTTCAATTTCTTGTACTTGAAGTAAGGTAATTTTATAAATTCAAATAGCAATACTAGTTATTGTACTTGGTTTTTACATGAAGTTTGTATTTTAATACCTATATTTCTGTTTAAGATATACTGATGTTCGGCAAATAAAATATCTTCTAAGAAGTTTTGAGTTTTGATTATGCTAAACTACCACTAAGAAAGTTTTCTTAAATTCTATAAATTCACTTTTACTTCCTTTCACCCAACTGCTAAATCCATGACCACAGGAAATGCAAACAATAATAAGTAGAACTTTTAAAATATGATGTTAATCCTGGTAAGTTGTCTTCTAACCTTTCACAAGTCATGTCCGCAAAGCAGAAATCTCATTCTGCCCTAGCAAAATGCTTTATTCATGACTTTGAAAATGCCAAGATCAAAAGGGGGTAGATCTAATTCAATTCAGTTTGTTCAAGTGGACAGAAAAGATATTCTTTTATTCCAATGACAAAGACATTTGATCCAGAAAAGCTGTAGTACTTCCTTCTAAAAGAAGGGCACACACTTTGCTTTACGAATTCTGTTTTGAAAATGTCTTTGCTGATCAGCGTATTAATAGATCCCAATAACGATCTAAAAATGAGGCAATTAACAATTCTTCTGGCGAAAAAGGAAAAGAGAAGTATGTCATTATCAACAGCCCATGGACATAAAGAACCACTTTGTGAGATTTCATTCCTCTGAAAACCTTGGGCAGAGTTGAGGGACGCCACTTCTCAAGCACTGTGAATTGAGAAAAAAAGATACTTCACATGGTGTCAATAAATCTAACCCGTTTGTTTATCAAAAGGACAGAGGACTGTCCTCACTAGCAACCCTTAGAGAATCGAACTTTAAGTTTTCTATAAAAGAATTTCCAAAAGAGTACCTCCACCACTGGTATTTTGCCAAAAACTAGGGCAAATATTATAGTCTTCGTTACTCAGAAATCAGCTCTTCAATGGTATATGTCACCATTTGGTCATGTGATAAGGAAGCAAAATGAAGGGACCAAGGGATCTTGAAAACACAAATTACAATAAAAATTAAATTAGAGGATGTGAGAGAGTGTCATTCCACTGAAAATGGGACATTTTGGGGATGTGGATTTACCACAAATATAGGACTCCAAGAAAACTATGGAGGCTCCATGGCAGCTCCCCCAAAACGTGGTACATTACCAGCTCCCTGATTAGCCTTTTAAATGTTAGCACCTGAACGTCTAGCTTTCCAGAGTAGGGGGCATTCATGAGGCTGAGCAGGGTTCTCACCTTCATCTGCATATCAGTATTACCTGGAAAGCTTTTATAAAATGTGGAAGTCTGGGTCTCTTTCCGATTACATCTAGGTTCTCGGGCTCCAAGCACAGAAAGTGTTTAAATGTCACCATAAGAGATTCTAACATACAGCCAGGGCTGCAAATCATTGATTTGGGCGATAAATATAGGATTTGCAAAGGGAAAAGGTAAATTTAGGAAAATAAAAATTCGGGAAGTAGACATGTAAATGTATTGTATCCCAGGGCTTGACTGACATGTCCTGAGTTCTGATACCACTCTGTGGATACCAATGCTAGATACCTTTCACTGTGGCATTTCCTAATCAAAGGGAGGATGTGTACATTGCAGTCGTTCCTTGTTGTCCTCTTTCTTTTCTTGTTGATCAGATCCAGGAAGTTAGAGCAACAACCACCACCCATGATATTCTCGTAACCCTGGCAATAGTCTTAACTAATTGCAACCCTCCTCTCAAGGGAGCAGACTGCGATGGTACTTTCAAGTGAAAACATGGGCCATATGTAAACTCAACCTGGTACATCATTGCTTTGGAGCTACTGAATCTATGAGACCGGATTAACTGAAACTTATATTTTGCCTTGCCGATTTCATCCCTAGAAATAGGAAGTTCGGTTCCTTGGTAAGAATGTGGACTGGCAAAAATGCCCTGGTGGCTGGGCAAGCAAAGGCTGCTAGAAAGCAAAAAGTTGCTGGCCCGGCTCCAGAGGGAAGAAACACCTCTTACAGCTAAGTGAGTGGCAACGAATGACCAATGGAGAGAAAGGAGTCCAGGTAACACTCTTTAATTATCTCAATTCCTTCTCTTCTAAGTGCCAAGGAGCGAGCAGTAGACTCATGTTGTAAAAAGTGGTTTCTGCCCTTTCTACTGTTTCTCACCAAAGAATCACATTGGCAGCCTCAAGAGAATCAGGTACATAGAGCTCGTAATGATGGTGGTGATTGTGTAAAATTATAGTATTTCCAAGAAATACACAAAATGATTTCTGCACAGAATAGCTCTCAAGTTCATATACGTCATTTATGTCCAATCTGTAAAACCTTTCAAATGATGCCTTTTTATTAGTATTTCCGTGTGAATTTAGCGGTAGTGGCAGAAGACTCCAAAACCTAAAGGGTCAGAGAACTGCATGTTGAGCTTTTAAGAAACTCCAAAACTGCTTTTTAGAGTGGTTCTAGAATTTTGCACTTCCACCAGCAATGTATAAGTGGCCCAGTTTCACAACATCCTCACTCCGTTTGATGTTGCCGCTCTTTTTTATTATAGCCATTTTGATGGGTGTATGGTGATATTCCACTATAGTTTTAATTTGCATTTTCCAAATGGCTAAGGCTGTGAAAAATCCTTTTATGTGCTTATTTCCTACCTGTACATCCTCTTTAGTGTGATGTCTGTTAATGTCTTTTGCCTGTTTTCTAATTGGATGGTTTCTCTTTACTGTTGAGTTGTAAGAGTTTTTTTGTGTAATCTAGTTATTAGTTTTTTTCAGATATGTGGTTTGCAAACATTTTCTTCCAGTCTTTAGCTTGTCTTTTCATCCTTATTAGTCTTTTTTCAGATATGTGGTTCGCAAAAATTTTCTTTCGGTCTTTAGACTGTCTTTTCATCTTTTTAACAGGGTTTTTCACAGGACAAAAGTTTTTAATTTTAGTGAAGCACTAATTATTACTTTTTTATTTATAAATCATGCTTTTGGTGTCAAGCCTAAGATCCAAAGACCTTTGACTATTCCTAGATTCCAAGATTTTACCCAATTTTTTTTCTAAAAGTTTTATAGTTTAATGTTTTACATTTAAGTCTGTGATCCATTTTGTTTTTTGCAGAAGGTGTGAGGTTTAGGTAAAGATTAACATTTTGGTCTATGAATGTCTAACTACTCCAGTATCAATTGTTGAAAAGGCTACCTTTCTTTCATTAAATTGGTTTTTCATCTTTGTCAAAAATCAGTTGAGCTTATTTTTAATCTATTTCTAGATTCTGTATTCTTTTCTATAGCACAATGACTGTACTCACTAATAAACATGAGTTGATGAAAAATGCTTATCAATGTCTCCATTGGAATTAAAAAAAAATGAAGGTGCCTCAAATGTCATTCTATGGCACAAATATTATAATCTTTTTTTTTCTCTTATTAAGCATTGCCTCACCACACAACTGTCATTAGGCAAATTACGGTCCCTCTCCCCTACTGACATAAGCAGAATTAGTGAGATAGCAACAAATTGTTTCACCCTCATATCATCACTTCTCCAGATCCCTGCGCCTATGTATCCACTGAGTCCTGTCAGAAGGCTAAAGCTTATGACTTGTGATGGACCAGAACATTACATAATTACTACTCTCTCCTAGTTTATCACTGAGCCCAAATATATTGTATAAGCTCAATTACCAGATTACTTATATGTTCCAGACTGCTTAGCAGTATAACTAAAATGATGTGAGGCCAGTGGCACCAAACTCTCTACCATGAACAATTCTAGATAGATAGACGGATAAAAGAATAGATAGATGGATAGACAGATTAGATAGATAGATAGATAGATAGATAGATAGATAGATAGATAGATAGATAGATAGATAGATAGATAGATAGATAGATAGAAGAAATCCAATGGTGAATCTAACTTCAGTGAAGCCTGGTGCTAGGCCTTTAACAATACAAAAGTCAATCTCTTTTTCAGTCTCTTTCATGTTTTCAGTGTCTTTATAGCAAGTCAGCAACTTGATCAGTCTGGCTTGCTTCCTGTGCTCACTTCTGGACCAATCTCTGCTTATAATGCATGGAGTTTATGATTGGTCAGGCTCAGCATATGTATTGAGACTCTCAGACCCACTAGAACCACAGGGGATTAGACAGATAAAGCTTCTGAATTGGAAGATGACTGGACAGGCAAAAATAAGAAGTGGCCACCCTTCTAAGCAAGATGAGAGGTCAAAACTAGATCCCTGTCCCAATTCCACCTAGAGGAACCTCACTCAAGGGTATTTGTGTCAATTACTTCTTCAGGCCTCATACACCAACTGCCCTTTACTGGGAGTGCTTTAGCTTCTGCAGCATCTCCAAAGATGGAGCATCACCCAGTGGGAAAGCTCTCATGGCTTTCATGTTTTTAAAGTTACAAAAAGCTAATCTTTGAAGACTGTCACACACAACCAAGACATATACAAACATACAATGTTAGAAAAGAGAAACAAATGCCAAGAACCCAAAGCAGCCATGATACTGGCTTTTAGTCCAGCCAGTTCCCTCATGCAATGATATTTCCCCACACAAAAGCAATGTTCTAGCACCCAAATTATAGCACAGAGACTCACTGTGTCTGTGTCTGTCCCCCTCCCTAAATAAGTCTTTAATAGAGTATGTTCCAGATTTTGGTCCTTACGATAAGGGTGGTTAGAAGACATTAAACCATTTTTAACATAGATGTCCTCATCACTTCCCCAACAAGTAATCCTCTGGCTGCTGTTCTTAGAGGAATTTGAGGTGAGAAATACAGTCATCCTTCCATATTCATGGGGGATTGGTTCCAGGACCCTGCAAGGATATCAAAGTCCTCAAATGCTCAAGGTCCTTATATAAAATGACATAATATTTGCATATGACCTATGCACATCTTTCCATATATAGTACTTTAAATCATCTCTAGATTATTTATAATACCTATACAATGTAAATAGTTGTTATACTCTATTTTTAAAATGTATATTATTTTTATTGTCATATTGCTATTTATTATTTTTTTCATAATTTCTATTCACAGTTGGTTGAAGCCACAGATGCAGAACCCACAAAGGGCTAACTGTACAGGAATCCGAAAGGCCATTTAGGAAGTTATGGCAGAAGCCTCAGCAAGAAACAATGGAAGCTTGGATGAGGGCACTGCCAGATTAAATGGAAAGAAGTGATCACCTCCAGAAAATTTTAGACTACAAAATCAATGAGAATTGATCAGGCAATCCAGACATCACTAAGAATCACTTTTCCCCTGACATTTACATAAAACTGACATCATCTTTATGCCAACCTGTAGAAGTCCAGCGCTACTCCCAAGATGTCTGCAAATCCTAGGAGCTTGAAGCTGTCAGAACTGCCTCTCATGTTCTATTCCCCCTTAACTCTGAATTCCTTTCCCTCATATGTCAGCTCATATAGTTTTTCTCAGTCCTTAACTTTGCCCTTGTCTTCACAGGAAACAGAGTCCCATTTCCTTGCTTTCTCCAAAACACCAACCCATTTGGCATCTGTGTAACTAACTGTTGGAGGCTAAGGAGGATGTGAAGAGGGTGTATAACTGATCTATGCATTATTTTAAAAGTTCAACAGAGCTACCCATTTCAAAATTGAATAATATCTCCTTTGAATGTCCTGCAGATACCAGAAATTTTTCACTGTCAAGTATTTCTCCCCGTATCTCCTGCCTTCTACGTATTGTCTCTTACTTATCTTTTTCCCAACCATCCATATTGTCTTATCTTCCCCAAAAGCCCTATTTGCTTTCTCTTTGTCCACCTAAATGTATCCAGGTTATCACTAGAGAGCTTCAACTTCAAAACTAAATATGCCAGTGAAGGTGGTTTTACAAACAAGCCTCACTTTTCCTTGAGTGGAGTTCTGTGGCCAACTCTCAAACTGGTTTTGTTTTGTTTTTGTTTTTGTTTTTGTTTTTTCTTTGCTACCATTAAAAATGGAGAGATTAAGGATAGCATCCTAATTCTAGCACTTTCACAGCGGTATGTATGTGTGGTGCCAGGAGGTAAAGTATGATGCTGTTTCTCGCGTTCGGGAAGAAAAATCCACCCTCTGTCTTTGAAACAATCTTGTTTTCTCGCAAACTGCAAAACTTTGCAGTCATTGCACCTAAAATTCTCAAGTTTTCTTGGACTTTCCTTCCTTTTCCTTGGTGTCGATCCTGTGTTTAAATTTCATTTCTCTCTTGACCTAGAGTGTGTGGCATCTTAACATGGGTATCTTGAGTTCATAACAGGAAACTCTCCAAGCAAAGTTCACAGCCAGTATGTCCTCGGTCACATGCTACTCCTCCAAAATCTCACCTATACTCAGAATTTGGCTTTTTCTGGAACTTGCATAAATTAAGACTTATTGAACAGTAGCAGAAACACTGCTTTCTACTGTATTTTTCCTGCAGCAGATGGATATGTCTCTATATCCTCCAGATTACCATTTCTGTTTCCTCTTCTTATATTTCCATCTCCTTTCAAGCAGATCTTAGCTGAGCTTTATAAAGTTCAACCTGCTTCTTCAATTAGATCCCATTTCTCTTCCATTCGAAAGGCTGAGCTTTTACTGGATAAGTGTCATCTTATTTCTTTTTCTTTCTTTTCCCATGGTTTCTACTTTTATAGCAAAACAAGACTCTTTTTTTTTTTTTTTTTTTTTTTTTGACAATTCAGGTAATATCACTACTAATGTTCTTAGTGTGCCTTTTCCAATGCCTAAGTAGTTCTCTCTTCACATATTGGGTCGTTGATGCGAGTTGCTGCAAGAGACAAGCCCCGGAATCCCAGTGAATTACCAAGACAAAAGATCCCTGATTGCTCACATCACAGCCAGGGTTTGGGTAAGTGGCCAGTGTCCATCTTGTAGCAGTGCCATCTGGACCACACAGCTTCCAAATCACCATGGCAGGAAAAGAGAGAGCTGGAAAACTGCATGGGATGGCTTTAAGGACCAGGCATGGAAGATGTTTACATAACCTCCTTCCACATATATTAGCTACAAATTAATCACATGGTCTCTAACTTCAAGGGAGTCTGGGATAGAGGAATGGACAAATGCATGTATAGATAGGATGTATGATAAATGCTAACGGTCTCTGCTACATGTTCTCAATTCTCCTTTTATGTTACATATACATGTTTTTATGTTTTTTAGTTTTTATATGTTTTCATATAAATATATACGTATATAGTATATAATTTATATTATATAATTATATATTATACATGTACAATATATAATATACTATATATTATATACTTATATATATATAGAGAGAGAGACTTGCTACACTATGTTGCCCAGGCTGGTCTTAAACTCCTAGCCTCAATCAATCCCCCTGCCTCAGCCTCCCAAAGTGCTGGGATTCCAAATTCTCAGTTCTCCTCATCCTCACAGTTTTTTTTCTCTATCTCACGGCAACTTGCGATGTGAGTAGTTTGACTTGAGATGTGCTATATGTGTAAAATATAAAATATGCACTGAGTTTCAAAAACTTTGCCAAAACAAAAAAGAAAGTAAAAATATCTCATTAATTTTCATATTAATAGAATATTGAAATAATAACATTTTGGATATATTTGGTTAAGTTAAATATATTACAAAAATAATTCCATCTGTTGCTTTTTGCTTTTTAATCAATATGACTACCAGAAATTGTTAAATTATCTGTGTGGCTAATATTGTATCTCTATTGGATGAAGTTGCTCTAGAGATATAGTGCTCCATACGTAAGTCTTTCTTTAATTATATTTAATTATGGTCTTGCAATGACTTCCTTGAGGTTTTCTACCTTGGCACTCAAGAGAATGACACATGTTCTTGTAATAAAGATCCCCATTCTTCTTATTCATTCATTAATGATTTCCTCCCCTTACTATAGGTAGATACACTTTCTAGATTTCTGAAATCCATAATCTCTGCCTGCCTTAAATCGACAAAATCATTTATTTTGCTCACAATACTGAAATTTGGGCAGAGTTAGTGGGGATGGCTCCAGTCTGCTCCACTGTTGCCCTGGGGAACTGCTGACAGGTGTTTCAACTGGGCCTGGAAAGTCCAAATGGCTTCACCCGCATGGCTGGTGCCTGAGGCGAGGTGATGGATGCAGGAGCCCAGGGGCTGGCTGGGCTCTTCCTGTTCTTCCTCTAGAGTCCCTCAGCCACCAAGGCCTCTCTCTCCGCATGGGCTTTTTTGGCAGTAACATCATTGGACTCGTTTAGCGGCTGGCTTTACATGACACAAGGCCCCTTAAGGCCTGAGCCTGGAACTGGCACAATGACATTTCTGTCACATTTCATAGATAAAAACAAGCCATGGGGGTAGTCCAGATTCAAGTACAGTCATGTAATTCATAAAAACATTTCATTCAACAATGGACCACATATATGACAGTGGTCCCGTAAGATTATAATAGGTATGCTAATGTCCTAGGCCTTCACATTCAGTCACCCCTCACTTACTAACTCATCCAGAGCAACTTACAGTCCTGCAAGCTCCATTAATTCTATATGTTCTATACAAATGTACCATTTTTTATTGTTTATATTGTATTTTTACTGTACCTTTTCTACGTTAAGGTATGTTTAGGTATACAAATACTTAGCATTGTGTTACAACTGCCTCAATATTTGGTACAGTAACATGCTGTACAGCTTTGTAGCCTATAGGAGCAATAGATTATGCCATATAGTCTAGGTATGTAGTAGGCTATACCACCTAGGTTTGTGTAAGTCCCCTCTATCATGTTCACACAAAAATAAAATCACCCAGCAATGGATTGTTCAGAACATATTCCTGTCATTTCCTTATACAACATGACTGCATAAGGAAAACAAATGCTACCATTTGATGAGAGAAATGTTTAACAATCTTATTTGCAGACCATCCTTCTCACTCAGCAAGGAGTTTAGATTTTTTCATAAATGAATTAGGAAGCCATTTTATATAGCAATGAAATGACATGATTTAATTGCAGTTTTAAAAAAACTGGATGAGGAAATGTCTTAGTAAGATATTCTTGTAGTGACCTTTTTACTATGCCTTAGCAAGCTCACCAGAAACATGAGCAGAAACTCATGAGAACCAAAATCCAATGAAGAAGTAACAAGTGTCATAAAACATAGCCTAAAATTCTCCCTCTGAGAAAGATCCCAACCTCACCCAATAGTCAGTATAAAATGCATCCATGCCGTTAGGGCTATGGAGTTGATTGTTTCATTCACCAGCTTGTTCAGTTTTACTGCATAATTATGGACTACAGTCATGGCCGTGGCTAGTTATCTCACAAATCTGCTAATTTAATCACAAAGTAGACAAATGTAGCATGAAACAGTGATTGGTTTGACACATAACCATCAAACCACTAGAAAAACCATCAAAGTCCATGTTCTACTGACAAAAGGTTATTAAAAAGAAAATGATCTTGTACATTTACTATGCTTTTAAATTATCAGCTTTCTGTATCCTAACATTAAAGTAATAGGTATAACAGAAATCAAAACGCCAACTGTCATGCTTTTAAAATACTCATAAGTGTGAAAATCAGTTGCATACAGCATTAGCTCTCTCAATTACCTTTTCATATAAACTTTGATATTCAGTCACTCATCCATTTATATTTTTATTCTTAAATAGGATTTTAATTATTGATATTGTATTATACAGTAAATACTCTCTATATTCACTTATTGTATTCCTCTGCTGGACACATAAAAGTCATTTTGACTTCAGTCCACTTTAACTGTACTATGAACTTTTATTTATTGATTATTTATTTATGCCTCTTTAAACAAAAACACATGCCTCAAGGGAAATTTACAGTGAATGACAAAGAGACTTAGTCTGAGTAGTAGATGTGTTTTCTAAAATGAAAATTAAAGCCATCAGGCATCAAATGATTAGAAGAGTCATTAACGATAATGGAAAGCATGCAAAGGCCTTATTTCTATGCCATTGAAAATAAGGCAAATAAATGTTCTAGGAGAATGATTTGAGAACAGTCTTAAAGTCAAAACTAGCTAATCAGCTATTTTTCCCTAGGTGGCAGAAGTAATAATACAATTTCTTTCCTGTCATAGTATCAGGAGAATAGAATAAATGTGTTTCAAGCATCACCTGAAAGAGAAAATAGGAACAATTTTAAAGCATTCTCATTAAGTTTAGCATGATTTTATTGTCCTTCAGTAAAACACATTTCCTATCAGGCAACTCTATTTCACTATTCTCTTGAAACTGGTTTGAAGAGGAAGGCATGAACAGCTTGAATAATTTCCTGCCAGCTATATGCTATTTTCTTACTATTGTTTTTCAGGTTATTCCATAAAGTAGACTTGGCCTTATCTAAAACTTAAAGCGCAGGTATTGTGCCTGTGAATTAAATCACAATCAGCAGTGAACAAGCTTTAAGAGAACCATATTAAATTTTCTTGTACAAGAAAGAATTTTTCGTAACGCAAACAAAGAGCCCTTGATTTATTTACTTTGGACTTGGGGAAACGCAGAGAAACAGAAGCATTGAGGAGAAGGAACTGATGAAGGACTGCTGTGAAGAAAGGGAATGAGAGGGGAAAAGGCAATGAGGGTGGCCAGAGGAGTTACAAGAGTGGGGAATTAGGACACTAACGGTGCTTAAGGAACATCCCATTCCAGCTCTTATTAAACCCTGTGAAGCTCTATCTTTGCTCTAACGGGGCTGCAGGTAAAACCCAGTTGAGTTACTTTCATTCAGTGATTCACAGACACCATCTCTTCAGTGTCCAGGTTCAATCTTTTCTACCCGTTCCAATGGAAAGAAGATAAAGAAATGACAGAAAGAAGTTCAAAAGGAAAGAAGGCAAAAAAAAAAAAAAAAAAAAAACCCGGCATGGACTATGCAATGGATTGAATGTTTGTCCCCCTGAAAACTCACGTTGAGGCCGGGCGTGGTGGCTCATGCCTGTAATCCCAGCACTTTGGGAGGCCAAGGCAGGCAGAACATTTGAGGTCAGGAGTTCAAGACCAGCCTGGCCAACATGATGAAACCCCATCTCTACCAAAAATACAAGACTTAGACGCAGTGGCACACACCTGTAATCTCAGCTACTGGGGAGGCTGAGGCTGGAGAATTGTTTGAACCCGGGAGGCGGAGGTTGCAGTCAGCCAAGACCATGCCACTGCATTCCAGCCTGGGTGACAGAGAGAGACTCCCTCAAAAAAGAAAGAAGGGAAGGGAAGCGAAGGGAAGGGAAGGGAAGGGAAGGGAAGGGAAGGGAAGGGAAGGGAGGGGAAGGGAGGGGAAGGGAGGGGAAGGGAAGAGAAGGGAGGGAAGGGAGAAAGCATCTCCTACTACCTTCCCTACTTACAGGAGACAGCTACCACTGGTAGTAGTGTTACTCTCACCAATGCATTTTTATTTGGTAAATGGAGGGCTCCCTGGGTCCTCCCACAGAACACAGTTGATTTTTCTGCCCTTGGGTAGTATATGCACTCTAGCATGCCCATTCTCTGAAACTTGCATTTCCTCCTCCATTGTTTGCATAGCAGTTCTAGTATTTTTCCTTCACGTAGTGTAAGCCTTCATTTTCTCCAACCTTGCAAGAGCCAACATAGCAGCAAGTTTGCATTGTTTCCCAGGGTCCTTTCCAGGGTGGAAAATTCTGCATCAGAGATAATGTTCTCATAATAACAAACACTTCCTTGTCCAACTTGACTTTCTGCCTCTTCCACTCACCACCATGATCTAGCACCCCCAGGATCCAGTTCTACACATATGTTCCTGGCTCCTGCTTTTATATTTGACTAGGCCCTGCAGCAACTCTTTCAGGAAATATCCCTTCTCCTCCTTTAGCAAAATACACTAGAGTACACTGGCTGGGTTATCTTGTGACAACAACAGTGATTAGTCTGGCATCCAGAAGGAAAGGTGGAGACAGATCCTGACTTGCAAAGCAACATCCTCTATATCCTCAACCAGGTCCCAGGGAGTTTAATTGACAGCAATCAGCCATTTCTGCAGACCCAGTGGATACAGGGCCATCTTAGGGTTTCAGTGTCCTGGTATCATTAATCCACATGTCCCCATTCCAATTCTCAGGTTCCAGACCTTGCCGACCATGACCCTAACCTTGGCAATTGCACATTTGCTAAGAATGAGAATTCAACCTCCTCTGGAGCTCTGCTACTCTTATAATTATATCCTGGCCTGATCCTCAGCTTTTTCTGGCCTCCAGCTGCAAAGCCTGGGACTCTTTTTATATGCTGCCAAATAGGCCTTCTGATTTTCACATTTTACCTTAAATTGTTGATTAATCACCATCAGCTTTTCATGTTCTTTGTCTAATGCGTCAATAGGACTCTGATTCTATTGTCTTTATAAGTGCTCCTTCCTCAAACCTCTCTAACCTATGAGCTATTGCAGTAGTCAATGCATTACCTTCCCCAGCATGGCATTCCAGTTCATCCCCAGGGACCACTTTAACAATTGTTCTGTTACAGCTTGTCAGAGGCGATCAGAACTCCACCGACCAGTGAAGCGATCACATTGCCAGCTGGCCAGGAGTGATACAGCTCCAAAATCCTATTTCTGAATCTGCTTCCTAGGGCTACTCTGGGCATCAGACATGTGTCTGAGTTCCCAGGACATGAGCTCTGAGATAAATTTACATGCAGGAAGTTTACTGGGAAGTACCTGCAGGAACAACACCTATAAAGGAATAAGGAAAGAAGAGTTGGGCAGAGGATGAAGTTCAAGGCAATGCATTTGCAAACGGACTTCAGGTGATCCCACAGGGGGTACTCTGGCTAGGATGACCCTTCAGAGTTGTCTAAGATTGAGGCAAGGGCCAGCTCTCTGCACCCTTACATTAACTGGTCATGGATGTGGGCTGCCCCTGGGAAAAGGGTACAACCTTTGTGAAGCAGCTCACTCAGTCCAGCGTGCCCCTCAGCTAGGGCCTCAGTCCTGAAGGGTGATTTGGGAGCCCTCACAGCATCTGCTGCATTTATACACATCACACTAAGGGAGAACAGCAGATTTATAGGAGTTTTGTTTTAAAAGTCTTGGTTTGCATCTTGACTCTACCTGTGACAAGACAAATAACTGGGCAAGATGTTTAACTTGTCTTATTTTAGGTTTTCTCTCTCATGGAAAATAAGATACTTCTTCTTCTTCTTTATCAACATTATCTTGCTTTGGTTGTTTGTTTAGATGGAGTCTAAGGAGTCTAGGTCTGTCGCCCAGGCTGGAGTGCAGTGGCACTATTTTGGCTCACTGCAATATCCACCTCCCGGGTTCAAACGATTCTCCTGCCTCAGCCTCTTGAGTAGCTGAGATTACAGGCATGCACCACCACATCGGCTAATTTTTTTTTTTTTTTTTTTTAAGTAGAGATGGGATTTCACCATATTGGTCATAACGGTCTCGAACTCCTGACCTCCAGTGATCTGCTGACCTTGGCCTTCCAAAGTGCTGGGATTGCAGGTGTGAGTCACTGAGCCTGGCCTATCTTGGTTATTTTTACATAACTATTACTCAGATGTACTGTAAGTTTACGTATCAAAATCCCATTAATATAAAAATTGCATTCTCATTTTAAATGAAATTAAAATAAATATATGGATTTTGGAAGATTTTTTTTCAATTCTGGGTTATTGACTTAGTAACTTTTTTTTTCTCTTCTTTATTTCCTGCCCGCTGAGCTCTCTGCCCATTCTCCACCATGGGAGTTGTCACTCTTGCTCTCTCTTTCTGTCTTTCCGACAGTGTTTTAGCTCCAGCTGCTGTAACAAAGTACCATAGACTAGGTGGCTTATAATCAATAGAAACTTCTGTCTTGGGGTTCTAGAAGCTGGAAATCTGAGATCATGGTGCCAGCATGGTCTGGATCTGGTGACCTCATAACCCTCTTTTGGGTTGCCAACTTCTCTTATAGTCTCATATGGTGGAAAGAGAGTAAGAGAGCTTTCTGAGGTCCCTTTTATAAGACACCAATCCCTTTCATGAAGGCTCCACCTTCATGACATAATCACTTCCCAAGAGTCCAACCTCCTAGTACGAAGACATTGGTTAGGATTTCAACATATGGATTTTGGCAAACATAAACATTCAGACCATTACAAACAAGCTTCAGTAAAGTTTGGGTGTAAAAAAATACAGACATCTAAAGATTTCTTTTAAATGCTGTAGGGATATGTATTATCTTTTAAATTTTAATTTTTAATCTGCCAACATAGTAAGCTATTTTGGGATGGGACAAAGAATTTGTTCACATTTTCTAGGAAGAAAATTGTTTTCATTTCATTTATAATTAATGATACCTCATGTTTTCAAATTATTAACACTGACATCATTGTAATATTTTCTCATATTTAAAAACTTCATCCAAACTTGTATTTAAATCCTTCTGAATTTGAATTATATTTCATTTTGATTTTTTACTTTTCTCACTAGACTATTTAAAAGCTTTTTTATTTCAAAACAAAGAGTTTAAAAGAGTTTTTGTTTATTTCAAAAACAAGCATTTTTACTTATTTACATATTCAATTTTTTGTATTTTCAAATTCAATAATTTCTGATTTTTTTATGATTCTGTTAGTATTCTTTCTTCTTAGTAAGTTGAAATTTTAGTTTACTGTTGTTAATGTTTTTCTTGTTTAATAACGAAGATCATTCATTTTCCTTGGAGTTTAGCTCAACGTTCTGTTTTGAGATGCAATATCGTCATTTTTATTATTTGTTTACCAAAAAGGACCATTTTGTTTGAATGTTTAACGTTCTGCTTTGAGATGCAATATCGTCATTTTTATTATTTGTTTACCAAAAAGGATCATTTTGTTTGAATGTTTAATTCTATTGATGATCCCTGGAAGACAGAGGGGAAACAAACGAGGATAGCCTAGGCCCTGTGATTGCCCCAGATTATACACCAGAGTACGTGTACAGTGAAGCACAAGGAAGGGAAACCAAAACAAAGCCTTAAGTTCTCCAGTATGAGCAAATGGACTCTAGAATTGAGTAAGGTCAGGAAAGCTAGAATTTGTGAGGCAGATTACCTGAGCGGAGACACCTCTGTGGAGAGCAGAGAGCTGTGCAGAGAAAGCGTTCTGGAGTCCTGCAAAGGGTCTCCTTTAGTCTTCAACACAATATTGATCAGCATGTGCATGTAAGAAAACTATGAGAAGACAAGGTAAGAACCACCAGATATACAACAACTGATAGAATTGATCACCAGCAGAAGTGCACTGCAAGACGTGCTAAAGGAAGTGCTTCAGGAAGAGGGAAAATGACACCAGAGCTCAGATCTTGGTTTACAAATACCACTCTCCAATCAAAGGTACTAGGGTTCCTTACATAGATGGCTGATTCTAGTATAGGATGAAGAAAGTAGAAGATGAACCTTGAACATCTTATAGTATCAGAAACTGAGGAAGTACTCAAAACACAGTAGGATTTCATAGGAACACAGGAGCCAGCCTGAATAAACTTTCAAAGGGAAAAATTGGAATAATTCATGCAACACAATAATGTAAAACTGGGCTATAATCCAAAGTATAAAATAAATATACCTAAGTCCATGACTATTAAATAATTGACTAAATTAATAAATGGGAGGAAAGAGGCAAACCTTCTTTACAGAAGGATTGCAAACGACATAAAATTTTATATAATTTAAGGGTTGTCTTAGGAGTTGACACATAGTCTGTAAGGAACTTTGGGTCATTTATAATACCCCATGGTTAGAAAAGATTATGCCTACATCCAAGGGCCCATGACAAATCCATGATGTATGGATTTGCAAAGCTCCTTAGTTACCCAAGCTTAATGAAGCCAGGGAAAAAATAAAAATTATCCTTGCATTTCCTGGGCAGGAGGATGGGAAAATGACAGCTCACCTGCATCAGCCCTCCTCAGGGTATAAGATCAAAGAACAGAAAAGAAAATCAGTGCAATATAATATTAAATGGCTTCCTATATGACTGTTTCCTTCAGTTCAACTCGAGTGTTGTGAGGTATCTTTTCTTTGCATGAACAGCTTCCTGGAGACATCTCGGCAAGGCACTATCATAGGTGCCCCTCAAGGGTGGCTGAGAGAGTAACACCAACCTAACAATCAATGATTATACAATCTCTCCCATGAAGGGAGAAATAATTGGGAATATGTAAAACTACTGACAAGACTTTCTGACCATCTAACATTTAAAAAAGAAGCCCTTGGAGCCACTGCTCTTAGAAACTATTGCAAAAATAAAAGAGTCTTTGTGACCCTGAGAAGTTAACACTGAACATGGAACAAGTTGCTGGGAATGATTACCATCATTAGTGGCTGTGAGCAATGTGCAACTGTCAAGAGGCACTGGATACCCACAGGAGCCCTCCTAGAACAAACAGTGTGACCAAGTGGGTTGCCTGCTCAGGATCCTCAAAAAGTACTTTGAAGTCACCTCTAATTCAGAAAATCCAAAGTCACAACCTACCCTCAAACCAGCTACCCTGCCCCAAACTGGCTGTCTTCCAGTACTTCCCACCTTAATGACTGACAACAAATCAGTAACCTTCATAATTGTATCATCCCCAAACCCAGTGCACCAATACGTTCAGTTACTCTTAAGTCCCGATAACTCTTAACTCTGTCACTTCTTGAAACCCTCTGTACTCCACCCTAATAAATGGCCATCATCTTTTTCTTGGACTAACTCTAAATGTTTTCCTAACTGATTTTCTTGCCGTCCCAAGCTCTAAGCTTTAGACAAGGATTAGAAAATGCAAATAGAATAATATCTTCTCCTTCTTCGTGGAATTAAAACAAAAATGGTTAAAATCTCATGCAGAGCCTTTCACATTCCAGATTTTGCTCATTATTCCAGACGGACTGGTAATATCTCAACATCACTGCCATCCCCTTCCAAGAATTTGCCTGGGATGAAGAGGAGAATCTGGGAATTGCATTTCTCAGAATTCTTTTCTCTGTTTAGAGTTTGTCAATGATGCATTCATGCAAAATTCTGAAAGCAGAAGAGAGGAAATTTCTTTGTTCTGTTGACGTATTGACAGTAGAAAGCACAGGCAGTCATGGAAGTCACAGCAGCTTCTAAAAAGCTCTTGAAAAGCACACACTTTGCTGAAAGCCTTTAGAGCAGCTATCTTTTTTCCTGCTCCTATGTAATGTTTTCCATAACACTTCACTAGCAGTTCCTGACTTTCAGTGGTGGCATCTGTGATCTTTACGTTTTCAGGTTTTCTAGGTGTTGCATGTGCCCCTATATTTCAGACCCATGATATACACAGAGTAATATCTGTTTCCCTGACCAAATTCTCACTGATACATTTTGATCTTGTAATTGGTTATAGGAGACTGAATTAGTCAGGGTCCTCTAGAGGGACAGAACTAATAGGATAGATGTATATATAAAGGGAGTTTATTAAGGAGTATTGACTCCCACGATCACACAGTGAGGTCTCATAATAGGCCATCTGCAGGCTGAGGAGCAAGGAAGACAGTCCAAGTCCCAAAGCTGAAGAACTTGGAGTCCGATGTTCAAGAGCAAGAAACCAGCATGGGAGAAAGATCTAGGATGGGAGGCTAAACCAGTATAGTCTCTTCACGTTCTTCTGCCTACTTTTATTCTGGCCACACTGGCAGCTGATTAGATGGTGCACACCCAGATTGAGGGTGGGTCTGCCTCTCCCAGTCCACTGACTCAAATGTTAACCTCCTTTGGCAACACCCTCACAGACACACCCAAGAACAGTACTTTGCATCCTTCAATCCAATCAAGTTGACACTCAATATTAACCATCACAGAGACCAACCTTAAAGATGAGAATCTGGAATTAGTTTATAGATCTAATCAGACTTAAGGCAGTAATTACTTCATTGCCAGTGGAACTCGGATGTCTTTGATTTCGCCCAGAAGCAGATCCTGAGACAAGAATTTGAATGCAAGTAGCTAAACTGAGAGATGATCCCTGGAAATGCTTTAATAAAGTGGGAAAATGAGAGAGCCAGGAGAGGGAAGACACCTTAAATTCTTGATCAACACTTTTCTGAGCAACTGGAACTCAACAGTGCTAGACAACAGTGGTGCTGTCGACAAGGTATATGATCATACAGGGTAAGCCCAACTAAGGGATAAAGCAAGAGTTTCTAGCCACTAACTGCCAATCATTGTTGGTTGAAGGCTGCTTCCAGGAGTGTGGATCCTCCAGTCCATTTGTCTTGCCCAGCATTCAGGTTCAGCATTCTCCTGCGTCAGGAAGAAAAATAGAAAAGCTCTTCGGCAGAGAGCCAGAAATGATAACAATAAACAGCCTACAGCATATAGAAGAGAATGCCTAGGAAATATGAATGAAGCACCAAGATATGGTGTCTGCCCCAATGAGACATGGGCAGTCCCTCGCAGTAAGTGGTAAAAGAGCTGCTTGTATTTAGTTGCCTGAAGTCAAATGCCTTTATAAGGCAAGGCTTTAGAAGTCAAAGTAGCTGTTGCAACAGATGTCACTTCTTATAAGTACACTGGAGAACTTGGAGAAAGAAAATGACAAGTTCAAGGTTTTAATTCCCAGTTCAAGTCACAGAGTAGAGCATCACAGTGGTTCTTTGACTTCTCTAACAAATGCTTTTTTGAATCTATGTGATGAGGTTTGGGAAAACTAAAATTTGACCCTGTAGGTGGTTCAGTTACAAGGCAAACTGAATTCACAGCCTTGGTATGGTTCTTAATGTAAAGTTAAGGGATTGACGAAAAAAGAGTGGGATGTAGTAATTGGAATGAGCATACTTCAAAGAATCCAATAACCTTAACCTCACCCTAGATTTTTCTGGGCTTCTGTTACCAACAAAAGCAGGTTCTTCTTCCCTCCTCTGTGTGAAATTATCAGCCTCCATTTGCTGGAAGACCATATAATTACCATGCCTAGTGATTGCCTTGAAGGTTTATGCTGAACCCATACCACCTCTTATTGTTTCCAGACTCGTGAGTGTTCTTGAATTCTGGAAGATGCCAAGAGGCCCACCACAGAAATCTGACCTAAAAGGTTAAACCATACATAACAATTCAATGTCATGATTTTTCCAATTTATATTGGTAGATACTTAGAGAATATGCATGAAAGTGGATTCTGAAGGTATCAGACCTAGCAGAAATGACTTTTTTTTTTTTTTGCTAGACTTAGATGAATTTATTGTAAACATTGAACAGAAATTATGGATATAGAGTGTTAGTTCAAAGTATTGTGAGTAGCTTTAAAAGTTTCCATGATGGGTTGACTGAAATCTGATTCAACAGTGCTTTAAATAAAAGTGAGATGCTAGAACTTCCTTGGTATGCTATGTATGAAGGAATCTAAGCAATCAGGGAAATAAGAAGACTGGGGTGGATTTCTTATGTGTTAGTGCTTCCCTATCTTTTATGTGTCCCAAGAGGATTCAGAGGGCACTCTTCTCACAAAGCCTTAAAGAATGCATTGGTAGAGAGGTCACTAGCATCCTGAAAGGTTCTATAGTGGCTGTTCCCTGCATACCAGAGATTAGAGTGGGAAATGCCACAATTAAAAAGGGCCTCCTGGAATTCAACGGGGATGATGCAATCCCAGAGGGAGAAAAATAAAGTAGTATATTTTGCCTTTATAAGTCTTCGGTGTGCTAAGAAGAGTTAACTCTATAATTTAGTGCTTAAGTTTCAGAATATCAAATGTGCATTGTAGCAGAGCTAGCAGAGAAATGAGTATCACCAAAGATCAGGTAGGCATCAGTACTGCGGGGGGTTGCAAAACCAGAAAACCACTGAAAATACTTGAACCCACAGAGCTTTTTTGGCATGGTTAATATTTCACAAAGTCACTAAGGCTGAAGATGATGTGCAGTCTACTACAGAGTTACAGGATATGCATAAGCAAAGGAATCTAAAGCTCATGGTTTTGTGACTTAAATCATCATAATAAAGAGTCACGCCTTTCACCCAATTCCCAGACCCTAGATGGAGCCTTTTGAATGAAGGGGAAGATGAATTCCCTTGGATAATTACTTGCTTTACTGCCTAACATATATACTGGCAGTCTTCCTCCTACAGCCAAGAGGCAGAAAATGAAATGATGTGAAAATTCAGATGCTGCCTACTTGGTGAATTTTCCAGGGGTCTGTTGATCTGACACATGCCCAGACATCCCCACCAAGGTGAAGAATAAGTTGCTGTACCTCGCAAAATCTACCACTAAGAAAGAAGCACAGTCTTTCAGTTTGTGAAGGGAATATAGAATTCCCTTGGGTATGCTACTGCTTGAATTTACTTATGAGCAATCTATAAGCTTACAAGTTGTAAGTGGGGCTCATAGCTAGAGACAGTTCTTCACCAGATCCATTCTCCGTAAAGCTGCTTTGACGTTTGGTTCATATATTCCAGCAGATCCAATCCACATTCATGTTTGAAATCACCATGGCACATAGAAATGCTGTACAAAGACCCTTGGAGGTTGACATTTTAGAGGAAAGAGAGCATCAACATCGCACCAGAAAATTTCAGAATGTCAGAGACACATAAATTCTGCAACATTCAAGGTAGTTAGAAAGATTTTAAACTAGACCCCAGCCTTCCAAACAGGGAGAGTATTGCTGAGGGGAAAGGGCTAGGTGAGTCTCTTGTTTTCCTCACAATGTTATAGGCCTCTAGATCTCAAATTGCAGTCCTTAGAGATTCAGAAAGGAGTCAGGAGTGTACAGTAGTAGAATAAAAAAAAACATAAATATGCCAATAGGAGACAAGTGTTTAATAATTTTTTAAAGGGCTATTGATTGCTTCTACTTTTTTAGGTACATAGCAGATAATTTTCAGAGATCATTCCCCAAATCTGACAAAAAGAGTTTCCAATCTGAAATACTGTTTAAGTAAGAATAAAGAAAATATAACAATATACTCCTAACTTAATAGTGTAAAATCATGTATATAAAACCATATGCATATGCCCAACCAACCCCAACTTTTGTGTTTCTATAGCCCAAACCTTGAAAATCATATTCTCTCCAAAACTGAGAACTGATTCATTAGATTATGATCACGATTTCACAACTCCAGTCAGGGGAAAAGAAAAAGTCCTATTTATTCTAGATGACTCTCTAAAGAACTTAATTGGAATGCCTAAGCTACTAGCTTTTCTCTTCTGATTCACCCAGATTTCTCCAATGACTAATGTTTCGATGATAGTTATTCTAAATAATGAGTTAGTCACCATCTCACAAAGTTCTCATCAAGGAAAACAAGCTCTAATGATACAGTAAGCGCATGATAATTGAACTCCAACTCTTGGCAATGCAAAATTGCTACAAGGCTTGGTTTTCATTTTGGTTTCCGTCACTCAAAGTGTAACTGTTCTAGATTATGGGTGGAAACGGGAAGACAGTGCTGCACGAACAGGCACTGAGGATATAGCTTGCGGGAAAAGCACATGAATTGATACAGATTCTCGGTAGTAGCTGAATAGGAAGTCTCATAAATTAGAGAAAGACAGAAGCCACGGGTCCTGAGAAAGAGGCAGGCCAGAGGCATCCGGGGACCTTCCCCAATCTGCAGACTGTCAGGACTTAAAGAAAAGCAGGAAAGCAGGGGTAGAAGGTTGGAGTGTCAAGCAACGATAAGTAGCCAGTCAGTCAAACTGCTGAGAGCCCAGGGACAAAGCACGCAAAAGTCACGATTCTGCACAGCAGCAGCAGCAGCAAGGGCAGAATCCGGTTCAGTGGCAGCTGTCTGTGTTTCCCTCTCACCCTGGAGAGCCACTCCTGAGTGGACCCCACCTGCAGGCTGCAAGAGATGATAACAGAGAACAGCTGGCAGCATAACAAATGTGAGTGTGGGGAGCGGATACAATTCTCCGGCAAGGAATGATTTCCCTAAAATGCAGAGAGCTTCCTTGTAACATTATCCTCAAGGTCCACATTCTTGGTCCATGCCACAGACAAGACCATGTTATCACGGACACCTTTGTGCCCGCCTCCAAGAACTCAAAACCTCCTTGGAGGAAGTTCAAGATGGGCCAGTGCCCATTTCTAGCCCTGCGGATTTCATGTTATGGTGTAGTTCCACCCTATAAATATGGAATTCTCAGTGAAACCATATGCGATCATATGGCAGTGTGTACATGACACAAAAGCTGTGTTTATCTGACATGAACAATGTGGGGAAAATGACAATTCTGTCTGCCACCTGGGTATGAGTTCTAAGAAGAAAAACATGTGTATGTTTGGAATTACGTGGAGACAATCTGAATGATAGACTCCTTTTCACTTCAGTACATAACCTAGATGTAACCTTAAGCTAAGGCAGGGAAATTCGTGTTTAGAAAGGGATTATTCTCAAAAGCCTCTAAATAATTAATCTGGCCAGGTGCGGTGGCTCAAGCCGATAATCTCAGCACTTTGGGAGGCCGAGGTGGGTGGATCACCTGAGGTCAGGAGTTGGACACCAGCCTGACCAACATGGAGAAACCCCATCTCTACTAAATATACAAAAAATTAGCCCGGTGTGGTGGCGCACACCTATAATCCCAGCTATTTGGGAGGTTGAGGTAGGAGAATCGCTTGAACCTGGGAGGTGGAAGTTGCAGTGAGCCGAGATTGTGCCATTGCACTCCAGCCTGGGCAACAACAGTGAAACTCCATCTCAAAAAAATAATAATAGTAATAATAATTAATCTACTATAATTGGGGTGGGAAAAAGCTTAATTCTATACTGAGAGAAGAAGGGGTTTTATATGCCTTCACCTGGCCTCAGGTTTCCTCTGCTCATCAACTCCTCATCAAATAGTATTGGTCATGATAGACGAATGCATGCTAAAAACATATCTTGCCTTGAACAGATTCTATTCAATCATCCTTCTAACCCAAGCTAGCTTAAAGAGATTTGGGAGAAGGAAGTGGGAAAGGGTGGTGAAACTTGGGCAATCATGGATGTTAATAAAAATGAAACCATCCCATGATGCTGCATCAAGAGTCTTCAGTCAGAGACAATGCACCTTTTATGCTCATATAAGTCCAATGATTTGATTTGTTGAAATTGTTCCCACTTGTATACCCTTTAGACTGCAAACTTCATATCGGCACTTGTCACTACCCCCAAAACAAGAACATTCTCTAAAACCTCATTAAACTGATTACATTTGAATAGTCACCATCTTTGTAATGCACAATCAAAACTATGGCTTTATCCCAATTTGTTTGCAGCTATCAAGACTTGTGATGTATACCCAGAACAATTGCCAACATTGTTGTCAAGAAAGTATTGTCGCCAAGAAAGTATTACAAAGTGTCCAGTCAGGGGCATGCCAACCGAAAAAGGAATTTCCCAGGACTGCCCCTGAGCACAAAACTTGTCCTCAATATTGAATTTAATTCATACAAATTTCCATATGACAGCTGCTAAATCCTTACAAGTATGCTGTCATGGCCCAGGGTTTTAGCAAAGTTCTAATCACCTGACTTGAGTCTTCCTCGCCTATGAGGTTTACCGTGTAGCTTTATCTATGGCAGGCAACCTTGTATAAAATAAAGGAAGTACTTAGAATATGTGACTTCCAGGAGAAAACAACTAGAAAATTAGTTTTCCTAAAATAATTCTATTTTCGGGTTGAGCATTTTCTTAAATTATATACAATACAGATAGCATGCTTCTCTGAGATACAGATTAAACTAGGCATTTTCCAAACAGCATCAGCAGGGAACCCAGTCAGTGGAAGGAAGGTTTTGCAGCCTTCAGTGGCCTCACATGCTATTTGGAAATCAGTAGAGCACTGGCTGCCCTGTGTAGCTGTGGTTGCTATAGGGATGGACTCCTGAGAGTATTCCATCTGCTACAAGAGGGACAGCTTGGAAACCCCTCACAGGTCTTTAGAAGAAATGAAGCAAACAAATACTCATTTGGTTGGGAAGACCAGTTTGACTAAGTAGCTATTTCAACAGATTTCAAGCACATGCATACCACAAATCTTTTGTTAATGTGGAAAAATCTTAAATTTCAAAATTAGTTGCAAAAATAATCCAAATTTCAGTCACTTTAAACACATGCATGTTATCCCAGCACAACATGTTGCAACTTCTTCATGTGTAATTTAGCCAATTCGCTTTTATTTATATGTTTAATCTACATTTTCCAGAACAATTAATATTAGCTTATAAACAAAATTAAGGGCTCATTTAACAGGCTTATTTTTGGAAACACAACAAAAGCAGACTTGAATGATAGGTAGATATGAAATGTGGAGGTCTCACCTATGCCAGAAAAAAAAAATCAAAGTTCACTGCAACTATCTTTTTACAATTGTCCCTCACTACTAACCAGAAAGATTGAGAGATAACCTGGACATAGGTTAATGTTATTTTGAAACTCACACATCAGTTCAAACTTAAAGAATTAAATAAGATCCAATGTGATGCATTTTGAAAAAGAAGAAAATTTTCTGCTTCTTAACCAAAAAGAAAACAAATCTCCTAAAGGTAAACTAGCCTGTTGGGTAATGATGTTTTGAAAATTAGAAAATATTTGAAGATAGGAGTGGGAGGGTTCACTACAGTGTGATTTTACAGACTTGTTAAAACAAGATTTTGCCTACTTATTTGGTGGTGAACGTTTAACGGCTGCTGACTAATGTAGTTTTCATTCTATATACATTCAAAATTACATGATGTAGCTAAGGCACCGGAACCTGCTTTGGATAAGCTGGATTCTTGAAGAGTTTCCTAAGGAAAGGGTGTATCTGAATGAAAAGCAACTTCTCAGAAGTTGTCTCTTGAGCAGCCTAACTATTCAAACGTATGACTACAACACTTAAATGTTGTAGAATCCTGTTACTCAAAACAATTCCTCCGTATGTCTTCCCTAATAAACCTGTCCCTAGCAAAATGATCCTGTGGCTGAGGGGTTGAAGCGGCATGTGGGGAAGCGTGTCTACAGCATAACATTTTTGTTAAATCAAAGAAAAGACGAAATAGAAGAGAGATAAATTTCCATATACAACTGATAACCCAATCAGACAGCAGCTCACTAATCCCTGCACTTCCTCGGGGGGAACTGTGTCCTCTCCTTCTACTGTGGCTCATGTTGGGGGTTCCACCTTTGCCATTGCTTGCATGCCCACACCTTCCCCAGCTCCTGACCACCATCGAATTTAGCCATCATCCTTCTCACTTTCTCACGGTCTTCTCATGTTATCTAATTTCTGCTAAGTTGTTAACGCTCAATAGTGATATTCCTATAGCATTTCTCCCATTTGATATATTTGAAGGTTTGACCAGAAGCCTTACCTTTTATGTGCTAATAACTAACAAACGATATATTCAAGGCATCATACAGAAGAGACTGAGAGGAACTGTGGACCTAGGCAAGAGAGCAAGAAAAGTTTTCAGTGTCTCAAATTTTGCCACATGTAAGGTGATCTGTTGCACTTCAATGCAGGATTAGATCTTTGCTTACCTTGCATATACAGTGTATAATTAACATATTAAACGGTAATTTATAGACTGAGTCATTTTAGAATCATTTAAGACATATTTCCTATGCAGACTTAACTACATATTTTACACTTTCCATTTTATATTTTTCATTCTCTGAAAATTCACAATCCACTTATGACTTAATGGAGTTTAAATATTTAATGGGTAAGGAAATCAGAAAGACAAGGCTTAAGATAAACAGAGACTGGCAAGAGATGGCCAAGTCATTGGTCTGACAGCTTTGCAGACATGGAAGGAAGCGATTAGAGAAAGAGAAAATAGGCTAACTAGGAAGCAAATGAAGAAACAGATTTTGTGAGATTTTGTTTTGAACAGATATATTTGCCCTCTTTAAAAGTCAGAAGAACAACAGCAAAACAACCTTAAAAGAGGCTTGACACACCAAAGCAGATTAAGCAGAAATTCAGCTGTCACCAGTTCCTAGAATCAGAGTTAAAGCTAGGTGACCACCTGGATATAAAACCTTCCAGGGCTGGGCGCAGTGGTGCATGCTGATAATCTCAACACTTTGGGAGGCCCAGGTGGGAGGATCACTTGAGCCCAGGAGTTCATGACAAGCCTGGGCAACATAGCGAAACCTCATCTCTCTCTCTCTCATATATATATATACATATCTCATAAATATATGAGAGAGAGAGAGAGAGAGCTTAGTGGCTTATGTCAGTAGTCCTAGATACTTGGAAAGCTGATGCAGAAAGATCACTTAAGGTCAATAATTCAATGCTTCAGTGAGCTGTGATTGTACCACTGCACTCTAGCCTGGGTGACAGGGAGAAATTCTGCCAAATCAGGAGGACTTTCCAGGCCAGTAGGTGAATTTTTATTCATTTTGTGTGTGTGTGGAGGGGTAGGGGGAGAATAGTTTTGAGCAGAGGAAAATCATAAACTGATTTATATTTTAAGGGAAAATTTTAAAGTTTAGCATTATCTATGAGATCTCCAAATACATTTATCTAATGGGTTATAGAAAAATGTTAATTAAAATAATTACTTTATTGAAATAGATATGAAATAGTAATGAATGTCACATTTGGTTGTGTCACAATTTGCTCTTCAGAAAGAGTTCTGAAGAATTTTTTTTAATCAGGTTTTCAACCTAAATTATCAGCCAAATTCAGATCAGTTTAGGGTTTATGATGTTGCCAGGGCCCAGCAAGGGGGAAGCCATGGATTATCTAGACTAATGCTTCCATTTCACAGAGGAGCAAACTGAGTCCTAGAGATGCTTGTTTGGTAACACAAGAGATAAAGGCAGAACTCAGACAGGCCTGCAAAGCTCCTCATTCCTAACACGTTTCCCTTTCCCAAGCATTGTTATACTTTGAATACCCTGAACACGTAAGTTGGAAAACATAAAGTAGATACAAATCAACCTGAAAGCCAAACTAAATAATATTTTGAAGGAGATCCATCAAGCAGGACCTTAAAGAGTTCTATTAGAGGCTGGGTGCAGTGGCTCACGCCTTAATCCCAACACTTTGGGAGGCCAAGGCGGGCAGATCACAAGGTCAAGAGTTTGAGACCAGCCTAGCCAACATGGTGAAACCCTGTCTCTACTAAAAATACAAAAATTAGCCGGGTGTGGTGGCGGATGCCTGTAGTCCCAGCTACTCAGGAGGCTGAGACAGCTGAGGCAGGAGAATCACTTGAACCTGGGAGGCAGAGGATGCAGTGAGCCGAGATCACGCCACTGCACTCCAGCCTGGGCGACAGAGCGAGACTGTCTCAAAAAAAAAAAAAAAAAGAAAAGAAAAAAGAGTTCTATTAGAATCTAGATATTTGTAGAGGATTTTTTGTTTGTTTGTTTCAAATGGAATAAATCAATAGAAGCCTGGAAACCAAAACTTTGGCTTCAAAGCCTCTCTTGGCAACTTTGACTTATTAATTAATATCTGCCACCTTTATTTTTGAGCTGTCAATTAGAGAAAACATTCAAGAATCTGTGTGAAAAATAGCCAAAAGTGAAATGCATGAAAGTATTTTCCAAGCGTCATATCAAAACTAAAAGAAAAAAAAAGACAATGGAGTATAGTATATGAATTATTTTATAGATTAAAAAATAATTAAAATTTATTTAGACAGCATGATTTTATTTATTTGCATTTAAAATAAAAAATATTGACTACATTGACAGGCAATATTTTAAAACCCTATTAAAGAAATAAATAAGCTAAAAACAGATGTCAACAAATCACCAACTACATCATAATAAATGAGCACAATTTTGTAAGGATTTTTATAAGGCAAAATGTATATTACAAGTAAATTATTGGTTGTCACAATAAATGATCATTTCCTAATCTAAATGCATACTCAGCACTTCAGCACAGGACAGCCTAGCGAGCATCCAATTACAGAGATGAGCCAGAACTTCAAATTTACATTCAATATTTTATTTGTTATTTGTAATTAGATATGATGATTAATTTACTGACTACAAGAATGTTCACAACTGGTCTTACAAATATTTTAAAGCATATAATTTTCTCATAATGTGGATTTAAAGAAAGGTCATCTAGATTTGAAAGATTTCCAAGGTATGTTAAGCTTAAAATGATATATGGAGTATACTTTTCCTGTTAATCTATTTTTTCTGCTATTATGAAAATGAAAATAGAATTAGAAATATTTACACAATATTTAGCATGTTTCTAAATGTCGGGGAAAAGTTCATTGTTTGCATAATGATATGGCTTGGCTCTGTGTCCCCACCCAAATCTCATCTTGTAGCTACCATGATTCCCATGGGTTGTGGGAGAGATCCAGTAGGAGATAATTGAATCATGGGGGTGGGTCTTTCCCGTGCTGTTCTTGTGATAGTGAATAAGTTTCACAAGATCTGATGGTTTTAAAAATGAGTTTCCCTGCACAAGCTTTCTCTGCCTGCCACTATTCATGTAAGATGTGACTTGCTCCTCCTTGCCTTCCACCATGATTGTGAGGCATCCCCAGTCATGTGGAAATATAAATTCATTAAAACTCTTTCTTTTGTAAATTGCCCAGCCTTGAATATGTCTTTATCAGCAGCATGGAAATGCACTAATACATAGGCCAAGGACTTACGTAATTACAGCCTTCTGTTTCAAAGATGAAATGTTCAAGCATTTAAGATTTTCCAGTAAAGACTGACATAACTCTAAAATTACATGGCATGAACACTCAATAACTTTCAGTCTTACTGTTTTTATTAATTATTTTAATGTACATAGCCTACTGATGTGAAGAGAGAAGGGAAATTACTTACAGAGATTATGGCAAAGAAGAATGATATATCGTACTTTCTGTACCATCAGGATTTCAGTGTCATGTTTATGGTCTCAACTGATAGTATTTGTATCAGTATTATTACTATTATTACACTACTAGTATTATAATAAATAAATTTATATAACTCTTTACAGGTCTTTAAGCACTTTTGTGCATCGTATTAGTCAGGATTCTCTGGAGAAACAGAACCAAGAGGCTATATGTGGATCTACTTGAGATTTACTATGGTACTTGGCTCAGTATTACAGAGGCTAAGATGTTCTACAACATGTTATCTGCGAGCTGGAGAACCAGGAAATCCAGTGGTGTAATTTTGTCTAGTCTGAAGGCCTGAGAATGAAGGCAGCCTATAGTGTAAGTTCTGGTCCAAGTTCAAAAGCCTGTGAGCCAGGAGCACCAATGTCCAAAGGCAGGAGAAGATGAATTTCCCAGCTCAAACAGAAAGAGCAAATTTGCCTTTCTCCTTCTTTTTGTATTTGGGTTAAGAGGGATTGGATGATAACAGCTCACATGGATGTTGGTGGATCTTCTTTACTCAGTTGACTCATTCATATGCTAATTTCCAGAAAGACTCTCAGAGATACACTCAGAAGTAATGTTTCACCAGCTCTCTGGGTCTCTGGATGTCCCTTAGGCCAGTCAGGTTGACAAATAAAATTAACCATCACATTTATATATATTCGGTCCTTTAATCCTTAAAACAACACTTTGGAGTAGACATTATTATCTTTTTACACATGAGGATACTGAAGTTGGGTAAGTAATTGGTATAATGAGGATTAAAATTGAGGTTCATAAAACTGCCATTTTTCTGATTGTTTAATGGGAGATTTGTGATGGTTGTAATAGATGTGGGAATGCAGATATACGATCCACAGCACTTACATTTAAGTAATTCATAATGATAGCTGGAAAGAATGCATTGGAAAGCCATTTGACAAATAAAGTATACTCAATTTATCAATTTAAAACTTTGGTTAATAAGTTATAACAAGGTTGTAGGATACAAGATTAATATATGAAAATTACTTTCCTATATGCCAACAATAAACAACTGGAATCTGAAATTTGAAACATAATACCAGGCCAGGCACAGTGGCTCACACCTGTAATCCCAACACTTTGGGAGACCAAGGCAGGGGTATCACTTGAGCCCAGGAGTTTGAGACCAGCCTGGGCAATGTAGTGAGACCCCATCTCTACAAATAATAATTTTTTAAAACCTAGCCAAGCTTGTTGGTGCATACCTGTGGTCCCAGCTACTCAAGAGGCCTAAAATTCTCTTTTTTTCTGTTGTGTCTCTGCCAGGCTTTGGTACCAGGATAATGTTAGACTCATAAAATGAATTAGGGAGGATTCCCTCTTTTTCTGTAGATTGGAATAGTTTCAGAAGGAATGGTACACGCTCCTCTTTGTACCTCTGGTAGAATTCGGCTGTGAATCCATCTGGTCCTGGACTTTCTTTGGTTGGTAGGCTATTAATTATTGCCTCAATTTCAGAACCTGTTATTGGTCTATTCAGGGATTCAACTTCTTCCTGGTTTAGTCTTGGGAGAGTGTATATGTCCAGGAATTTATCCATTTCTTCTAGATTTTCTAGTTTATTTGCGTAGAGGTGTTTATAGAATTCTCTGATGGTAGTTTATATTTCTGTGGGATCGGTGGTGATATCCCCTTTATCATTTTTTATTGCATCTATTTGATTCTTCTCTCTTTTCTTCTTTATTAGTCTTGCTAGCCATCTATCAATTTTGTTGATCTTTTCAAAAAACCAACTCCTGGATTCATTGATTTTTTGGAGGATTTTTTGTGTATCTATCTCCTTCAGTTCTGCTCTGATCTTAGTTATTTCTTGCCTTCTGCTAGCTTTTGAATATGTTTGCTCTTGCTTCTCTAGTTATTTTAATTGTGATGTTAGGGTGTCAATTTTTAGATCTTTCCTGCTTTCTCTTGTGGGCATTTAGTGCTATAACTGCTTTAAATGTGTCCCAGAGATTCTGGTATGTTGTGTCTTTGTTCTCATTGGTTTCAAAGAACATCTTTATTTCTGCCTTCATTTTGTTATGTACCCAGTAGTCATTCAGGAGCAGGTTGTTCAGTTTCCATGTAGTTGAGCAGTTTTGAGTGAGTTTCTTAATCCCGAGTTCTAGTTTGATTGCACTGTGGTCTGAGAGACAGTTTGTTATAATTTCTGTTCTTTCACATTTGCTGAGGATTGCTTTACTTCCAACTATGTGGTCAATTTTGGAATAAGTGTGATGTGGTGCTGAGAAGAATGTATATTCTGTTGATTTGGGGGTAGAGAGTTCTGTAGATGTCTATTAGGTCTGCTTGCTGCAGAGATGAGTTCAATTCCTGGATATCCTTGTTAACTTTCTGTCTTGTTGATCTGTCTAATGTTGACAGTGGAGTGTTAAAGTCTCCCATTATTTTTGTGTGGAGTCTAACTCTCTGTAGCTCTCTAAGGACTTGCTTTATGAACCTGGGTGCTCCTGTATTGGATGCATATATATTTAGGACAGTTAGCTATTATTGTTGAATTGATCCCTTTACCATTATGTAATGGTCTTCTTTGTCTCTTTTAATCTTTATTGGTTTAAAGTCTGTTTTATCAGAGAGTAGGATTGCAACCCCTGATTTTTTTTTTTGTTTTCCATTTGCCTGGTAGATCTTCCTCCATCCCTTTATTTTGAGCCTATGTGTGTCTCTGCACATGAGATGGATCTCCTGAATACAGCACACTGATGGGTCTTGACTCTATCCAATTTGCCAGTCTGTGTTTTTTAATTGGAGCATTTAGCCCATTGACATTTAAGGTTAATATTGTTATGTATGAGCTTGATCCTGTCATTATGATGTTTGCTGGTTATTTTGCTCATTAGTTGATGCAGTTTTTTCCTAGCATTGATGGTCTTTACAATTTGGCATGTTTTTGCAGTGGCTGGTACCAGTTGTTCCTTTCCATGTTTAGTGGTTCCTTCAGGTGCTCTTGTAAGGTAGGCCTGGTGGTGACAAACTCTCAGCATTTGCTTGTCTGTAATGGATTTTATTTCTCCTTCACTTATGAAGCTTAGTTTGACTGGATATGAAATTCTGAGTTGAAAATTCTTTTCTTTAAGAATGTTGAATATTGGCCACCACTCTCTTCTGGCTTGTAGAGTTTCTGCTGAGAGATCTGCTGTTAGTCTTATGGGTTTCCCTTTGTGGGTAACCCAACCTTTCTCTCTGGCTGCCCTTAACATTTTTTCCTTCATTTCAACTTTGGTGAATCTGACAATTATGTGTCTTGGAGTTGCTCTTCTCGAGGAGTATATCTGTGGCATTCTCTGTATTTCCTGAATTTGAATGTTGGCCTGCCTCACTAGCTTGGGGAAGTTCTCCTGGATCATGTCCTGCAGAGTGTTTTCCAACTTGGTTCCATTCTCCCCGTCACTTTCAGGTACACCAATCAGATGTAGATTTGGTTGTTTCACATAGTCCCATATTTCTTGGAGGCTTTGTTTGTTTCTTTTTACTCTTTTTTCTCTAAACTTCTCACTTCATTTCATTCATTTGATCTTCAGTCACTGATACCCTTTCTTCCACTTGATCAAATTGGCTACTGAAGTTTGTGCACGCATCACAAAGTTTTTGTGCCATGGTTTTAAGCTCCATCAGGTCATTTAAGGACTTCTCTACACTGTTTATTCTAGTTAGCCATTTGTCTAATCTTTTTTCAAGGTTTTTAGCTTCTTTGCAATGGGTTCAAACATCCTACTTTAGCTCGGAGAAGTTTGTTATTACCGATCACCTGAAGCCTTCTTCTCTCAACTCGTCAAAGTCATTCTCCATCCAGCTTTGTTCCATTGCTGGTGAGGAGCTCCATTCCTTTGCAGGAGAAGAGGCACTCTGATTTTTAGAATTTTCAGCTTTTCTGCTCTGGTTTCTCCCCATCTTTGTGGTTTTATCTGCCTTTGGTCTTTCATGATGGTGATCTACAGATGGGGTTTTGGTGTGGATGTCCTTTCTGTTTGTTAGTTTTCCTTCTAACAGTCAAGACCCTCGGCTGCAGGTCTGTTGGAGTTTGCTGGAGGTCCACTCCATACCCTGTTTGCCTGGGTATCACCAGCGGAGGCTGCAGAACAGCAAATATTGCAGAACAGCAAATGTTGCTGTCTGATCCTTCTGGAAGCTTTGTCTCAGAGGGGCACCCGGCTGTATGAGGTGTCAGTCGGCCCCTACTGGGAGGTGTCTCCCAGTTAGGCTACTTGGGGGTCAGGGACCCACTTGAAGAGGCAGTCTATCCATTCTCAGATCTCAAACTCCATGCTGAGAGAAGCATTACTCTCTTCATAGCTGTCAGACAGGGATGTTTAAGTCTGCAGAAGTTTCTGCTGCCTTTTGTTCAGCTATGCCCTGCCCCCAGAGGTGGAGTCTACAGAGGCAGGCAGGCCTCCTTGAGCTCCACCCAGTTCGAGTTACCTGGCTGCCTTGTTTACCTACTCAAGCTTCAGCAATGGTGGACGCCCCTCCCCCAGCCTCGCTGCCATCTTGCAGTTTGATCTCAGACTGCTGTCCTAGCAGTGAACAAGGCCCCGTGGGCATGGGACCCTCCAAGCCAGGCATGGGATATAATCTCCTGGTGTGCCTTTTGCTAAGGCTGTTGGAAAAGTGCAGTATTAGGGTGGGAGTGTTCCGATATTCCAGGTACCATCGGTCACGGCTTCCCTTTACAAGGAAAGGGAATTCCCTGACCCCTTGTGCTTCCCAGGTGAGGTGATGCCCTGCCCTGCTCCGTGGGCTGCACCCACTGTCTGACAGGCCCCAGTGAGATAAACCCAGCACCTCAGTTGGAAATGCAGAAATCACCCGTCTTCTGCATCGCTCACGCTGGGAGCTGCAGACTGGAGCTGTTCCTATTCAGCCATCTTGGAACCTCTGGCCGACAATTTCATGTATACAAACAAACTGAGCCTAAAGTTTATATAAAAATGGGAAGGTCTAGAATAGCCAAAACAATACTGGAAAAAAAAAAAAAAAACTTAGATGAAGGACACTATCTTTTTTACTATAAAGCTACAAAAATCAGGAAAGCCTGGTATTAGTGAGAGATACTTAGATCAATGGAACAAAATAAACAGTCCAGAAACAAACTCACAAATATAGTCAGCGAATCTTTCAGGAGGCAAAATAAATTCAATGGAGAAAAGATAGTGTTTTCAATAAATAGTGCTGAAATAATTCAATGTCCATATAAAAAATAAATCCATAACAGATCTACCATCGTTCACCAAAATTAACTCAAAATGGATCATAAACCTAAATACAAAGTGCAATATTATAAAACTTATAGAAGAAAACAAAAGGGAAAATCTCTGTGACCTTAAGTTTGGTCAAGAGTTTTTAAATACAATATCAAAAATATAATTCAATGAAGAGAAAAATGGATAAATTAGACTTTATTCAAATTTAAAACTTCTGCTCTGTGAAAGGCCTTGTTAACAGAATGAAGTGGCCAAGTCACAGACTGGGCAAAATATTTGCAAAATCCATATATGATAAACAACTTGTATCCAAAATACACAAAGTATATAAGCTCAATAATAAGGAAACAAACAACACAATTAAATAGTAGACAGATGTACTGAACAGACACCTCACAGAAAATATGCATTTGGAAAGTAATCACATGAAAATATGCTCAAAGTCAGATGTCATCAGAGAATAGCAAATCTAAAAACTACATAACATGCATGCATATGGGGATGGCTAAAATTAAAAAGAACCTGGAAATATACAATGCTGGTGAGATTGTGGAGTAACAGGAACTCTTCTGTGTTGCTAGTGGGAATGCAAAATAGAGCAGCCACTTTGACGGTTTTTCAGTCTTTTACAAAGGTAAACATGGTTTTAATATATGACCCAGCAATTAAATTCCTAGGTCTTTATCCAGTCTATATACAAACCTGTGTTCACAGAAAAACCTGCACACAAATGTTTACAGCAGCTTTATTAATAATCTCCTCAAACTGGAAGTAACCAAGATGCCTTTCAGTTGCTGAGTGAAAAAACAGTGGAACATCTATATCACACTATTATTTATCAATTAATAAAAGGAGATATCAAGCCATAACAGACATGGAGCAACTTAAATGCATACTGCTAAACAAATTAATTCGATATGAAAAGGCTACATATTATATGATTCTGACTCTATGACATTCTGGAAAACACAAAACTATAGAGACAGCAAGATGATCAGGTTATGATTCCAACACTATGACATTCTGGAAAATACAAAACTATAGAGACAGCAAAATGATCAGGTTTTGCCAGGAGTACAAGGCGGCTGGGATAAATAGGTGAAACACAGAGGACTTTTATAATATACAATTTTAGCAAAATTGTATATTATAAAATTTTATATACGTTGGTATCACCTGAGGAGTATTTAAGAAAAGAGTAATTAGAGTCTGAAGGAGTGGAGTCTGGGCACTGATCTGGTTCTACTCATTTAACAATTTATTTCCATTTATTAATTTATTTACAAATTCGTGATAGGCGGTGTTATGAGGACTGAACAGTCAATGCTGAATGAGGTAGACCTAGTTTATGTCCTCATGGAATCTCCAGATTTTCATAACTGTTCTAAGAGAAATATTTTTCTTAGATTTTAGGGTATCTGAAGTAGTAGAAGAGACAGATTTTGGTGACCAGGAGTGTCCAGACCCCAGTACTCAGCCTGCACTAAGGGTGAATGATATAAAAGACGTGTTGTACTCTCACAATCTAGGACCCTAGGAAAGACAAAGAATAAAACCAACTTTAATATGTTGTAATGAGTAATATAACAATGGCCACTTACAAAGTTTTATGGAATGCACAACAGAGAAAATGCTTGAGGTTACTGGGGAAATGTTGCAGAGAAGGTAAAACTTAAGAAATATACCAGGTGGAGAAGATAAAAAAGAGGATTTCAAGTAGGAGAAGGAGCAAAACTGATGAAATGCATAATGACCCATGCAAACAATCTATAGAAAATGTTTTACACAAAATTCTGTCATGACACATACATTATTGGTACACCTGCCTAAAGAAAAAGGGACTATTGGCCGGGCACAGTGGCTCACGCCTGTAATCCCAGCACTTTGGAAGACCAAGACGAGCAGATCACAAGGTCAGGAGATCAAGACCATCCTGGCCAACACGGTGAAACCTCGTCTCTACTAAAAAAAAAAAAAAATACAAAAAAATTAGCTGGACTTGGTGGTGGGCACCTGTAGTCCCAGCTACTTGGGAGGCTGAGGGAGGAGAATGGCATGAACCCAGGAGGCGGAGCTTGCAGTGAGCCGAGATCGCACCACTGCACTCCAGCCTGGGCGACAGAGTGAGACTCTGTCTCAAAAAAAAAAAGAAAGAAAGAAACAAAAGAAAAGAAAAAAGGACTATTTCTGATGTGTCATTGGCTAATACATGAAATACTGAAGAGAGAACACACATTGAATCATGACATATCCAGCTCTCTGATTGTTATTATACATACTTTTTGGGGGTGGGGGATTGGCAGGTTACATTTGAACACAGAAAATATTTGAATGCATTCAGATTCTCAAAACTGCACATACTATGCACCTTTGTATAAAATGAGGGTACATTTGGATTTGTATAAATTCAGCAAGATCAATAAATAGCATGTTCAGATTACCTTTAAAAGAAGAATTTCTTATTAGAAAGAAATTAATAGGAAAACAGCGAGAAAGTGTGGGACAAAGCAAGGTGTCAGTCAAGAAGATGTAAACATTTTTAATAGAAAGGTTACTATAGGTGGAATAAAGATAATTTATACATAATCAAAAGGGAACAAAATATATTTTAAAAGCATTTTATGCATCTTACAATCTAATTTTAATACATAAAAGACTATATCGAATACTACATTATTAAAAGGTAACATTTTTCCTCTTAATAAATCATTGTACAAGTGAATTAAAGTCACTTGGCAAGCTAGTAGCTGTGTCCACATTAAAAATCACTATTATTCTTCATGAAGAATGTAGAAGAATTGGACCATAGAAAAAAACATTATGACTCTAATCATCATGTAGCCTTTCTACCTTTCTAAAGCATGTTTTACTTTGTGAGTCCCTTTCTAATGGCAATGATAGTTCATTTCTTTTTTTTTTTAATACTTTATGTTCCAGGGTATATGTGCACAATGTGCAGGTTTGTTACATATGTTGGAACCAACCCAAATATCCATCAATGACAGACTGGATTAAGAAAATGTGGCACATGTACATCATGGAATACTATGCAGCCATAAAAAAGGATGAGTTCTTGTCTTTTGTAGGGACATGGATGCAGCTGGAAACCATCATTCTCAGCAAACTATCGCAAGAACGGAAAACCAAATACTGCATGTTCTCACTCAAAGGTGGGAATTGAACAATGATAGTTCATTTCTATCCAGCAATTGTTTTCTTTTTTTCTTTCTTTCTTTTTTTTTTTTTTTTTGCTTAACCCAGTTTGAGTTTCATTTCTGTCACTTGCAACTAAAATTGTCCTGATTAAAACAAGAGCTTCCCTTGACAATAGGACTTTGAAATAAACAGTAATGTGTCAAGATGTTAACAGAACGACTTATAAAATAATTATAGAAAAAATTCAGGGCTGATAATATATAGCTATATAGGCATTAGGACCAACATTTATTCTAATGGAATAACTAATTCTATTTAAATGTTTTGAATATCATCTCTAAATATAAACTTGAAGAAAAAGAAGCCAGAGAAGCAGGGTATGTAAATGTGAGAAAGCTTTGTAAAATATAAAGTGCTGTAGAATTATTAATTATTGATTATTTCTATCAGATAATCCACTGGACCTTGTACTTTTTCTTTCATTGAAAGTTTGATAAGAAAATGCATTTCCAAGAGGGATTAAGTCTCACTTACAAAGTTCAACTTTTCCAATTCATCAACCAGATGAGTGGGTTCTCTGGTCATTGGTGTGAGTCAAATGAAAACAAAAAGAAAGGCTAATTAATGCAAGGCAGAAATAGTGATAGCTTGTAGCCAGAATAGTCTATTGAATTATTCTAAGTACTCCTCTTTGAAACACATCCAAATAACTTTATCACTATCTCACTCATATCAAGGAAATTAACACTTCCCATGAAGTCAGACATTAACCCTATAATTTTTGATAATCTGTTCATGAGGTCACATCTACTTTCTCTTTCTGGATTAAGTGCTCTACTAGCATATTTATTTCATCTTTGTATTTTTAATCTAGAAAATATTACCAAATTTGCCTAATGATTCCTCTCTGTATATAATCTTTATGCACTCATACCTGTATGTGTAATCTTTGTAGTCTTAAACCATAAGGTAAAACCACCTTCAACTTGACATATACACTATCTCATTACCTCATCTAAAACTTTTATATTCTTCTTTATATTTCATTTATACCTTGTATTTACATATGAACGCGTCCTTGTATTTTGCTTTTTGAAAGTCTTTTCATCACACTTTGCTTCTACTTTTACATTTCCATAATTTCTGATATAAATTCTGCAATTCAACCTTCAAATTGATACATAGGTTTCAATAACTTATACAGGATAAACATAATGTAAAGCCTTCTTATAACGTTGCTTGCTAACATAGTCTTCTCTTTCTAAAGTGCAGAGATCTGATCTGGTTCCCTAAGCTTTTATCCATGAAGATAAATGCCAACTTTAAGGAATTCAATGTACTTTCTTCTACAAACTGTGTACCATTCTAAACATATTTCTAATATGTACCTGAATCCTTGGGGTTCCCTCTATTCAACTTGGAAGACTGACAATAAGACCACCTGAGCCCTGTCTCATTAATGGTCAATACTCAGCCGGATTTTCAAGCTTAAAGAAACTGAAAATCAAACCTATAGCCTCCAATGTTGTATCCATGACACCTGACACTAAAGAGACCAAATAAAAGCCCACATCACACATACAGGCAAAATCAAATAAAATGAATAGAGGAGTTTTCAAAAAAAGTTTTTAAGTCAGAGCAACATAATGATCTCAAGTCTCAGACACTCTGGCAGGAGTTCAGATTATTATAAACACATGGAAGAAAGTACATGGTGGGCTTTTGTATATGAATTTATATTTTGCCTACACATGCAAGCAGCGGAGTCGAGTTCTGTTTCCACTGCAGTTCATGCTGTTTCTCCCTGCAGAGACAGAAAGCAAAAACTGGACCATGGGTGATTTATGTTTCCAGGCCTTCCAGTCGAAGATGCCCCAAGCTACTTTTAAGTCAAACAGCAGAAAAACAAATGAGGTCTCTGATGTTTTGTCTATAGAATATTGAAACAATTCATTGAAAAAATAAATACTTGCTCACATTGATTGTTCCGTATTGGAAAATATAGATGAGCACTTGCATAGGGACCTCTTTTACAGCACATATGTTTGTTTCCACTAGGAAACTAACCTTTTCAAGAAAAAGGCTTATGTCTGATGCTTATTTCTAATGTCTATATACCTAACAGGAAACTTGATTGCTAGTAAGTGCTCTATAATTTGCTATTTGACAAATGGATGGATGAATGAATGAATGAATGAACAAGTGGGTAAAACGTTGCTGTCATCAATCTTACCGTTAAACTAAATTCTGGTCATATTTTTATACCTAGTCTCAGTCAATAACTTTTGTAACATGACAGTCTGCACAGAGATCAACATGCTAATGAGTATAGGTAAACATTTTAAAGAGCTTCAGAATATGAATATCGTGATGAAGAAAAAAAGTAAACACATCAAGCAGCAGAGTCTAGGATATACAGCTTATAGCTTTTTTTCCCTTAGTAATGAAGGAAAACGGAGAAGAAAGTATAAAAGGCTCATCTCCAGACAAATCAAATATGAGATGCTTGCAAGGATCTATTTAAAAAGGAAATTGTCTTCTGTGACCTTTGCAAAGTCCATGAAAGATAATATACTCAAGGTATCAAAAAGACTAAAGGTGTGTTTGCTAAGAATTAAGACTAGTGGCAAAGCATAATTTTACTTTCAAACTTCGTTTTGTAAAGAGACCATTTCACTCTGACTTATGAAACATTGAATTATAGGATACTCACGTGTCTTTGACCAACATAGAGGTCACACAATGAAAAGGATAACACCATATAAATATGCCATATTTTAGAGACAAGAGAGTATTTAAAAGACAATCAGCAAATTCTGACCTTTTGAAATACCCATTCATTTTTTAACAGTTTCAAAGCACTGATGTACACTTCTGTTTTTATTCAAATAGAATCTTTTTAGTAATTAGGAGAGAAAACAGCACTTCCTGCACCTTCCAATACTGACAGGCTTTGTCTTATAATTCTACATGTTTATACACATAGACACAGACACACACACACACACACACACACACACACACACACACAAACTAGCAAGGATTAAAAAGTTTAAATTCTCTGAACTAAAAAGTGCTAAACCAAAGCTCCTTGAAAAGTAGACTACACTCATTTTCTCACCTCACATGTCCTCCATAACTCATTTATTGAACAATATTTATTTCGAGCCCAATCTATGCCAGGAAGTGCTGTATGTGCTGGAAATTCAGCATTAAACATAACAGACAAAAATCCTCAGACGTAAGTATTGTACATTCTAGTGCAGAGGAGTCAGACAATAAACATCGTGACTAAGTAAAGCGTGTTGTACATCACTTCTTTGAATGAAAAAAAAAATGAATCATAGTAAGTAGATTGAAGTTCTGAGTGAGGGAGAATTTTTAATGAAATGGTTAGAAGGTGTGCAAGGGCTTGATGAAGGAAGGAATTTAGCCAAAAGGACATCTGCTAGTAGACTGCTCTAAGCAGAGAGAAGAGCCAGGGCAAAGGCCTTAAAATGGAATGTGTCTGCTGAGTTTGAGAACAAGAGGACAGCAGTATGGCTACAGGATCTGAGCAAGGGGAAGAATAAGAGGCGATGGGTCAGAGCGGGAAGAGGGCCCCCACAACAGGTACAATTTTATAAGCTACTATAAGGACACGGTTTTACAGGGTTTTGAGCACAGGAATGACGTGATCTAACTTAAAACAAAACTTTCAACAATTTACATTGTCTGATTTACTAATGTTTCAAGTAGCATTTACTGCATTTCAAACCACCTAAACGTAGCGGCTTAAACCAATAAACATTTATTTAGATCAATATTCTGAGGGTCAGCAACTTGGGCAGAGCTAGACTGAGCTAAATTGTTCCTCCGTTAAGTCTCGGTAGGTCCGCTCATGCGTCTGTGGTCAGCGGCTGGTTAGGAATGTGGTCTTACTTGTGGAGTTTAGATGGTTGTCAGCCTGGAAGACAGAGGCAACTGGACCATATGCGTTTCATCATCCATTAGACTAGACTGGAATTCTTCATCTTATTGGGATTGCAAAGGTTTTCAAGAACAGAAACAGGACAAGTCCAAATGCACACATACTTTTCACACCTCTAGTCATATCTTACCATTAATAGCTTTTGTCTCATTGGCCAAAGCAAGTTCATAGGCTTCACATCTTGATAGAAGGAAAAGAATATTTGGCCATTTTTGGCAGTCCACTGAAGCTGATCTTAGACTACAGAGGAACAGGAATGAAGGCAGTGCAGGAATATGAGGGTTTTGCAATAATCCAGTGAGAGGTGAAGTCTTAGACAGAGACTGTAGCAGTAGGGCCTAGAAGAAGTGTTTTTGTTTTCTAAATATATTTTGAAGGTTGAGCTAAAAAGATATTCTGGCAAATTGGAACTGTGGAATGGGATAAAAAGAGGAGTCAGAGATAAACACAGCATTTTGACCTGAGCAGCTAGATAGATGAAGTTTTCATTAATTGGTAATAGCAAGTTTGTTGTTTTTTTTTTTTTTTTTTTTTTTTTTTTTTTTTTTTTTTTTTTTTTTTGAGGTGGAGTCTTCACTCTGTCTCCCAGGCTGGAGTGCAGTGGCACCATCTCGGCTCACTGCAAGCTCCGCCTCCCGGGTTCGCGCCATTCTCCTGCCTCAGCCTCCCGAGTAGCTGGGACTACAGGCGCCCGCCACCGCGCCTGGCTAATTTTTTTTGTATTTTAGTAGAGACGGGGTTTCACCGTGTTAGCCAGGATGGTCTCGATCTCCTGACCTCGTGATCCGCCCGCCTCGGCCTCCCAAAGTGCAGGGATTACAGGCGTGAGCCACCGCGCCCGGCCGGTAATAGCAAGTTTTAAGGGAAGTTTTGAAGTTCACTTTGTGACTAGTTAAGTTGAAGACATTCATTAAATAGCATAGGGAAAAGTTGAACTGAAGGGTATAATTTATACCAGAGTTAAGTGGTGCACTCAAGTCTGCAAATATAAATTTGGAAGTTGTCAAAAACCAGGCAAGACTAGATAAGAACATCAAAGGAATCACTATCAATAAATTAGAGTAAACACAAAGGACTGAGCTATAGACACTCTAAAATTAAGAGTTCTGGAAAGAGAAGAGATCAGCAAATGAGACTATAAAGCAGTTGTCAGTGTGATAGAAAGTAAGCCAGAAGTGTCTGTTGTTGTGGAATTTAAGTAAAGAAAAGTTTTCAAGGATGACAGAGTGTTCAACCGCATGTCCAATGCAGCTGACAGGTCAAATAAAATGGGCACTTATAATTTCCTTTCAAGTTTTCAACATGGGTCAGATGACGGATGACCTTGAAAGAGCAGTTTCAGCGGAGTGATGGATTCAAGAAAAAATGTTTTGACAAAGGAGAAAAGGCAATAAAATACAGAAAAGGTAGTCATTTTAACAGACAGTGCTGAAACTACTGGACAGCTACATGCAAAAACAAACAAACAAAATCAGAATCTAGACACAAACCATATACCTTTCACAAAAATTAACATGGATTATAGACCTAACTGTAAAACACAAAACTACAAAACTCCTAGAAGATAACATCGGAGATAATCTAGATGTCCTCAGATGTAGCAGTGACTTTTTAGTCACTGCTCTTACATTTAAGTCTTTGTTCCATTTCATGTTGATTTTGTATATGGTAAGATATAAGGGTTTAATTTCATTCTTCTGCATATGGATGTCCAGTTTTTCCCAATACCATTTATTGAAGAGACTAGCCTGTCCCCACTTTGTGTTATTGGCACCATTGTTGAAAAACAGTTGGCTGTAAATGCACGAATTTATTTCTGACTCTCTGTTCTATTGGTCTATGCGTCTGTATTTATGCCAGGACCATGCCATTTTGGTTATTGTCACTTTATGGTATATTATAAAGTCAGGCAGTGTGATGCCTCCAGGTTGGTTCTTTTTGCTTAAGATTGCTTTGACTTTTCAGAGTCTTTTGTGGACTCTGAAATTTTAGGACTATTTATTCTATTTCGATGAAGAAAGTTATTAGTATTGTGATAGGGATTGTATTGAATCCACAGATCACTCTCGGTGGGATGGACATGTTAACAATGTTAATTCTTCCAAACCTTGAACACGGGATAACTTTATGTTTATTTATGTCTTCTTCAACTTTTTTAACACTGTTTCACAGATTTTTAGTGTAGAGATCTTTTTTTACCCTGGGTTTTTTTGTTTTCTTTGTTTTTTTGGTTGTTTTTTTTTTTTTGAGATGGAGTTTTGCTCTGTCACCCAGGCTGGACTGCAGCGGTATGATTTCAGCTCACTGTAACTTCTGACTCCCGGGTTCAAGCGATTCTCCTGTCTCAGCCTCTGAGTAGCTAGGACTACAGGCACGTACCACCACGCCTGGCTAATTTTTGTATTTTTAGTAAACATGGGGTTTTGCTATGTTGGCCAGGCTGGTCTCAAACTCCCGACTTCAGGTGATCCACCCACCTCGGCCTCTCAAAGTGCTGGGATTACAGGCATGAGCCACTGTGCCTGGTGCCTTTTAAATTAAATTTACTCTCAAGTATTTATCTTTTTTGTAGCTATCATAAACAAATTGTTTTCATGATTGCTTCTTCAGATAGGTTGCTATTTATAAAAATGCTACTGATTTTCACATCCTGCGATTTTACTGAATTTACTTATTACTTTGAATAGGTTTTTTCTGGTAGAGACGTTGGGGTTTTCTGTATAAGATCACGTCTGATGCAAACCAGGACAATTTGACTACCTTCTTTCCAATCTGAATGCCTTTTATTTCTTTCTCTGGCGTAATTGCTCTGGCTAGGACTTCCAGTAATATATTGTATTGAAGTGGCAAGAATGAACATACTTGTCTTTTTCTGGATCTTAGAGAAAATGCTTTCCTTTTTTTCTGATATGATATGTGGGTTTGTCCTACATTGCCCTTATTATGTTAAGATACATCTTTTATATGCATAATTTGTTGACAGTTTTCAATGTGAGATAATGTTTACTTTTGTCAAATTCTTTTCTTCATCTATTGAAATAAGCATGTGGTTTTGGTCCTTCATTCTCTTAATGTGATGTATCCAATTTTTGACTTGCCTATATTGAGCCATCCTCCCATCCTTGGGATGAATCCCACTTGATCATGATGAATGATCTTCTTATAGTGTTGTTAAATTTAGTTTGCTATTATTTTGTTGAGGATAATTGCACCTAGGTTCATCAGGGATATTGGCCTGTAGATTTTGGGTTTTGTTGTATGCAGTTTTGGCCTCACAAAATGAGTTAGGAAGTATTCATTCCTCTTTAGTTTTGGGGAAGAGTTTGAGAATAATTTGTATTAGTACTTATTTAAAAGTTTGGTAAAATTAAGCTGTAAAGCCATCTGGTTCTGGACTTTTCTTTTTGATGGGAAAACATTTATTACTAATTCAATCTCTTTGTTATTTGTCTGTTCAGATAAGATATTCTACTCTTTGTAATTCAACTTGGTAAATTGTATGTGTCAAGGAAGTTATCCATTTCTTCTAGCTTGTTAAATTTGTTGGTTTACAATAGTCTTTTATAATCTTTTGGATTATGTGGTATCTGTTGTAATGACTTGGTTGTCATTTATGATTTTATTCACTTGAATGTTTTTCTTAGTCTAGGTAAAGGTTTGTTCATTTTGTTTTTTCAAAAAATAAGTTCTTAATTTTGTTGATATTTTCTATCATTTTTCTAGTCTCTATTTTATTTATTTCTGCTCTAATCTTTATTATTTCCTTTCTTCTACCAATTTTGGTCTTTAGTTTGTTCTTGTTTGTCTAGTTGCTTGAGGTGCAGCATACGGTTTTTTGTTGAATTGTTCTTCTTTAGTATAGACGTTTATCGCTATAAACTTCCCTCTTAGAACTGCTTTTGCTGCATTCCGTAAGTTTCAGTATGTTGTGTTTCATTTTTATTTCTCCCAACGTATTTTTTACTTTCACTTGTAACTTATTCATTGATCCATTGGGTTGTTCTAGAGTATGTTACTCAACTTCCATATATTTGTAAATTCTCCGAAGCTTCTCCTGTTATTGATTTCCAGTTTTACACCTTGTAGTCAGAAAAGATATATGACACGATCTCAATTTTCTTAAATTTGATAAGACCTATTTATGAGTTAACATATGATCTGGCCTAGAGAATGTTCCATATCCACTTAAGAAGAATGTGTATTCTGTAGCTGTTGGATGAAATGTTCTGTAAATGTCAGTTAAGGCCATTTCGTCTACAGTATAGTTTAAGTCTGATGTTTCTTCATTGATTTTCTGTCTGCGTGATCTGTCCATTACTAAAAGTGGGGTACTGAAGTCCCCTACTATTATTGTATCACAAACAATATCTCCCTTCAGATCAATTAATATCTGCTTTACATATTTAGGTGTTCCAGTGTCGAGTGCATATATATTTAAAATTGTCATATCCTCTAGCTAGGTTGACCCCTTTATCACTATATAATGACCTCCTCTGCCCTTTTTACAGTTTCTGATTTAAAGTCTATTTTCTTTAATATAAACATAGCTACTCCTGCTTTCTACTGGCTTCTGTGTCATGAAATATCTTTTTTCATCCATTTACTTTTAGTCTACATGTGTTCTTACAGGTGAAATGGGTCTCTTTTAGGCAGAATATAGTTGGGTATTGTTTACCTATTCATTCAACCATTCTATGTCTTTTGATTAGAGAATTTAATCCACTTACTCTGAAGGTAATTATCGATAAGTAAAGATTTACTATGGCAATTTTGTTGTTTGTTTTCTTGTTGTTTTGTAGAACTCTTTTTCCTTTCTTTCTCTCTTGCTAACTTCCTTTGTAATTAAGTGATTTTTCTCTAGTGGTATGTTTTAATTATCTGATTTTTATTTTTAGTGTGTCTACTATAGGTTTTTGCTTTGTGGTTACCATAAAGATTATGAAAGTTTATTTCACTCCCCCAACATTTTGAATTTTTGGTGTTACAATTTACATAGTTTATATTTCATATCTTTTAATACATCATTGTAGTTATTACTATTTTAATAATTTTGCCTTTTAATCTTCAACTGAAGTAAGTGATTTGTATACCACCATTACAGTATTAACCTTTTTCCCATTTGCCTGAAGAATATTCACCAGCAGCACTTGCAGCTTCAGTGTTTACCCTGATATAACTTTGCCATGATATATCTAGCTTTTATTATTATTTTTACATTGCTCTAGTATATTGACTTTGAAAACAAAAGACATCATTTTATTTATACCATTCTGTTTTTAGTAGTGGTATTTCCATTTACAAAATATAGTAATTTTCAATTGCTGAAAATATCAAATCCTAGAAAATGTAGCATTCCTACATGTGATGTTAACATCCTTCTTGAACAGTTGTTGGCCAAAGATTCGTCTGATGAATCCGATTTTTCTGAAACAGACGATTCTGATGATTCAGACATTCTGATGTTAGTTCTGTTTAGAAGTAACTCCAAGAACAGTTTTTATATTATATTTTCACAATGAAAATCAGTCAGATTTGCTTCAGCCTCAAAGAGTGTGTTTATGTAAAATTAAATGATTGCTGGCAATAAGCTGTACTTTTTTTCTAAACAGGAAAAGGGTTAAGTATTCTGAATATGATTGTTTACTTACTTTTACCAGGGAGTTATACATTTTCAGATGTTTTTGTGTTACTCATTAGTGTTCTCTTCTTTCAGTTTGAAGAACTCCCTATATAGCATTTCTTGTAAAACTGTCACAATAATAATAAAATCACTCAGCTTTTGTGTATCTGAGAAAGTTTTTTTGTTTGTTTCTGTTTTTGTTTTATTTTATTTTAAATTCTGGGTTATATGTGCAGGATGTGCAGGTTTGTTACATAGGTAAATGTGTGCCATGGTGGTTTGCTGCACCTATCAACCCATCACCTAGGTATTAAGTCCAGCATGCATTAGCTATTTGTCCTGATGTGCTCCCTTCTCCTGCCTGCCCCCCACCAACAGGCCCGAGTGTGTGTAGTTCCCCTCCATGTGTCCATATGTTCTCATTGTTCAGCTTCAACTTATAAGCGAAAATATGTAGTGTTTGGTTTTCTTTTTTCTTTCTTTTCTTTAAATTTTACTTTAAGTTCCTGGATACATGTGCAGAATGTGCAGGTTTGTTACATAGGTATATATGTGCCATGGTGGTTTGCTGCACCTATCAACCTGTCATCTAGGATTTAAGCCCTGCAGGCATGAGGTATCTGTCCTAATGCTCTCCCTCTCCTTGGTCCCCACTCCCCAAAAGGCCCCAGTGTGTGTTGTTCCCCTCCCTGTCTGTGTCCATGAGTTCTCATTGTTCAACTCCCACTTATGAGTGAGAATATGCAGTATTTGGTTTTCTGTCCCTGTGTTTAGTTTGCTGAGGATGATGGCTTCCAGCATCATCTATGTCCCTGCAAAGGACATGATCTCATTCTTTTTTTTAATGGCTGCATAGTATTCCATGGTGTATATGTACCACATTTTCTTTATCCATCTGACAAGGTCTAAAATCCAGAATCTACAAGGAACTTAAACAAATTTACAAGAAACAAACAACCCCATCAAAAAGTGGGCAAAGGATGTGAACAGACACTTCTCAAATGAAGACATTTATGCAGCCAACAAACATATGAAAAAAGCTCATCATCACTGATCATTAGAGAAATGCAAATCAAAACCACAATGAGATACTATCTCATGCCAGTCAGAATGGCAGTTATTAAAAAGTCAAGAAACATTAGATGCTGGCGAGGCTGTGGAGAAATAGAAACGCTTTTACACTGTTGGTGGGACTATAAATTAGTTCAGCCATCATGGAAGACAGTGTGGTGATTCCTCAAGGATCTAGAACCAGAAATACCATTTTACCCAGCAATTCCATTACTGGGTACATACCCAAAGGAAAACAAACCATTCTACTTTAAAGACACATGCACACATAAGTTTATTGCAGCATTATTTACAATAGTATCTGGGAAAGTTGTTATCTCTCCTTTCCTAAGGACAGCTTTTTGGGATAACATGTTCTTGGTTGGCAGTTTTTTCCCCTTCAGCACTTTGACTATGACATCCCATTCTCTCCTGACTATAAGGTTTCTGCTGAGAAATATGCCATGTATACTGGAACTCCCTTATATTGTATTTGCTTCCTTTTTCTTGCTCCTTTCAGAGTCCTCTCTTTGTCTTTAATTTTTGACAGTTTGATTATAATATTTCTTGGGGTAGTCTTATTTGGACTGAATGTGATTTGGACTAAGTAATAGTTAACCTTCCTGTATCTGGATATTTATATATTTCTTCAGGTTTGGAAAATATTCTGCTCTTATTTCTTTAAATAAGTTTTCTACCCTTTTATGTTGCTATTATCCTTCTCAAACTCCTTTGACTCAGATATTTCCTCTTTTAATGTTGTTCCATAAATCCTGTAAGCTTTCTTCGTTCGTTGCATTCTTTTTTTTTTTCTCTCCTCTGACTGTATATTTTCAAGGTATTTTTCTTTGAGTTCACAGATTCTTTCTTCTTTTTGATTAATTCTTCTGTTAATATTCTGTACTGCATTTTTCATTTCATTCACTGTATTTATCAGCCCTTGAATTTCTGTATTTTATATTACTTCAATCTTAAATTTCTCATTCTAGCCATTTATTATTTTTTCTTGTTTTGTTTAATTGTTTCTCTATATTTTATTGAAGTTTGATGAGCCTCCTTAAAATAGTAATTTTGAATTCTTTGCCAGGCTGTTCATACATCTGCATTTAATTAGGGTCAATCACTGGCACTTTCTTTTTTCCATTTGGTGATGTCATGTTTCCCTGATTATTTTTGATTCCTATGGACATGCTTTCATGTCTGCACATTTGAGGTTGTTGGCACTTATTCCAGTCTTTGCATATTGGCTTTGTCTAGGAACACCCTTCAACAGTTAACCTGTTGAGAGATTCCGGCCATCTGGCATAATCTCTAAGCTCAGGACCGCTGCGGCTGATGCAGTGCCATGCTAGACTCCTGTAGCAATTGAGGCTGGCATGGAGCTGGGGTGTGCCCAAAGCCCAAGCTAATTGAGGACTGTCTGCCACTAAGGGCAGTCCAGAGCCCAAGGTCATTGTAGTTAGCTGGTGGAATGTGGACTGGAGATCAAGTCTACCTCATAGGGCCTATAGTTTTCCACCTGGTGCTATGGCAGGTCTGGAGGTTCACTCTACACGTACCAGGCAAGATTCAGGTTCCATATATGTCTGCTCAGTGCTGGCTTTTACTGTAGTGATCCCAGTACTATGGTCCAAATTAAACTCCCATGCTCGCTTTTCTCCTTTCTTCTAATCCTACTGTATCTCTCTCCATGCTGTGCTGCCTAGGGTGAGGGAAAGAGTGATGGAGGTAATATAAAACTGTCACTCCTACTCTCTTAAATGTCTTTTCAAATTATTGTGCTATAACCAGGTACTGTAATCTCTGACCTGCATTCTTTAGTTCTTGCGAAAATATTTTTGCATGTGGATAGTTGTTGAAATTGATGTTTCTGCAGGGAACAATCACTGAAGAGTCCTATTCTACCATCTTGCCCTGCCTTCCCATATTATTGCAGTTTTAATTTATGTTGTTTTAGTGACAATTGATGTCATCTCATTAATGACAATTGATGAGAAATTTTTTTTAATTATTTTTTATTATTATACTTTAAGTTCTAGGGTACATGTGCATAACGTGCAGGTTTGTTACATATGTATACTTGTGCCATGTTGCTGTGCTGCACCCATCAACTGGTCAGCACCCATCAACTCGTCATTTACATCAGGTATAACTCCCAGTGCAATCCCTCCCCCCTCCCCCCTCCCCATGATAGGCCCCGGTGTGTGATGTTCCCCTTCCTGAGTCCAAGAGATCTCATTGTTCAGTTCCCAACTATGAGTGAGAACATGCGGTGTTTGGTTTTCTGTTCTTGTGATAGTTTGCTAAGAATGATGGTTTCCAGCTGCATCCATGTCCCTACAAAGGACACAAACTCATCCTTTTTTATGGCTGCATAGTATTCCATGGTGTATATGTGCCACATTTTCTTAATCCAGTCTGTCACTGATGGACATTTGGGTTGATTCCAAGTCTTTGCTATTGTGAGTAGTGCGGCAATAAACATACGTGTGCATGTGTCTTTATAGCAGCATGATTTATAATCCTTTGGGTATATACCCCTCCTTTGCCAGGGGAGATGTGCTCTTATTTTTTGAATTTCCAGCTTTTCTGCCCTGCTTTTTCCCCATCTTTGTGGTTTTATCTGCCTCTGGTCTTTGATGATGATGGTGATGTACTGATGGGGTTTTGGTGTAGGTGTCCTTCCTGTTTGATAGTTTTCCTTTTAACAGTCAGGACCCTCAGCTGTAGGTCTGTTGGAGATTGCTTGAGGTCCACTCCAGACTCTGTTTGCCTGGGTTTCAGCAGCAGAGGCTGCAGAAGATAGAATATTGCTGAACAGTGAGTGTACCTGTCTGATTCTTGCTTGGAGGCTTCCTCTCAGGGGTGTACTCCACCCTGTGAGGTGTGAGGTGTGGGGTGTCAGACTGCCCCTAGTGGGGGATGTCTCCCAGTTAGGCTACTCAGGGGTCAGGGACCCACTTGAGCAGGCAGTCTGTCCCTTCTCAGATCTCAACCTCCGTGTTGGGAGATCCACTGCTCTCTTCAAAGCTGTCAGACAGAGTCGTTTGCGTCTGCAGAGGTTTCTGCTGCTTTTGGCTTTTGTTGTTGTTTACTGTGCCCTGTCCCCAGAGGTGGAGTCCACAGAGACAGGCAGGTTTCCTTGAGCTGCTGTGAGCTCCACCCAGTTCGAGCTTCCCAGCGGCTTTGTTTACCTACTTAAGCCTCAGCAATGGTGGGCGCCCCTCCCCCAGCCTCGCTGCTGCCTTGCCGGGAGATCGCAGACTGCTGTGCTAGCAATGAGGGAGGCTCCGTGGGCATGGGACCCTCCCGGCCAGGTGTGGGATATAATCTCCTGGTGTGCCTGTTTGCTTAAAGTGCAGTATTGGGGTGGGAGTTACCTGATTTTCCAGGTGTTGTGTGTCTCAGTTCCCCTGGCTAGGAAAAGGGATTCCCTTTCCCCTTGCACTTCCCAGGTGAGGCGATGCCTTGCCCTGCTTCAGCTCTCGCTGGTCGGGCTGCAGCAGCTGACCAGCACTGATTGTCCGGCACTCCCTAGTGAGATTAACCCAGTACCTCAGTTGAAAATGCAGAAATCACCGGTCTTCTGTGTCATTCGCGCTGGGAGTTGGAGACTGGAGCTGTTCCTATTCCGAGAAATATTCTTATTTGTCATTTGTACATAGTCTTTGATAAGGTACCTATGTAAATTTTTTGCCTGGTTTTTCTACACTATTTTCTTTATATAGGTGCTATGTCCCCAATATCATGATTAGATGAGGTCAGAAACAGTGAAAGGATGCAGGAGTGACCTAATTTACTTTTATTCCCAAACTGGGAAACATTTTTTCCTATATCCACAACTTTGGACTATATGGAAAGGTCCTGGTCCCCAAAGGAGCAGGAGGCACTCTTATCAAGGGACATAGCAAGAGCACACTGAACAACAAGCTACTGTAGCCATGCATCACTTCTTTTTTATTGTGTCCCAGGACTAGTAGGCAAGAAGAAGAGTCATCATCTTGGGAGAGCAATTGACCCTGATCTGCAGAAGGAGACAAAGCTGCTGTCACACAGTGGGGCAGGAAGAAATAAATGTGGAATAGAGGTGTTCCACCTGCTTGCCTGCAAATACTCAATTAACCAGCTGTGGCTATGAGGACAAGAGCAGCAGCACCAGCCTTAGAAACATATCGTTCCAGGGTCTCGGAATTTCAGGTAAACCATCAAGATGTGCAATAATGGTGGCTGAGGGCAAGGGGAATGTATAGTGAGGAGAGATGCAATGAGTACCACTTGGAGACTTAAGATCAACTATAGTTGGGGGAGAGGAGTTCTAGTTCATCCCATTAATTTCCTGTAAAAAGTTCTTCCCACTGGAATTCTGGAGAGCTGCTTCCATTCCATTTCTGAATGGAAAATTGGATCTGTGCAGATAAAGTCTACACTGTCAACCATGGAGGGACATAGCTGGGATACCCCTTGAATAAACTATGACATTCTGCTATAGGAAAGGAGTTAGCTGACAACCACCATTTTCAGAGCCTTCAAAGTTAACCTTAGTTTCAAGTTCTTTCCAAGTAGTAACCAGCCAATGACTGAGCGTAGCATGTATCCTGGGACCATTTCAGTCCAATGCAGGACCCTCCAATAGAAGGTCATGGTTCTAGGGTTTTCTTTTGGGTTAGCTGAGACTTTGTCAAAACTACTTCACCATCTGAGGCTCTCCTACCCAATTCTACTTCCTCTTTTCTCTTTTCACATATATTAGATTTGCATTGCTTTCTGAAGGCCTTAGCTGTTCAGTTCTACTCCATTCTCCGTTATATTTTATAAATACTACTCTACAACAAACCTCTTGCCTTTCTAGATCTGTCTCAGCTTCTGCTTCTACAAGAGATAAACTGAAAAATCAATCCATCAATAGAACACCCAAACATATATAATAATAATTAAAATGAATCATCTTTAATGAATCATCTTTAATGTTTTGTTAACTTTTAGTCATAAAAATATCTTTACATTAAAAATAATTTCTTGTGGAGGCCGACAGAATGAGGGTCGTGATCAGCTCAGTATTCCACTGGACACTATATGAGTAAATAGCAAACTGTTTCTCATAAATGCAGAATGTTGGCAAACTGACAAACTGCGTCTGCCACCCAGAAGGAGTTCTGAGGGCAGTCATGACCCAGACACAAGTGTTTCTTGTGATTAGGCACATCTGAAGCCTGTTAACAATAATGTGATCAATTAGGCAGCTGACCAATCATTACCTCCTCCTCCTTGCTCTTGTTACCCAATAAATAGGAAGAGCTGTAGAAGCTCAGAGGCTGCCTTTGCTCATTAGAAGCAGGGAGTCCTTTTCTTCTTTTCTTCTTCTTCTCTTCTTCTCTTCTTCTTCTCTCCTTACTCTCTCCTTCTTCTCTCTTTTCTTCTCTCTTCTTCTTCCCCTGGCCCTTTCCTTACAACAGTTTTTTTTTTGTTTTTTGTTATTTCTACGCTCGTCCCTTTGTTCAGTCTCATGATGATGGTCTCAAGTAGTAACAGTAGTAACTGTCATAGTGATGGTCTCAAGTAGTAGCAGTACAAGTCTGAAACAATTTCTTGCTGTAAATATCTGTCAAATATTTAACTATGTTGTAATTTGATTTATTATTTCTAAATATGTAGGCAACTAGTATATATGTATCCCTGTTGTACCATTGCTCTTTACTCCATAAATACGAGAAGTGAATGGGATTAGGAGAGAGAAGGATGGCAATATTAACATTATATTACAAACAGAAAGAAAATGTTTGCCAAAGTCCATTGTCATATTTTATAGATGGTTTACCTTCTACCAGCCATACTCAATCCATGGAAATACTCAGACAGGCACATCAGAAATAACTTTCTGTGAGATTTCAGGCAAAGAAAGATCCATACAGGATTGAACCAGGGATGCCTATTCCTATTAACGAATCCGAATTTTCTTGGAAACTACTTTGTGCCTTATACTACAGCAGGTGCTGTGAGCATCCATAAAATGTATGAATCAGTACTTATACAAAAAAGAAAAAGAAAAGCTTAAAATCTGGCTGGAAAAAGAAGCTGAAGAAAAGTCAGTCACCCAATTAATGAATGATGAGAGACAGAGTTGGGACTCCAGTACTGAGTGTCATTATACAAACAAATGTGAAAATTGATCTGTTGAATTAAAGTGACACCTGTGCATAAATCAGCATAATACACCGATATGATGATGCGCACAGTGTCAGATGTGGCACACACCCTCCATCTCCTTGAGGAATACAGTGGTCAGCCCTGACAAGCTTTGGTAACTATCCAACAATGCCCTTTTTATTTCCAAATCCAATATATGGCCACACCCTTATGCTCAGGAGAAGTAGGATTCAGGCGGCATGCACGAAACCTTCCTTCATCCTGACATTAGTCTTCATATTCATCACCTCAGGAATGAAAATGAATTTGCCTCCAAATGATTCAAGCCCCCTACAGGAAAGGTTGCTGGTAATGGCATCTTTTTGCTGACTGCAGTAGAACTATTTCCAGAAATGAGCACTTAGTTATCTCACAGTAAGGGATTTGAAATCCCTTTTATTAAAGCAACCAAATAGCTTCAGTGTCCAGTCAGTACCAAGCCCTGTTTCTAGCAGCTCCTTTGCCAATGCCCCCCACCACCACTCTACAGGGAACATGAGCAGAAGACTCTTATCAGGGATCCCTGGCAGCCCTTTTGCCCAAGCTCCACTGGCTCCCTGTACAGCTTATAAACATTTCCCAAATATGCGTCCAAATCTGAAATTACATGACCATCTATTTTGGTTCACAAAATAGCCAATGAATATTTCTCTGTTAGCAAAGAGGGCATTGAATGATGCAAACTTTAAATGCTGCAAGTATACTATATATCACTGATCTTCTTTACTTCATCTGTTGAATTCATAGGAGGGACAGAGACCACTGTAGGTGTTTTTTGAAGTGTTGGTTGCATTTTCTGTGTAGAACTCTCTCTCTTAAGTCCTGCTGCTGTATATAATCATTCAGAGAAAGGGTAACGAGCAGAAAAGCTTTAGAGTTTTACTATACAAAATAGTTTACTATTAAATATATTCCAATTAGCTGTCAGACTCTACACACTTTTGTGAAGTTCAGTCTTTTTGGCTAAAATCTAAAGCAAGCCAATGCGGTATACTAGAATGGTTGTAGCTCCTGAACTCAGACAGAGGCTAGCTGTATAAATTTCAAACTTTCTAATCCATGTTTACCTATTGTAAATTGGCATTGTTAACCCTAAACCAGGAGAATTATTGTTAAGTTTAATAATATGATTTTAAAATGCCAACACAATGTCTAATATTAAATGGTGTTACAATTAGAAATAATAATAACTGGCACATATTAAGTGCTAGGCATCATGTTAAATGCTTTCCTCATTTCAACACATTTAACGTATTAAGAACTTGAGAATGTAGACACACCTATTATCTTAGGGTTGCCAGATTACATACAGGATGACTTGTTAAATTTGAATTCAGATAAACTGTGATTTTTTTTAGTATAATATATCCCAAATGTTGCATGGGATATGCCTTTACTTCTTAAAAGACCATTGTTTATCTGAAATTCAAATTTAACTGAGTGTTCTGTTTTTCATTGGCTAAATCTGGCAACCTTTATTATTCCCATTTAAGATATCTAGACATGGAGTGCTGAAGAGACTTGCCCAGGGTCACAGAGCTAGCACGCTGCTAAAAAGAGATTCAACTCCATGAGAGTGTCTTCAGAACCAAGGCAATGAAACCTTATACAATACTACCATAATCTCCATTACTATACTATACTATAGTAAAAAAGTCAGGCAGCCCAGCTTTTTCTGTACGTTTACTCAAGATGCCAAAAGTACAAGTCTCTGCCTCTTCCCAGTATGGGATTCCCGATATACGTGATTCCCTTCTGGGTAATGACACCAGTGAAAAAAACAGGAGGGATCAGCGAGTCAAACTTTCTATAGCATGTATTACATGTGCCAAATTGACCAAAGCCAATAGGATAAGCAGGCGGCCATTCATACAAGGAAACTCTCCTTGATCTGCTGCTTTTCCAACATTCTACCACAGCCCCACATTCATGGGGCCAATCAAACACACCCAACACTATTATTGGCTAAGTTACTAAATAGTAGTGTTGATATGGTTTGGCTGTGTTCCCACCCAAATCTTATCTTAAAGTGTAGTTCCCACAATCCCCATGTGTTGTGGGAGAAACCCTGTGGGAGGTCATTTAATCCTGGGGGTGATTACCCGCATGCTGTTCTCATGATAGTGAGTGAGTTCTCATGAGATCTGACGGTTTTATAAGGGCTTTTCCCCCTTCTGCTTGGCACTTATCCTTCCTGCTGCCATATGAAGAAGGATGTGTTTGTTTCCCCTTCCACGATGATTGTTTCCTGAGGCTTACCCACCCATGCTGAACTGTGAGTCAATTAAATCTTTTTCCTTTATAAATTATCCAGTCTCAGGTATGTCTTTATCAGCAAGATGAGAATCGACTAATACAAGTGCTGAGCCCCAAACAATTCTGTATATTTATGAATGAGCATTGATCTGGAATATCCTTCTTCAGTTTGAAGAAATGCAGCAAGAACCAAAAACACTTAGCAACTATTTTTAATTTGTGATATTGGGTTTCATACTAATCCTTGACCAATGCTAATAACTATATAATAGACGTATCTGTAATTCTTTCTCAGTAGCAAAATTGGGTCAGCTGAGACATGCAGTATGTATTCTCTTGGTACAATATTTCTGTTATATCTCAAATAAGCAATCATTGAGGAGGAGAAAAATTTTAAGAATAGTGTGTTGGTAAATGTGATACTTCCTACAACTGCTGAGACTGTAGTAAATTGCTCTTTAGCCCTTCTTTTTGCATTTAACTTTGTTTGGTACAGCAACCTGTCAGAGTAGCTCTTCCCACATTGCTACAAGCATCTTGTAGTCATAGACTCTCTCTGTAATGAAGAAGGTGAGTCATTAATGTGGGTTGTTTCTTTGACCTTGGAAAAAAATATGAAATCACTGGCGTAAGGAAACAACACAAAAATTTCACCCACAGGAGGTCTGCTGGTTCTGCCAATTGTGATTAACTACAAACTGGCAGAAAGGGAGTAGAATATGCCAAGAAAGATTCAAATCCCATTCTGTGACTTGTTCAGTCACAAAAGGGAAATGACCATTTGTTCTAGCCTCCTATGTTATATTTTCTTTTGCTAGAGGCAAAAACCACAAACTAAAGCCAACACAGATATTTCTGTCTCTCTTCTGTGTTCTTAGAGATAATGTTAATTATAGCAACTTTATCTAAAGAATTGGCTGACATTTAGATAGTCCTTTAACCTCACAAAGAGCTTCATAGGCATTGAGTAGATTTTACTATGTTTAAGAAGCAAATTATGTGCCAAGGCACACTGATTATTCATTTCCAGCCATTAACAAGAAGTCCTTGGCTGGGAGTCCTAGGGTCTTAGCTCTTTTTCTACTCCTACCTGAGACTTTATGTTTAATTTTGGACAAATCATTTACAGGAGTTTTTCTGGAGTGTGTCTATGCAGACAACAGACATATATTTTCTAATCATATGTATTGTAGGTGGAATCTTGTCCCACAAAAAGATATCATGAAGTCTTATCCCCGATACCTGTGCATGAGACCTTATTTGGAAATAAGATCTATGCAGATGTAATCAAGTCAAAATGAGGTCACATTGGATTAAAGTAGGCCCTAAATCCAATGACTGGTGTCCTTATTAGGAGAAAGATGCAGAGACACATGAGAAGAAAGACAACCATGTGAAGACAGAGCCAGGAATTAGAGTTAGTCTACCAGAAGGCCCGAAATGCCAAGAATTGCCAGCAACCACCCAAAGCTAAAAGAGGTAAAGAAGCATTTTTCTTCCAAGGTCTTATGAGGGAGCTTGGTCCCACTGACACCTTGATTTCAAATTTTAGGCCTCCAGAACTCTCAGAGAATACATTTAAGTCACCCACTTATGATAATTTCTTACATGAGCCCTAGGAAACTAAAACAATATGCATGCACATATATTAAATGTATGTGAAATATAAATTTTTTAAACGTGGAGACGTCATTAAAAGAGATAAACTGTCTTCTAGTTGTACAGTCTAACTGAGAGGCTAGGTTAACGTGAGCAAAATTGCCAGCAAATGACTGCAAGGCAAAGCAGAGTGTGTCAGATTTTATGAGACAAATTAGAGCCATAAACTATGAAATTCAATGTTTAAATGGAATAACCAGGCTAGTATATTGTATACCCTAAAACTTTCAGTGATTCTTTGACATCTTTGAACCTCACTGGGCCCCAAGGGCCTAACTAAGGGTTCCCCTACTCTCACCAGATATGTTCCTCACCTGCAGGACAGACTCCAGACAGCTAGTCCCCTTGTCCCCCAGACAAGCTCCACCCTACCTGGGCCTCAACCTAAAAGGTCTCACTTCCCTGCCCGCCTACAAGCCAATCACATCCTCTCATGGGAATGGGGCAGGTGACAGGGGTACCCAATCCTCTTGGCCTTACAAAGTTTCCTCCCATGACCTCTGGTATCCTTCTCCCTGTGGCTTTAGCTGTATGTCACTAATAACCTGCTGCCAATCTCATCTCTCTGGTGCCAGGTGTCCTCTGGCCAGCCATGAATGCCCAGAACCCCCAGGAGGGAAGCTCTCCTTCACCAATGGGGTGAAGAGGAGAAGCAGAAAACAGTCAGTGAAGATCATTCATTAGGAAAACAAAACCCTCTAGGTTAGCTACACCTACAAGGTAAAAAAACAGGAAATGGCAAGTCGTGATGAAAATATAGGAAATAAAAGCATAAACGTGTGAGCAAAAGAAAATATTAAGAAGTTGAAAACAGAAGCGCTCAACCCATCATTGACATGAGCTCAAGGACCACCTCTACAACTAGGAGTGGTAAGGGTGAAATAGCATTGCTGAGCCCGTTAATACCAACCAGAGACAGAAGGTGAAACAGAGCCCAGAGACTAACAGGATTATTTTCAAGTAAAATTTCCAAAATAAAGATTTAGTACCCAACCTAGCTCTGTCATCCAGAATTTGTGACTATCTTATATAACTGTAAAATATTATATAGCATATGTGTCCATTATGTATATTATATGTGATATAAATTACATTACATATATATCCCATGTGTTGATTTTACAAGTTGGAAAACACATTATTTTTAAAATATTAATAGTTATTTATGTATAAGATATATTATATACTAATATAATGCTATATACATGAATATGTATGTGTGTGCATGTGTGTGTATGCATGTATGTGTGTATAAGATGTATAGATAAAGATAGACACATAAACAGACATATATACCTAATGTACCTAAGCATAGAATCCAATCTGCTTGTGGGGGTATTAATGATTGATGACCAATGAAATTCAACAAAGATTTTGATGTGACAATACTAAACTCTGTGAAGGGTAAAGTACAGTCTCCATTTAAGCACATTTAAGAGTCCATCTGTGACTCTAAATGTCTAACATCACAGAGGTTACTCCATTTATTTTCACATCATAAAGTGAAGTAAAATTTTTAACACTTTGGAAAACTTATATCACTAGGTTTAAAGGAAGGAGAGACAATCCATAGATATTCAATCTATTTTTATTTATATCTATTCAATAGAGCAGGGTGTTTTTCTAAGTGCAGTGGACACTCATGGCTAATTTGCACTATCAGCCTGATCAGTTGTAACCATATCTTCATAGAGATTATGGCCCAAACATCATGGTGTGTTCTAACCTTTTTTTATTCCTTATAATATCTCATACATTTTCCAATTGTCCCCACATTTTGGAGGCTACAATATTAATGGTATGCAAGGAGAGGCTTGATATTAATTTTTAATTGGTTTTTAAACCCAAGAAACTTTGTATCTCCTTCATTTGCTGACATTTGCATAATGGCTTTCTTTTGTTCCTTTTATTCCCAGTTAATTGAGTTAGGACATCTCTGTTAAACAAACAGTCTTTCAGAAAGACCCTTAGACCTAATTATAACCTTTGGTAAAATAAGACTATGCATAACAAAGTAATGGAAAGTCTCTTTTCCCTTATCTGGAACATACATTTTAGAATTTAAGGTTTTGAAGCGTGGCATGGGAATAAATTAGCTTCATTGCACCGTATTTGGGAATTAAACAGATAAGAGATGAAGTGACAGTTGTCAGGTAGTGTCTGCTAACAAAGTTCACATAGTTCTCCTACCTCACGGTGGACGTAGGTAGGAGAGTGTTGGGGTGGGATGTGGGTGGATTTCACTGGAAAAACTTGTTCTACCTTTCTAAAATTCAAGTGGATCACACACACACATCCTGAAGTGACTAGCTACCTAAAAACACTCTAGTCTCTAAGCCAGCAATGACTCTAATACTATTTTTATTACTTCATTAACCTCATTCTTAAAATTCTAAAGAGTATTTATAGTCAGGTAGCATGATGCCTCCAGCTTTGTTCTTTTTGTGTAGGATCATCTTGGCTATACAGGGTCTTCTTTGATTCCATATGAAATTTAAAGTAGTTTCCCCCCCCTCTCCAATTCTGTGAAGAATATCAATGGTAGTTTGGTGGGAATAGCATTCAATCTACAAATTACTTTGGGCAGTATGGCCATTTTCACAATATTAATTATTCCTATCCATGAGGATGGAATGTTTTTCCATTTGTTTGTGTCCTCTCTTATTTCCTTGAGCAGTGGTTACTAGTTCTCCTTGAAGAGGTCCTTCACATCTCTCGTTAGCTGTATTCCTAGGTATTTTATTCTCTTTGTAGCAATTGTAAATGGGAGTTCATTCATGATTTGGCTCCCTGCTTGTCTACTGTGGATGTAAAGGAATGGTTGTGATTTTTGCACATTGATTTTGTATCCTAAGACTTTGTTGAAGTTGCTTATCAGTTTAAGGAGTATTTGGGCTGAGATGATGGGGTTTTCTAAATATAAAATCATGTCGTCTGCAAACAGAGACTATTTGACTTCCTCACTTCCTATTTGAATACCCTTTATTTCTCTCCCTTGCCTGATTGCCCTGGCCAGAACTTCCAATACTATGTTGAATAGGAGTAGTGAGAGAGGGCATCCCTGTCTTCTGCCGGTTTCCAAAGGGAATATTTCCAACTTTTGCCCATTCAATATGATATTGGCTGTGGGTCTGTCATAAATAGCTCTTATTATTTGGAGATATGTTCCACCAATACCTAGTTTATTGAGTTTTTAACATGAAGGGATGTTGAATTTTATCAAAGACCTTTTCTGCATCTATTGAGATGATCGTGTGGTTTTTGTCTTTGGTTCTGTTTGTGTGATGGATTACGTTTATTGATTTGCACATGTTGAACCAGCCTTGCATCCCAGGGATGAAACAGACTTGATCACAGTGGATAAGTTTTGGGATGTGCTGCTGGGTTCTGTTTGCCAGTATTTTATTGAGGATTTTCTAATCGATATTCATCAAGGATATTGGTCTGAAGTTTTCTTTTCTTGTTGTGTCTCTTCTGGTTTTGATATAAGGATGATGCTGGCTTCATAAAAATGAGTTAGGGAGGAGTCCCTTCTTTTCAATTGTTTGGAATAGTTTCACAAGGAATGGTACCAGCTCCTCTTTGTACCTCTGGTAGAATTCGGCTGTGAATCCATCTGGTCCTGGGCTTTCTTTGGTTGGTAGGCTATTAATTATGGTTATGGTCTCAATTTCACAACTTGTTATTGGTCTATTCAAGGATTTGACTTCTTCCTGGTTTAGTCTTAAGAGGGTGTATGTGTCCAGGACTTTATCCAATTCTTCTAGATTTTCTAATTTATTTCCCTAGAGGTGTTTATAGTATTCTCTGATGGAAGTTTGTATTTCTGTGGGGTCAGTGGTGATATCCCCTTCATCATTTTTTATTGTGTCTATTTGATTTTTTCTTTTTATTTATTATTCTAGCTAGTGGTCTATTTTGTTAATTTTTTCAAAGAAACAATTCTTGGATTCATCGATTTTTTGGAGGATTTTTCATGTCTCTATCTCCTTCAGTTCTGCTCTGATCTTAGTTATTTCTTGTCTTCTGCTAGCTTTTGGATTAGTTTGCTCTTGCCTCTCTAGCTCTTTTAATTGTGATTTTAGGGTGTCAATTTGATATCTTTCTAGTTTTCTGATGTAGGGATTTAGTGCTATAAATTTCCCTCTTAACACTGTTTTAGCTGTGTCCCAGAGATTCTGGTACGCAACCTCTTTGTTCTCATTGGTTTAAAAAAACTTCTTGATTTCTGCCTTAATTTCATTATTTGCCAGGAGTCATTCAGGAGCAGATTGTTCAATTTTCATGTAATTGTGTGGTTTTGAGTGAGTTTATTAATCCTGAATTCTAATTTGATTGCACTGTGGTCCGAGAGACTGTTATGATTTCAGTTCTTTTACATTCGCTAAGGAGTGTTTTACTGAGGGAGGCATCACGCTACCTGACTTCAAACTACACTACAAGACTACAGTAATCAAAACACCATGGTACTGGTACCAAAACAAATATATAGACCAATGGAACAGAATCAAGACCTCAGAAATAACACCACATATCTATAGCCATCTGATCTTTGACAAACCTGACAAAAACAACCAATGGGGAAAGGATCTCCTATTCAATAAACGGTGCTGGGAAAACTGGCTAGCCATATGCAGAAAATTGAAACTGGACCACTGGACCCCTTCCTTAGACCTTATACAAAAATTAACTCAAGATGGATTAAAGACTTAAATGTAAAACACAAAACCATAAAAACCCTACAAGAAAACCTAGGCAATATCATTCAGGACATAGGCATGGGCAAAGACTTCACGACAAAAATGCCAAAAGCAATTGTAACAAAAGCCAAAACTGACAAATGAAATCTAATTAAACTAAAGAGCTTTGGCACAGCAAAAAAAAAAAAAAACAACAACAACAACAACAACAAAACCTATCATCGGAGTGAACAGGCAACCTACAACCTACAGTATGGGAGAAAATTTTTACAATCTACTACCCATCTGACAAAGGTCTAGTATTCAGAATCTACAAGGAACTTAAACAAATTTACAAGAAAAAACAAACAACCCCATCAAAAAGTGGACAAAGAATATGGACAGACATTTCTCAAAAGAAGACATTTACACAGCCAACAAACATATGAAAAAAAGTTCAACATCACTGATCGTTGGAGAAATGTAAATCAAAACCACAATGAGATACCATCTCATGCCAGTCAGAATGGTGATTATTAAATGGTCAAGTAACAATAGATGCTGGTGAGGCTGTGGAGAAACAGGAATACTTTTACACTGTTGGTGGCAATACAAATTAGTTCAACCATTGTGGAAGAGAGTATGGCAATTCCTCAATGATCTAGAATCTGAAATACCATTTGACCCACCAATCCCATTACTGTGTATATACACAAAGGAATATAAATCATTCTACTGTAAAGACACATACACACATATGTTTATTGCAGCCTTATTTATAATAGCAAAGTCATGGAGCCAACACAAATGCCCATGAACGATACACTGGATAAAGAAAATATGGCACATATACACCATGAAACACTATGCAGCCATTAAAAGAAATGAGAGCATGTCCTTTGCAGAGGTGTGAATGAAGCTAGAAGGCATCATCCTCAGCAAACTAACACAGAAACAGAAAACCAAACACATGTCCTCACTCATAAGTAGGAGCTGAACAATGAGAACACATGGACACAGGGAGGGGAACATCACACACCAGGGCCTGTTGTGGGGTGGGGGACAAGAGGAGGGAACTTAGAGGACAGGTCAATAGGTGCAGCAAACCACCATGGCACACATATACCCATGTAACAAACCTGCACGTTCTGCACATGTATCCTGGAACTTAAAGTAAAATTTAAAAAAAAAAAAAAAAGAGAGAGAGAGAGAGAGAGAGTGCTTATATACTATTGAAAGAAATCTAAGTCATCAGTAATCTTAAGTGACAATGGTTGACATTGTCAGTTAGGTTTTCCCTCATTTTAGAGTATCTTTTCTTTGTATATTTTTTGTTGTTGTTGATTTTCTCATAGAACATACCATATCCTTTACCTTCAGCATTTGTACTTTTTATGCAGTTTTGATCATTTCGTTTTGAAACTTTGCTCTTTTCTAGTATAAATTATTTTTACACATTTCTCTATAGACCTATTATCCTTATCTTATTCCTCTACTTCTCAAAATATCCTTTTCAAAATACTGCCACATAAAGACGGTCTCTTGCTGTTCTACTTTAATATGAGTAAATTTCTGTTTTAATTTTATTTTCATTTGTTTCTCTGCTTCCAGTATTTTTGGACTGTGCTCAGTTAATTTTTATAATTTATCATTTCCTACAGATTTGTTTTATGTTTACAATACCTTAACCCACTGTCTGCTATGCTAATTTCATGCTATTTCTTCTCCTTTTTTCTGTCAACAAAGATATTAAAACTATTACTATGCATTCTCCTAATTATCATTACTTTATCAGCATTTAGTCAGCTTCCATTTAAGTTAGTGTATTAATTCACACTACTTATGAATTAAGAGTATGTAATTAAGAGTACAAAAAATGCACCACAGAATCTCTACTTAAAACTGATATCAGCTATGGATTTTGACACACTTAAAAAAAAAAAACTATAAAATTTTATTTATAAAGGTGGAGGGAAAAGATAAGCAAGATGGACTCTTTGAAAGTATAGTTTTTTAATCAAAATGTGATTTGTGATTTTTGCTTGCTTTTACAAACTATATGGTCCAACAAGAGACAAAGTCCTAACCTATAAGTTAACAGCCACAATATTTAAGCTATGGAGCCTTTGCTCACATAAACAGTAGTAACCACACTTTTTCGGGTTTGCCATAATTAAAGACAAACGTGTTTCATACAATTCAAAATATGACTCTTTAAATGAAGCTGCTCTATCTCGTACTACTCACCACAGTGATCATCCCATACAATAATGTACTACATTACATAAGATTTTGCTTCATGCTCAGTTATAGTTTCTCCTATTTCATTACAAATTAAAGACAATAATCAAACCTCACTCTAAACCACTGCCTGAGACTAATGAATTTCCCTATCTGTCACAGAGGAAAGCGACTCTAATTTAATTCCCCACCCCCAGGCCAGGTCAAGTGTTTTTATTGTGCTTTCTCATAACAGAGTGTCCTTTGCTTTCATAACACTTAACACAATTGTAATTATTTTAAAGATCGATATAATTATCAGCTGAAGTCTTTCTTCCCTCTTGTCCATGCTAAGCTCCACAGTGAGCAAGGCCTAGTCTGTTTAATACATGCCAAGAACACTGATAGTAGTTCAGTAAATATTTGTCAAATGAATGTGGAATGCATGGCAATGTTATATATCCCAACTATTACTAAGAAATTTTTATTACAGAACACTGCCAAAACTGACATTTTTGTGAATTAAACGATAAGCCTAAAACACTTCCCAGTTAACAATGAACACTCAACCTCAAATGCTGGAGCAAAAAGCACCCACCCACCGTGTCTCATATATGAGCAATGTCCTTTGGGAGGCTTTGGGTAAGTGCTTAGAAGGAGATGAAGTGAATGAGAACATTGAAAGGGAGACACATTTTGGCTTAGGAGTCTGTTTTATCTCATCCCAGTGGCTGATACTGATGTTGTATAATTAAATATATCAATGTCTCAGAGGGAAAGTAGTGTCATACCTTGAGGTAATCGCTTTTTGAATGGTGATTTCATTATAGAATGCAAATCTATCTTACAGCTGGTCACTCTACAAAATCGTTCTGAGGGAGTCATTATTTCTTTTGTATCGTTTTGCAATGGGCCAAGCAGTATTCTTGATGCTTTTCTCTTGCTTTTATGTTATGTGTGTATGAAATCTCAATATAGATGCTTATATAGTTCACTCTACAAAGCACAGCTGTGAGATTATTGCTTACTATTACATTAAAGACAGAAGCACAATTGAGCGGCCTGGATACAGTGAATAACTAATGAGAGCTATGATTGAAATGCCTTTTTCCCTCTTCCACATTTCCAAATGTAGTAGCAAAAACGAGGTCATTTGCATATGCTATGCGAGTGGAGTGCGATCCTAAGAGTTTGTATACATCACACCAAATCTGGGCTTTGCTATTGTTATCTTTGTTAGTCAAACTATAAGTTCATCAACTCTTATTTTTATTGATACTCTATTCTTCTATAGAAGGTCTCCATCTTTAACTACAGTACTATTTTTCTTAAATCCTAAAAGGTGGACATCATTTTAAACATACACATACATAAACGCTTTACTATTGAGTCAGCTCCTCCATTTACGGAATGTAATTATCATGTTCATATTGTAAGAAAAAGAAATGAGAAAGAAAGGAAGGAAGGAAAGAAGGGAGGAAGGAAAGGATAGAGGCAAGAAAGAGAGAGAGAAAGACTGAGGACAAGAAAGAAGGAGAAGAAAGGGAAGATGGGAGGAAATGAAGAAAGAGAAAGGAGGAAAGATGGGAGGAAGGGAGGGATGAGAAAAGAGAGAGAAAGACTAAAGGAAGAAAGGAAACAAGGAAGAGAGGGAGGAAGAAAGAAGGAAAATATGAAGGACAGAAGGAAGGAGAAGGATGGAAGGGAGGAAGAAGAAGGAAAGAGAGGGAGGGAAGGAGGGTGGGAGTGAGGAAGGAGGGAAGGAAGGAAGGAAGGAAGGAAGGAAGGAAGGAAGGAAGGAAGGAAGGAAGGAAGGAAGGAAGGAAGGAAGGAAGGAAAGAACGAAAAAAGGAAAGGAGGAAGGAAGGGGAGAGAGGGAGGGAGAAAGATTTTAATGCTCTTTAACATGCTAATTTAAAACTAAAGCCAGCCCTCTGCTGCAACCTGCTGACAGACTGGGGAACTACATATGAGAAAATATTTAGTATTGCCAATAACAAATTTATTATAAATACTTTGTTTCTAAATCCTGCAGTCTTTATAATTTTATTTAAAATAATCTAATTAGGATATGCCTGAGGCAAAGCATCCATGTTGGTTTACAATAAGAAAATTGAGTAAACAACTGCAATAAAATGTATAAACATTAATGCACTTCATTATGTAGGATATAGATGAGTATTCCTAGTAAGAAGGTTATAACCTGGCTACTAGTCAATTCCTCCACCCCGCTTAGTTAACGGCACTTCAGAGAAGCTCATTTTCCCACAGATAAAACCACGAGGGGATGGAGCACAGATGAAAATCGGTCTCTAAGGGTAAGGCTTTCCTCCGCTTCCGCTTGGCGATCCATATTTGACCGGAAGCCCTGAGACTACACTTATATATTAAAAATAGCTAAAAGTAATGTAAAAAGGACAAAATGCTTTAGAAACATGTGTTTTGTGGAGCTGTAGATAGAAGCAGGGATGCGGCTCTGGGGCAGACTTTTTCTGCATTCCGGCAATTCTCCCCGGTGAATCCTTTCAGTCAAAACTCAAGAACCTACACACTGACCAGACATTGGTGAAGAAACCGTGGAATGTTAAATGTATGTTTAATCATATACAAAGCTTTTTAATTGAGGGAGAATGGGTTCTTTGAGAGAAATACATATAATATTGGTGCGGTTTGGATCTGTGTCCCCACAAAATCTCAGGTCAAATCATCATGCCCAGTGTTGCAGGTGGGGCCTGCTGGGAGGTGACTGGACCCTGGCGGCGGAGTTCTCATGAATGATTTAGCACCATCCCCCCCCCCTTGGTACTGTACAGTGAGTGAGTCTTCGCAAGATCTGGTTGTTTCAAAGTGTGTATCACCTCTCCCTCTCTCTGGGTCCTTTTCCTGCAGTGTAAGACACCTGCTCCACCGTGAGTAAAAGCTCCCTGAGGTCTCCCCAGAAGCAGATGCTGCCATGCTTCCTGTACAGCCTGTGGAACAGTGAGCCAGTTAAATCTCTTTTCTTATAAATTACCCAGTCTCAGGCATTTCTTTATAGTAGTGGCAGAACAGACTAATACAAATATGTTAGGTGATATTTTATAATACGGTGTTATATGTGTTCTTTTAAGAGACTTTATGTTTTTCCTAGTAGGCTGAAGGGTGAGACTTTAGCTCTTCTGGAACAGGATAAGAATAAGCATTGAAGAAGAAAAGCAAATCTCAGTTAGAAGGAGCGCCACAAAGATGAGGTGTTAGGCTCCCAGAGCAGAAAAGCCTCCTTGTAGTCCTATCTAGGGCTGTGGGAGCAGGTGTTTAACACTGAGTTAAGTTTATTCTGAGTTGCAAGTCCCATGGAATAGCTTTAATTTTCAGTTCAGCTTTAATTTCTACACGTATTTTAAGTCTTAGTTTCCAGAACTTAGAAAACAAATCACTTAGAATAAAAATTTAGAAGAAAAGGTTTGACATAATAGTTTGAGCAGTCTCCAAAATTACCCTTTTATTCTCTTAAAATGTAAAGCATGCAAGAACCCTATAAATGAAAGAGGGAGTTGTGAGCTAGAAGTTAGGTGCAGCATGGCTCCATGGCCAGTGGGGAGAAAGGAAGAGAATCCTTTGAGGTATGATGAAACAAAGACTCCTTTAAGTGACAAAGGAGGAGTTCTTGGAGAGTTTGGAGACTGAAAATTCAAGTGAGACTTTAAAATCCCCCTGTTCAGGAGAATTATTATAAAAGTAATACAAATAATAATATCATTTAATGACTGAGTAATATGTCCATTTTTATGCAAAGCCTTAAAAATCCTCCCCAAAATCCTATGAGATACCCTTATTATACCTATTTTACAGATGAGAAAATTAAGCCTTGGAAAGACAATTCTTATCCCATTCATTACTCCAGCAACATTTCCTGCAGTAATACTTGGGCCATATTAGTTGGTTTCTTCCTACACAATGGAGTCATTCAGGACATTATCATCTCAAAACCTTTAAAAAAAAGAAAGAAGAAGAAGAAGAAGAAGAAGGGGAATGGGGAGTATGTACGTGTGTGTGTGTGTGTGTGTGTGTGTGAGAGAGAGAGAGAGAGAGAGAGAGAGAGAGAGAGAGAGAGAAATTTCTTCCAGTACTATTTGAAATAAGAAGGTGATCCATAAATGACCATAAAAATATAAACAAGTTATGGCATATCAGTTGCAATGTTATACTGGCTACAAAGAAACTTAAGGAAACTATATAATCAATGGTAAAATAAATTAGAATAAAATGGTAAATAAAATTAACACTATTTTTAGACAATAATTAACAATTAGTGAAATATTGTCATTTTATAAACATGGAAAACAAGAGGAGAGGAATGGACTGATGGTTTTTTCTCTTTCTCAAACTGATGTAATAGATCATTATGCCTTTATAATAAATAAGTATATACATAGGCTTCCATTCAGAACCTCTGAGAAGCAGATGCCAACACAGGATGAAATGCACCAAAATTTATTGAAAGAATGCCCAGAAAGGATGAAATTGAAGATCAGGGTAGGCAGGCAGAGGAAGGGAAAAGGCAGGAGGGTTGGTGGGAAGAGTCTCAGACTGCTGTGTTATTCTCCAAAAGTTTGAGTCATGCTAATGGGGAGTCTTGGAACCAAAGTCACCCATTAGAGTGTCTTGTGTTTGGCAGGAACAGGACTGTATTATTGCTGGCATTATGCTTAGTCATTAGCAGGCAAACAGCCCTGGGGAATGTGGCTTCAGCATGAATATTACAGATCTCACAGCACACCTGGAGCTCTCCCTCAACTGTGCCCCCCAGAAGTTGGTTGGGTCATGCACCTTCCTGGCTACCACAGTGTACCTACACATTATAAAGCTTATGCTGCTGCTTCTAGTGTCATTTATTTTCTTTACATTTTAGTCTATTTCCACCATGATTATGCTCTGCCCCAATTCTTCTGGATTTATGTTTCTTTCTCCCACACTTAAATTATACAGAGTAAAAAGCAGGCAATTAGTGTACTGTGTTGGTGATTTTCTATTCTCTCCCTTTTTTATCCTGTGAACTGGACTTATTAAAAATAAAAATATTCTATCTATAGAGATTTGGGAAAAGAACTGCTGAGTCTACTTGAAAAAGAAAAAAGCAAAAGCAAAACCAAGCAATCAAATGGAAATAACCTCTGTCCAGAGCTTAGGCACCCCATAGGGTAGTGAGGAAACCATCAGTTTCTTATTATTCCCTAGCTCGCATAATGCAAGTTTACAGCAATTCTTTCTTTCACTCTTTTTTAGGTAAGGGGGAAATTTTGAGTTTTGTGTTCCTTGGATTCTGTAATAATCTCCTACCAGTAATAATGATTTCTGGAAAGTGACCTAGAAAGTACATTTCATATCACAAATTATTATTTCCTTAAATCTGATCAGGCTGCTCCTTCACACACACACACCATTCCTCTTCTCCTCTCTGAATAGGGAATCATCTTTCACAGAGAGGGGGATCTGGCAAGCTTTTTAATATTTAAAAAACTTTAAATACTTTCCATGTGTCTAAAAATACTCACTGGGGGAAGCAAAAATAATCATTCTCTCCTCTTTCTATTATTATTCACTCAGGAGAAATATTTCCTGCTGAGAATAATCTTAACAGGTGATCCAAAACATGAGTCGCTTCTCTAAGTTGGATTGTACTGAATAGAGAATAGGAGATAGAGGCTTTGCAGTTCCAGACATTAGAAAGCCAATCAAGAGAAACTAGCCAGGTTCTACGATCAAGGGAAGGGGCATGGGCCAAATTAGCCATATACCTGCCTGATCTGTGGACTTCTAAGTGTTTATAAACATATGTCAAAATATACAGCATGAGTCATAGGTCAATTTGTTCTTTCTCTTTTTCTTGTTTTACACTTTATTTCTTCTATCTCATTAGAAAACCTTGCCTTTTAATTAGGTTGTCAGAACATGCAACAACAGTTTAGTGGTTCGTCCAGGCATAGTGGTTCAATCTGTAATCCCAGCATTTTGGAAGGCCGAGGCAGTAGCAGATCACATGAGGCCAGGAGCTTGAGACCAGGCTGGCTGATATGGTAAAACCCCATCTCTACTAAAAAATACAATCCTGGCTCTTCAGCAGGCTGAGGCATGAGAACCACTTGAACTCAGGAGGCAGAGGTTGCAGTGAGCTGCAATTGCGCCGCTGCACTCCAGCCTGGGCGACAGAACAGGACTCTGTCTCAGAGGAAAAAAAAAAAAAAACCCACAAAACACAAAAGTTTGGTGGCTCTAAAACAGTTTGGAGTATTTGGATTGAATGAAGCCTCTAAAATGAAGAAGGAATTTTTCACTGAAAACTATGTTCTTTTCCCTGTCTGAATAGGTAATGTGTATATATATGTGTGTGTATTATTATTATTATTATTATTATTATTATTATTATTGAGATGGAGTCTCGCTCTGTCGCCCAGGGTGGAGTGCAGCGGTGCTATCTGGGCTCACTGCAAGCTCCGCCTCCTGGGTTCACGCCATTCTCCTACCTCAGCCTCCCTAGTAGCAGGGACTGTAGGCACCTGCCACCACGCCCAGCTGACTTTTGGATTTTTTAGTAGAGACGGGGTTTCGCTGTGTTAGCCAGGATGGTCTCGATCTCCTGACCTCGTGATCTGCCCGCCTCGGCCTCCCAAAGTGCTGGGATTACAGGCGTGAGCCACCGTGCCCGACCTAGGTACAGTAACAATATTAAAAAGAGCTAATATCATTGATTTGGGGAAATTTCTAAGCACTTCACATGTATAAGCTTATTTAATCTTCACAGAAACACTTTATCGTAGGTACTATGATGGACTCTGAAGACTTTACTCTGAACAGCTCCTTACCATACAGTCTGCCCTGTGAACAGAACACGGCCCAAAAGTGGGAGGATGAATGTTTCAATCTGTGAATAGCAGTGATTGGATTATTAATCCATTCTTGGGTTTAACTGGATTCTGTAAAATATTGTTATTTTCTGTAGATCTGTTTGCAGGCAGTTTACTTACACCTATGTGCCATTGAGTCTTTCTCTAACAAGTGAAAATAAAATCACTCAGCATTAGAAAAGAGTTAAAGCCATTTGTGTTATAATTTCAGGCACTTAGACTTGCTATTTAAAAAAGTGATATGTATTCCCTGCATGCCTCCTACCCACTATTCATGCTATTCAAGATTACAAGTTCGGAATGGAGATTTGCCGCTTGAAATCATAGAAATGGATTTTACTTGTAATATTAGTGCCAAAAAATAATTATGCTTCATCCAATGCTATAAATTCCTATCATGCTCCTTCTCCTTAATATGTAGTGAATTTCAATGGAACAAAGTATGCTTTTATCACGCAGTGCATTGTGACTACAGGTCGATCCTGTCCACAGTTGTCCACTTTCCTCAACACTAACTCAAGACGAAGTCATATATTACTGACTGCCAAGGGTGCTCTGCAAATAAAGTGTGTGGCTTGGCACTCACAGCTAGGTGAAACTGACGCCAGTGCACTTCGTACAGAATATCAGAATTGTTCTGGGGGAAAAAAATTCACAGAGCCCTTCTTGCTCATATATGTAGTGGGCATTTGCCAAGGGGAAAGGCATTCTCTGCCAACTGACGATTTGGTGCACCACAAAAGGGGAACCTGCTGCTACGCACAGGTGACTGCAGTCACCATTCCACTGCACACTGCCCAACAGGGCCATTTTCTCTCTAAGCGTATTTGTTGTTAACTTTGAAGGCAGTTGTATCAGCTTCTGGGCAATCATGTGACTTGTGCTTGGTTTTGCAAGAAGAAATGAAACCTTAAATGTCACTTGACCTTTTGGCTCTTTCTTAACAAAAATAAGTTAAGTAAGTAATTAATCATTTTTGGGCTCGATCTGGACAATTGTAATAGATTTGCCAGAGAGGTCACTATGTAGTTTTATGGAACTCATGCCGCTTCTTGACTAAGTTCATACTGGAGAGAACAATGGTGATTAGGAGAAATGGAAGGAGTGTGCAAATCCTCCACGTTTCAGTAGTTTGCTTTTTCTTTCTCAATTGCTTGTGCAAGGTCTTCACACTTGCATGTTCACTCATCACAGCAGGTACAGACTCACTGGGGTCCTGGTCACTCTGTATATCAGGGGTCCCTGAACCCCTGGCCGTGGACTGGTATGGTACAGAAGGGGGTAAGCTGCAGGCCAGTGAGCATTACTGCCTGAGCTCCGCCTCCTGTCAGATCAGCAACGGCATTAGATTCTTGTAAGAGCACGAACCCTATTGTGAACTGCACATCCGAGGGATCTTGGTTGTGTGTTCCTTATGAGAATCTGACTCACATGATCATGATGTGAGGTGGAACAGTTTCATTCCAAAATGACTCCCCCTACTTTTGCTGTATATAACATAATTTTTAGTCAGCTACTATTTTTACCTCTGCTTTTATACTTCAATGATTAGTTTTATATATTGATTCCTCTTTGAGATTTGTGATATAATGCAAATAATAGTACCTACCAAAAATGCAAAATTAGCAAATGTGAACAATAGAATGAGGATGACCTGAAAAATGTGCCAACTACATTTAACTATCCCCTGTTGTGTGAAACTTTGCTGAGGTTTACCAGCCAATGCGGTTTTTGTGGCACATGAGCCGTCTTTTCAAACTACTAAAAATGTGGATGGATATCTGTTAGCATCACAATTCGTTTTACATTTCAGTAAATGTGTGTGAAAATAATTTGTTGTGTTTTCTTCATTAGAGAACAAAGGGAATACAAATGTATGTCTCTTGATAGAACAACTGGAGCAATCATTTGCAGAGACACTTTTTTTTTTTTTTTTGAGAGGGAGTCTTGCTCTGTCACTGTCGCGGGGGTGGTGCGATCTCGGCTCACTGCAACCTCCATGTCCAGGGTTCAAGCAATTCTCCTGCCTTAGCCTCCCGAGTAGCTGGGATTACAGGCACGTGCCACTACACCCAGCTAATCTGTTTGTATTTTTAGTAGAAACGGAGTTTCACTATGTTAGCCAGTATGGTCTTGATCTCCTGACCTCATAATGTGCCCGCCTCGGCCTCCCAAAGTGCTGGGATTACAGGTGTGAACCACTGCGCCCAGCCGAGACTCCTCTTTAAGTAGCAGTCTTGTAGAGCAATTGCTTATCTTGGATGCTTATATGCTAAGAAAAAGAAGTGGCCTAGGGCAGGCATTTAAAACTGATTTCTTAGCAAATGTATCATTTAGACTACTTTTGTTTTCCTGATTAAACTAAATTAAACAATAGAAGCAGATTAACATTTCATATACAACAGAGTCAGAAATAGGTAGATTCAGGGTCCATTAAAAAAATTAGAGAAGTCATAAGCTTTCAGTTGCTTCTCTAGGCCTTTACTTTGTTTTAATAAGATGACCACACCAGCTCTTCAGCATTCCACATTCAGATATATCCAAAACTGGAAGGTGGGAACAGACTCTCTCCTTGCAAATTCCTCTTTGTCTCAGCACAGAAAATGTCTCCCAGAAGAATCTCAGAAGATGCCCCTCTATATCTCATTGCCAATAACTGCACCGTTCATTTGTACAAACCCTAGTGACTAGAAAAGTAGGCTGAGAGTACCCCAATTAGTTTAGACCAATTTGATTCATCTCTTTTGTCTGTGAACATTGCCTAGCAATCCCTGTAAAAAATCGGGGCTCTGGTATCAAGGAGAAATGGGTTTGGCAAATAGCTTTCATGTAGACAACAAAGTGCTTCTCCCATAAAAAAGAACAAGTTTTCAAATATTTTGTAGATGTTCTCAATATAAAACTGCAAATATAGGCAACAGAGAAACTTCAACTGAAGGGGTATTGTGGACAAAGTCCCAACTTCCCCAGGTGATTGTTTTCCCACCAAAGTGTCTCCTGAAGTCCCCTCCTCAATTGTTAAGTAAAGCCTGAAACCACTGTCCTAAGAATTGAATGATGACACAGAGGATTAAATGAAAAATACAACATGACCAAGTTGGACTTATCCCTTGTGTGTGTGTGTATATGACATATATATATGGTTTGATTGTGTCCTCACCCAAATCCCATCTTAAATTGTAGCTCCCCAAATTCCCACATGTTGTGGGAGGGACCCAGTGGGAGATAACTGAATCATGGTGGCAGTTTCCCCCATACTATTCTCGTGGTAGTGAATAAGTCTCACGAGATGTGATGATTTTATAAGGGGTTTCCCCTTTCACTTGGCTCACATTTCTCTCTTGTCTGCCACCACGTAAGACATGCCTTTCACCTTCCACCATGATTGTGAGGTCGCCCCAGCCACGTGGAACTATAAGTCCATTAAACCTGTTTTTCTTTATAAATTACCCAGTCTCAGGTATGTCTTCTATCAGTAGCATGAAAATGGACTAATACATATGTTTACTTACATATGTATATTAAAAACAATTTTCTTAGTAACATTCCTTAGTAGAACATATATAGCTGGATTCATCTTTGAGATGATTTTTACTCTCTTCTATATTTTATATATAATAGCAAGCAATAAAAGGTGGGTTTCAGACCTAAATGTTGAAAGAGTAGAAGTATTTTTGTTCAGGTACTCCTGGAGAATATTTGGAATTAATTAAAGACTGACCTCTGCAATTAGAAAATAGAATAATCCTATACATATTGGAAAGAAGGAGGCAAATTTCATTATCTGTAACTGATATCATTGACTAACGAGAACATTCAGATTAATACTCCAAGGATAAACTTGGCCTGAGCCATGCCTGACCTGAACAGAAGAATCCTCTTCTTCGCTCTTTGAGCACTCTCTTTTCATCAACTTTTTAGGCACTCATAGGTGGGCACTTTGAAAAACGTGAAGAAATGGAATGGGTGAATGTTGTTATAGTAAGACCTACACAGCCAGCTCTGAAGACAATGACTTTTGGGAAACTTCAGAGAGGCAAGGACGTTTAAGCAGATATTAATATTTTGGAGATTCTTGTTCCTGTTAGAGCAATGACCAAAGGGATAGCAGAAAAGATCGAATGGGAAAATGAATTAGGGATCTTTCTTGAGTGTGAGGATTTTCTAGTTTGTGTTGTCCCAAAAGTATACTCTAAGACAAAGATTCGAGTGTAAGTATTTTATTTGGGAGGCACAGACATACTCTTAGATGAGTGGGGAAGTAAGACAAGGAAAGGAAGTCAGTCAGTAATGTTGTGTTATCAAGCCAGCTACTACAGTAGGTAACCAGAGCTTACTCTCATGAGAAACTGGAAAACACACATTTCAGAATTATTCTACTGGAGGTATCAGGGATTAGAAGCATTTATACACAAGTCCTGGGCCTCCTTGATTGAGGATATTGGTTGGGGGCTAGGAGGAGTTCATTTCTCAGGATTTGTAGCTACTTCAAGTCCGGGCAGAGCTGCCTTCTATGGAATGAGGACTTCAGGCTTAGAGAGGCAGACACCAGCTGCTGGCAGTTGACTAAAGCATGCTGAAATGGTTAAAATAATAGAGATAGGAGTACAGGAGTCAATAGGGATTAGTGGTGGATTGAACTGGGAGTGAGGGGACAAGACAATTCAAGGGTTACTCCCTGGCTACCCTTTCAACCGCTGGGTTGATTATGCTGAGGTTGGGAGGAACTGTGGATGACCTACAATGTAACAAGGAAATATGATGGAGTAACAGGGATGGAGTTACACACATGTAAGACAGCCCCTAAGAAACTCATAGCAGTATCTTGTTGGCATTATGAAGGATGAAGATTTATTGAGGTCATATGTGGCCTCCAGTTTTCATGATTTGAATATTATCAAAACTATGACCTTATTTGTAGCCACTGAAGAGTAATACCTAAAAATGTAATTTATATACTACAAGAGTGTTTGTAGTTTATAACCTCCAGGATTCTTTACACAGAATAAAATACAGAAGCTAAACACAAACATCTATAAAATCAATGGCACCATTCAAAGTATCTGCAAAACTGTTATCAAGCTATATCATGATGGCCCTCATATCTTCTTAGCTTCTCAGCAATGAAATACTAAATTTGGCTAACCAGATGGCCCAATATAGAATTAAATTAAATGATTAAATTTAACCATTTCAATTGACATTCCATTGGGTTCACCACTCTAGAAGAGAGAATCTTGAGGGAAGTGAGGCTGCTGTTCTTAACTTTTCAAATGAGGCAATAAAGCCCATGGGGTTGCCAACCACATCTGAAATATGAATGGCTCACAGGCAGCAGAACTCAAAACAAAGCTTCCTTACAATAAAAAGAAAAATCGCACCCTTGGCTTCCCAGTCATTATTATTAAAGCAATCCAATTTACATAGAAAATAAATTTTAAAAGAAATTTCTAACTATTTATTTATCATAACCTTGAACCACTGTTTCTACTTATTTTCTCTTTTCCTTCTTTTCAGTATATCAGCTGACAGCTAAAATTGGCCTACAAACCCCCTCCCATTTGACTCCTCTCTGACCCAATTCAAACTCCCCAGTGAGAGAAGCACAGAAGCAAAGCCAGCATTTGGCATTTGTTTACTTCTTTGTGTCTCAGCACAAATGATGATAGCACTAGAAAGAGTCCAGGGAATAATGTTTCTTTGTTATGGTGCAGCCCGCACACCTGCAGGGTCAGTGCATGCATTGTTTCGTGGTTTTCTCATATGCCAGACCAGATGAGAAAGCAATTCTTGTTATTGCTTTGTGATTCAGTATACCAACCCATTCTAATACATACACACACACACACACACACACATGCCAGTAGGAATGTGTGTGCAACTAAGTGCATACTTCAGAACTCAGGCAATTATTAATTTTTGTGTTTTACATTTTCTAGCAGATGTTAATTAGGAAAATTTTTAACTGAGTCAAAAAATTTTAATTGAGTTATCATGGGATTATATCGGTAAGTGCTGATTTCACCATTATGCTATGAAAAGTTGTGTCTATGAGTAAATTATTCAGAGAATGTTAATGAATTTTCCACTATTCCACAGGACATTTTCCCCCTAGTTTCTCCTTGTGTAGTTGACCAAACAGAAAAATTTAAGCTCTAACAAGATTATCTGGAGATCTATTAAAAATTAGATTGAAAAGTTATTAATTTACTCTTCTCATGTTGCATTATATATTTTGGACATATACTGTCTTACGTGAGTACAAAATTTATTATCCAAAAAAACTGCAATTTATATTCAAACGCAGTAGACTTGAAGCAATTGTAGTTAATATTCTGAACACATTATAGTAAATAATTTAAGATCCAGCATTTGTATATTTCTGCAGATGATGACATAGTGTTCCATAAGGCCACTGTGATTGTAACACGGGGTATAGTGTTGAATTCCAGAGGGATGACACAAGCAGAATTCTCCCAATGTTAGCAGGAGTCAAAAATTAAATTTGGCTTCACCTAACAGACTTGAGTTTTAACCACCCCTAGATTCTGAACGTTTCCTTTCTGAGTTTGACTTCTATATTGTAAATCGCTTGCTTCTCAGGGGTACTGAGAATTAATAGCTGTCATGTTTTTGGCAGTTTGGGAGAGGCACCATGACATACAGTCTCCCCAAATCTGGCACTCACTGCCAGAACTTATACTGAGCATTTCGTAAACAATGAAACGTCTATGTCATTTGTACCACTGTTGGATAATCTCAGGACTTAGGGACTTCTGAATCACAGATGTGACAGATATCAGATTTCAACAGCCTTTGAAACAAAAATGTTCCTGTAGGTGGGTAGAAATTCCAACCATGTATTTCTGTAACTTCATACAGACATTTTGAAAACAAAGTCACAATTGTTTTATTTATTAAGAACATTCAAATGCCTGTGACATTGTACTTTATTGGGTGTTACTCTATCTTTTCACCATTCTACAGGAAAAAAATCATGAGATACAGTTTAGTATAGCAGCAGGGCACAGGCATGGCATCAGACTGAGTAAAATTAGTTCTGGGCTCTCACATGTAAGAGGTTTATTATCGGTAAAGATGCTCAAATTTTCCAAACTGTTAATGGTTTTTCTTTATTAATCTGTTTTCAATGCATAACACTTATAAGAGGATGGTTAAATAATATGAAAGCATGTAGCGTACTGAAAGCACATAGTCCACAAAATGTAACAAGTGACATGAATCCAAATGGAGAATATGCATGTGTGTGTGCGTGCACGTGCACTTGCTGACAGCTACCATTTCTGCATTCAGAGGACAGAGAGGGTTTTCCAGGGAACAGGCACTGCGGCTATCGAAAGCAGGGCCTGCAGCCGAACCTGGAATGCAGAAGTGAGAACAGAGATGGCTAAACCGCTCTGTAGGATGAAGTTTAAAGAAAAGGGGAAGAGTATCCTTTTGTACTCAAGCTGTTAATTTGAAATCATTTGTAAAAATGATTTGGCGTCTTCCTGTGAGTGGGCTGGAGGGTCAGGAGTCCTGGGCACTGAAAGAAGCGAGTAGATGAATCAGAAAAGGGCAGCTCTGAATGTGGGCCTGCCCCAGCGACCAGAAGGAGGCCCTTGGCCAAGGGGGTGGAGACAGATTAAATTAATGGTCTTTCTGCGATAAAGTTCAGCTGTTGGATTTCAGAAACAATGGTGTTTGATATCTAATTTTACTGATTTTCCTATTCGATAGTATAATGCCTTGCCCCTTACCAACCTCTGCTGGTCAGTAAAGGCTAATCATCCACTAATTTCATGGTGGTCTTATATTAATGTAACCTTAGGGTTTAAAGAAAGGTAGTTATGACCATACGGGGACAGGGAGAGGAGTCCAGAGAAGACTAGATCACCGATCACCAGGAAGATACAGCAATGAGATGGCCAGATGCTACCAGGGAGAACAAGAGCACCTGGGAATACAACTTTCAGCTTGACAGGCCACAAACATGATGTGAAAGCAACCTCTGAAGTTTTCCAACAATAGTTGAAAGGACACTGAATTTCTTATATTTATACCAGAGTGAGACATCATTTTCATATTAAAAAGAAAGATAATCCCCAACTTCAGGAAAATTTTAGGGTATTTTAGTTAAATAAAGCGTTAGTAAATTTAAATTTCAAAAAAATAGCTTGAGTTAGTTCCAAAGTAAGAAACTAAAATTAAATTGATTTTTAAGCCTCATTGGTGTTTATTTAAATATTGTTTTTCAAAGGTTAATGATCTACAGTAGCCTAATCGTCCATCAACAGATGAATGGATAAAGAAAACGTGGCACATATGCACAATAGAATATTCAACCTTACAAAAGAATAAAATTCTCTCATTTGCAACAACATGGATGGAACTCAAGGACATAAAGTTGAGTAAAATCAGCCAGGCACATAGACAAGTTTTGCATGTTCTCATTGATATGGGGAAGCTAAAAATTAAAACAACTGAACTCATGTAGATACAGATTAGAATGATGGTTACCAGAGGCTGGGAAGGGTACCCAGGAGCAGGGGAAAAGTGGGGATGGTTAACGGGTGTAAAAATATAGTTAGATAGAATGAATAAGATTTGCTATTTGATAGCACAATGGGGTGACTGTAGTCAACCATAATTTATTGAACATTTAAAAATACTAAGGGGGTGGAACTGGAGTGTTCTTAACACAAAGAAATGATAAATGCTTGAGGTGATGGATGGTATTATTCTAAATTCCCTATAGTTCTACACATTCACTTCTGAGATACCACTTTAATAAAGGTTTGATGTAACAGTCTTTTCTCAACATTTAACAAGTTGGCACTGAATTTTTGCTGCAAACACACATTTCGCATTTAAAACTTGAGTCCTGGAGTATGTCTTTGGGGGTCTGTGGGTCATGGAGTCTGACTCTTTTCACTAAGAGTTCATCAGGGAGCTGTTGAAGCTGATTCAGTTTGCAGAGATTCCACACATGCAATATAACACCACCAGTAGAATGACCATGAATGTGCACGAGAAATGCTAGATATGATAGTAACTGATCAAACTTCCAAACTGAACAAGCTTTACATTATTTTTTTTTTTTTGCATCTTCTACATTTCTTACCATGTAACAATCTACACAGTGGATAAAATATCCAGCAAATTAAAGAATAAAAGGTAATCTTTAATTTACTGGATATTTTGTGCCTCTTTAGAAAGAAAACAAGGTGGAAAAAAAAGAGTGCCCCAAGGACACTCTAATACTAGCATAGTAGAGCCTACCAATTATTCTTTGAAATTCACTCTCTTCTTTATCCAGAAGTCGATGGTGCTATTAAGACATCTTTCAAAAGATCTTCCACACTAACACTTTTCTCTGAACTAATCTTATTCCATATTAATATAGCAAGGAGAAATTTTCCTAGAAAAAAATCAACAGTTGTCAGCAATGAAATTAGTTTTTGCACTGAAGTCAAATCATTATTTTGACCAAAAAAAGTGATATCGTTCTTAACCTTTAATGCTTGTGTTTAAAACATAAGTTTTAAATTAGCTATTTTATTGAATTAAAATTATTTGAACATTGATTATTCAGATTGAATCATGTGAAGATCTAAAAATAATACATGTAAAACAATAAATACACCTAGAAAGAGACTTGGGCAGGACAAAGAAATTAGTGCTCTAACTTTCCAGTGCTAAACTTATTAGCAGTAAAAGTTGCTACTTTCTTGCCTATTCACTTAGGAGATTTTTTTTTTTTTTTGTAATTTTATACACTTAAAGATGGGCATCATGAAAGTAACTAAGCCTAAACAATTTCAATATTGATATCATTCAGGGATAAATATTTATCCAAGAAAGTAAAAACGTCTTGGTAATGTGATACCATTGAGGAGGGTACTTCAGTGTTAAAGGTGATTTCTGTAGGAAAACTTCAAGGAAATAATAAGGCATGCTATACTCACAAACTGTATTGTCAACAGAGTACCAAGGTTTCCTCCAAAGTTTGGAGTAGAAAGCAAAAGAAAAATAACAGTGTTGCAGTCACCCCTAAAGGTGAAATGCTTGGGTGTGGGGGTGTCACTGACCACAGGGAATGTCTCTAGAATGTTCTAGAATAGAGGATGCTTCCCAGAGTTCCAGAGGGCTACACTATGGAAATAAAAGAGGACCACTATTCAGGGCAGAAGTAAATGTTATTGTGGTTTCATTAGCAGTAAAGGTAAGTGCACCAGCCTCCCCATAGTTCCAGCTATAAACTGAGAAGCAGACAAAAATCACATTCTCAGGAGAAAAGGAGCCACGTATGTGCAAGCTCCTTGATCTCTCAGACACAAATCTGTAAGGATTTTTCTCTGTTTCATGACAGTAAGGTGAAAATGGGGCATGTTAAGAAAATAGGGATCTAGAGGAAAAATGCTGTTTAAAAAAAAAAAGTAACAATGGCACTGAACAATCCATTAGAAGTTGATCTCCTCCACAGAATACCACAAGAAATTGTCCTTACAAGAAAAAAAAAAATCCAAGGGACAGGAAAGAAAACAAGATAGCATGATTAAATAGACGGAAAGGATAAAGAAATATTTTGAGAATACTAAAAACAAATTGTAGGAATGGCAAACTAAATTGAAGCAGAATAGATGGTGTTTTAAATGTAATCAATATTGCAGACAAGCAATTTTCCCAGAACGAAGATGAAACAGAGCAGAGGAAAACAATGATATGAGAAAAGAGAAAAGAAAATGTGGAGAAAGACTCAAGAGTCAATAAAAGGTGACAGGCAGCAAGTTAAAAGAAGAAAGAGAAAACTTTGAAGGGAAAAAAGAAACATTTGTAGATGAAAGGGATCTCTGTATCTCATACAAAATTAATGGGAAAAAATGAAGAAAAGACAGAGAAATATATGCTTAGTCATTTTACACCATGGAAACATTTCTGAGCTAGTTAATATCCTTTAAGGATAAATTAAAATTCTAAAATCATTCTGGCAAAAGTGTTAGATCGGCCTTATCACCACTACCTCCCTCAAAAATAATTATTAACTGTCAAATAATAACATTGTTTATTGTAAAAAACAACAACAATGTTGTCTTATTCACTGCCAAAAGACAATGAAATGACATTGGTTTAGGTCAGTGGTTCTCAAAAACTTTGGTTTCAGGATCCCTGCTGTAGTCTGAATGTTTATGTCCCCCTAAAATTCATAGGTTGAAACCTAATGTCCAATGTGTGTTTGGAGATGGGGCCTCTGAGAATTGATTAGGTCATGGGGGTAGAGCCCTAATGAATGGGATTAATGACCTTTTAAAAGCGAACCCAGAGAACTGCCTTGCCCCTTCCACCATGTGAAGACACAGCAGGAAAGTGTCATCTATGAACCAGAAAGTGGTTCCAAATTTGACAAAGGTTTGACCTCGGACTTCTCAGACTCCAGAACTGTGAGTTGAATTCTGTTGTTTATAGCAACCTAGCTTACGGTATTTTGTTATGGTAGCCTAAACAAACCAAGACAATCCCACAAATTCTTTTTTTTTTTTTTTTTTTGTTAAGATGGGGGTCTCGCTCTGTCACCCAGGCTGAAGTGCAGTGGCGTGATCTCGCCTTACTGCAAGCTCTGCCTCCTGGGTTCACACGGTTCTCCTCCTTCAGCCTCCAGAGTGGCTGGGACTACAGGCGCCCACTGCCACGCCCGGCTAATTTTTTGTATTGTTAGTAGAGACAGGATTTTACCGTGTTAGCCAGAATGGTCTCCATCTCCTGACCTCGTGATCCGCCCGCCTCGGCCTCCCAAAGTGCTGGGATTACAGGCGTGAGCCACCATGCCAGGCCCCCACACATTCTTAAAAATGTTTGAGGTTTATTTGGATTTTTTCTATTAGTATTTACTATACCAGAAATAAAAATAATACATTTTTAAGAGTATATAAGCCTTCCTCATGAATCTAATTCATTTTGAAATAACAAAATAAATCCATCACATGTTAACATAAATGATCCATTCTTCAAAAATTTTTCCAAAACCTTAACGAGAAAAGTGGAATCATTTTACATTTTTACTAATCTTTTAATGTCTAGTTTATAGAAGATGGCCAGATTCTCATATCTGCTTCTGTATTGAATCTGTTGCCAAATTACATACCACCTAGCCTCTGAAAAACTCCACTGTGTAAGCTGAAGAATGAGAGAGAAAAGGACAAATATTTTCATAGAATAATTTGAAAATAGTTTTGAATTCATTGACTTTCTAAAAGGGTCTCAAGAATGCCTCATATTCTCACTTTGAGAATTCTGCCTTATGATAAAGGGTTTTTATTAAATAAATAACAAAACTATGGAGGTAAGGTGAGTCGAGGATTGATGGATTTACTGGCTTGTTGCCATCATCAGGATCTTGCCAACTTTACTACTGTGCCATTCTTGGAGAGTATGTCTTTTCTCGCTGGCTGGTTCCCACATGAACCTAAAGCTATCATAGTTTCAGACATCAACACTGGTGGCTGAAAAGTTCTAGTTCATAAATAGTTTTCATAGAAAACTAAGAACAAAGAAAAGTTCTAGTTCATAAATAGTTTTCATAGTGAAAAAACAATTTTAAGATGCCCCAGCCAACTTCCCTTATGTTCATTGGCCTAAAATACATGATGTCATTCTTTGACTTGACCGATCAGCTGGAGGAAATCACCATACTTGGGCTACACACACACACACACCCCTCACATAGATATAGATCCTTAAAAATGTATATGTCCTTTGAATGTGTAATTCTACTTTTAGGTATTTATCCTAATAAAATAATCAAATGTGTAGAAAAATAAATGCATTTTGATATTTTACACAGCATTTTTAGATTGGTGGCATAATCTTTAAAACTTTATGGTCCAATCACAAGAAATTGGTTGAATTTTTTTTTTTTTTTTTTGTGCTTTCACCATTTGAATGCTTTGGAGCCATTAAAAGTGAGGATGCGGAATTACCCTTATTAGCATGGAAAGCTGCTCATAGCACATTGTTTTAATAAAATGAAATTTACAAAATAGTATGAATCCACTTTTGTAAAACATATTCAAAAATGCGTGTAGACTGTATACAGAAACAGTAATAGTGATCATCTATGGTTACTGATAATCACTTTTCTGAATTATCCAATTCATTTATGAATGCATATGATTTTTTATAAACATTATTTTATAACAATTTAGTGAAGCTCTTTTCATCTTGAAAAACAATGTAATGCAGAAAATTTTCCAGTTCACTAGCATCAGTTGAATAAATTTTAAATATATCTTAAGAATTCCCTTTCTCAACATAGGAACATGATTCAATTTTTAAAACATTATTATGCATACACAAATGTTAGGTAATTTAATGTGACCAATTTAATTCCATGTGATTTCATAGCAATACCAGTGGAAATCAAAATCATCAGTCACATTTGAAAGTATCTCTAAACCACATTTTCATAAATTAATCTTAGTCCTATAAAAAATAAAACAATGCCCTAAATCTCTCTGTAATTGATTTGAAGGCATAGAAATCCCATTTACTTGAGATCAGAGGGTACCTGGGGACAGATAGTTGTTTGTGGAATTATGATTTCAATATCAAATACAATTTGCTCATTTGATTTAAGTACCTGCAACACTCTGTTTAAGAACTACTTTAATATATCTGATTAGAAGTCAAAATAAATTTTAATCTTCATTTTACTATTGATTGTTCATGTCTAGTATTCCGTTAACACTGCCTGGTGTTCACTCATTCATTCCATTAAATTACTGACTACCTAAAATGCCCTGAGTATAAGGACGGACCCTAAGGGTGCAGAAATAAACCACAAAGTCCTGCTCAGAGAAATTCAAGAGATGGGACTGGTGAGGTGGCATTTTTAAAATCTGAAATGATAAGGAAGAAACAATGTAAATAGGAATCAATTTGTGAAAGGAGAGGCTGATATTCAAGGCAATGTATGCCTGAAAGGGTCCGCTTTCTCTGTAACGCAGGAAGCAGTGTCCTTGGCTGGGACTAGGCAAGGATGTGCCAGAGATGAGGCAGACAAGTGCCTGGAGACTTGAACAGAGGGATGAGGGTATGGAATATGCTTATGAGGAAAGTCAAGGAAGTGAGCCAGAAACTAGAAATCTGATTAGTAAGCTCACTTGAATTATCCATAATTTCAAAGCAACTCTGGGAATAGGTGATTATGACAGAACAGAAAGCATGCGAAATCAAAATAATACTTTTCTATAACAGCAGTCACTGTTTCCTATGTACTAACAAGAAAATGAATATGCATTTCAACAGGGACAGAGATTCACACTACCTGCTAATAAAAAATAGAAATAAAAGTAGGAAGGGAAAAAGAGACTAAGAAGTACAGGAATTTGCAGAAACCTGTGGTACCAATCCTGTTCCTGAGAGTTCAACGCCATGAATAGCATCAACAACCATTAACATGCCATTGTTAGACTTTCTAGCCTTCTACTTTGTATTAGTGCTCAGATCTTTATACATGTGTCAATAAGTTATGCTAGCATTTAAAAGAAAATCTTAATTTGAGAACAAACTATCATTATGTGATATATCATTAAATAAATTAGAAAGTAGTGGTTAAACTAAAATAAGCAGTGAAGACAGTAGACACAAACACTTGTAATTTTTTTTTAAGACAAAGTCTCACTCTGTCACCCAGAAGAGAGTGCAGTAGCATGATGATGACTCACAGGAACCTGATTTCCCGGGCTCAGCCTCCCAAATAGCTGAGATTACAAGCATGAGCCACCACACCCAGGTACTTTTGGTATTTTTTATAGAGACAGAGTTTCACCATGTTGCCCAGGCTGGTCTCAAACTCCTAAGCTCAAGCAATCCACTTCTGTCAGCCTTCCAAAATGCTAGGATTATAGATGTGAGTCCCCACACCCAGCCAACACCTATAATTTAATCATACATTAGTCTGATATTTTACCAAGAATATAAATTTTACTTTAATATATCCTGGTAATTATGAGTAAGAATTTAAAATAGTACTGTGGTTCTACAGAAAAAGCTGATAATATTAAAGTTTTATTAAATTGTTTAAAAAGTAAGACATTTTAATCAAAATGCAAAATTTCAATCTTCTAAGCAGTTGTTTGCTTGAATGAATGCAACTAATTCATGAACTAGAAATAGAGATAAATTTGGATTTCAGTGCTATATTTTCATAAAACCCAATATTTCCTACCAATTATCCCTAAGGAAGCACCTGGACATCATTCATTCTAGTGAATAAAGATAAGCAGCCTGAAGTGAAATGTTTATATATCAGCAAGGAATGAACCATTGTGTAACAAAGGAAGTATCCATAATCTTTGGGTAGTCAATAGGGGAAAGGTGATATTTTGGGGAAAGATCCATTCATTCACATAGTTGCTAAGTACAGTTAACCCATGTTCCAATACCATGGAGGCTAAGAATGCCAACCTCCAACACAGTTAAAAAGCATCCTATAACTTTTCGTTCCCTAAAAGCTTAACTATCAATAGCCTACTGTTGACCAGAAGCCATACCGATAACATAAACGGTAGACTAACACATATTTTATATGTTGTATTATATACTGTTTTCTTACAATAAAGTAAGCTAGAGAAAATATTATGAGGAAAATCATAAGGAAGAGAAATATATCACATTTACTATTGATTGAGTGAAAGATCATCACAAACGTCTTCATCCTCGTCATCTGCATGTTGAAGAGGCTGAATAGGAAGAGGAGGGGTTTATCTTGCTGTCTCAAGGGTGATAAAGGCAGAAGAAAATTCACATATAATTGAACCCATGCAATATTATTCCAGGGTCAACTGCATATTTGTAAAGTGAGTCATCAGAAACACAGCCTTAACAAAATTCTATTCTAATTTTACTAAGCATGCTAGACATTTCATTTAAAAATGAGCTCCTGCCACCTCAAAGTAGGGTGACCAAACATCCGAGTTCCCCAGGGACTTAGTGGGTTTCCATGATGCAAGACTTTCAGGTTTAAAATCAAGACACTCTTGAGCAAACTGGGACCAGTTGGTTACCCTACCTAGAACTGACTGTCTACATCTGAAATGACTAATTCTCCAAACCTTCCAAAGGAAAGTATCAACATACTTGTGTTGAATCACCCAATAAGGCATCTGCAAATGAAAAGAATCCAGAGATCATAAAAATTTATAAGAAATTATTTGGAGTGAAAAAAGAGCATTGAGATTCAGTATGGAAAAAACCTGGATCTTCTTTGGACTTTCCTACACTACTTACAATTTAGAATGGATTTTCCTTTGACTTGCAGATGGCTGGATGTTACCACCATAATCAGACCCTGTTGTTTAAACTCCTGATCAAGATGTAAAATGTGGAGCGAGAGTAAGAACACTTCTGATTATAGATGATGTTATAATTTTGTTTGAAATAATGGAAGATGGTTTCAATAGACCAAAACCATCAAGATGCATAATAAAATTATCAGAGGGCATTTCTCCCTCAAAATATCTTAACACAGCATTGCAATTGTTCTTTCCTCAGTTTTTAAATGAATGATAGCATACAAGAATACTTTGAGATGATAATGAACAATAAATAATAATCAACACTTTTGCTCATATCAATTTGAAAGTTAAGGCTTTCAAATTGAAGGTGAAGTGGAAGTTCTATTACTATCTGTCAATATATTGCTATGAAAATTTAAGAGGAAAAATTAAAAAGAGGGAAGCCTTTTTCAATTCTATTCTCTTGGGAAATACACATATTAATTATAACTTAGATGATTAGAATTATTCCTGGTCAGAATGCTTAAAGAGGCCCTTCTACAGACTTTTTAAAAATATTTAAGATTTTAAAGTTTCTTTGAAATGCTTTCCCCAGTTGATAGCCACTAATTGGTAAATGTGTGGACACTTTTACTTATGAAAGTCACAGTAAAAATTTTTGAATAAATATGAATTTGAATCTAGCTTGTTTGGGATCACTGTTCACTCCATTAATTTAAAAATCTATTCATACACAGATTCTGGATTCACAACAATAGTCTGACCTTTAAAGACCCTTTTTTTGGATCCTTGTCTACAGTAAGAACATCTTTCTCTTACTTAAAATTATCAAATATTGTTAAAGGTTAATTAGGTGGCAAAACCAGATATGACTCAAGAAAATATATCTTGCAAAACTAGTGAAAATTCATTATAATTGCTTGCAAAAAGCTAGTAATGTCAAAAACTCAAATAATAAACTACCTACTGAGTTGGAAAAAACACAGACCTTACTGTCAAAAAATCTGAATACTGATCCTGACTCTGTCTTAAATTAGTTGCGGTGTTTAAGGGAAAAATTCGAACCCCTCTGGGTTGCATTTTTAATTTCTGTTTAATAACAAACTATGGGCAGGGCACAGTGGCTCACACCTGTAATCCTAGCACTTTGGGAGGTCGAGGTGGGCAGATCATCTAAGGTCAGGAGTTCGAGACCAGTCTGACCAACATGGAGAAACCCAGTCTCTACTAAAAACACAAAATTAACTGGTCATGGCGGTGCATGCCTGTACTCCCAGTTACTCAGGAAACTGAAGCAGGAGAATCACTTGAACCCAGGAGGCAGAGGTTGCAGTGAGCCAAGATCATGCCATTGCACTCCAGCTTGGGCAATAAGAGCAAAACTCCGTCTCAAAATAAATAAATAAATAAAATAATAAACTATGGATTCATAAGTAAATTAGTTTATTAATTGATTTTTAATACATACCTTTTTTATTATACTTTAAGTTCTAGGGTACATGTGCACAATGTGCAGGTTTGTTACATATGTATACATGTGCCATGTTGGTGTGCTGCACCCATTAACTTTTCATTTATATGAAGTATTTCTCCTAATGCTATCCCTCCTTGCCCCACCTACTCCACGACAGGACCCAGTATGTGATGTTCCCCTTCCTGTGTCCAAGTGTTCTCATTGTTCAATTCCCACCTATGAGTGAAAACATGTGGTGTTTGGTTTTCTGTCCTTGTGATAGTTTACTCAGAATGATGGTTTTCCAGCTTCATCCATGTCCCTACAAAGGATATGAACTCATCGGTTTTTATGGCTGCATAGTAAACCAACACAAATGTCCATCAATGATAGACTGGATTAAGAAAATACATACTATTTTTTAACGGAAAACTATAACATAATATATATAATTTCTCAATCTATTCATCTAATTGTAATTGTGTGGAGAATTTCTAGAAAGATTATTATAAGATGTTGACCATAATTGATTCTAAGTAATGGATATTTGTGGGTTTTTTTTTCTTTTTTGTGTTTTTTTCCTTTCTTTTTGAATGTCTCTGTATCACATGGATGTTCTACATTTGACTATGATTTTTTTCTTTTTCTCTAAAGCAACAAAATTCCTCCCAGTTTAAAAAGAAAACAGATGTTTCCTCAACTGTAAAAAAAAATTAATAAATTTTAAATAATAATTCTGGTCAAAATAACACCTATAAGGCATTTAAAAAGTAATGCCAAAAGCTTGGAACATAAAAGAAGTTACTTGCTTCTCTTCCATGCTGGCTTATTCCTCAATAGTTTATGACCACCTCCTTCCTTATCAGAGGCAACCACTTACAAATCTTTTAACATTATTATATTATTTACCTTCATTGCAGTCTGGTGAGTCATCAGTTGTAAGCATCATCCTTAGTCATTTACTTAGCAGAGGAGTATTCTAGCTGATTCATCCCCTTCCTCCTCTTCCATCACCAAATATGTACCAATTTTTGGTTAAAATCCTGCCTGGGTTCACAGAATACAGAAAATTCCAAGAAACGGTCCCTCCCACCCTAGCAGCAAGAAAAAGCTGCATAATTCACAGATCCTAAAGAACTCTGGAAGCCCATCTGAGAGCTGATGTCTCAAGGCAACTGGATGAACTGAATACTGAAATGTCCAAGCCCTTCTGGGGAGAGACAGACAGGACACAGGAACTGAGGAACTATCCTTCCTCAGACAGAGCAGGGCAGAAAAAGGGAGAAACCAATGAAGAAAAGGAGAAAATATGCTCATACCAAGACTCTACTGTCATAAATAAAGTTTTGTTACCGTGGTAGGAAAAGTCAGAAAAGCAAAAATATCTATTTCCTGTGGCTCAAATAACACGGGATCTAATTCAGCAGGAGAAATAAGACAATCACTCTGTCAAGAGTCTTGTATGAAGTAATAAACAAGAACAGTCTACTGGTGGGAGAAGGCAGGAGTACAGAGAGAGACCCTCTCTATGGTACAGCTGTGCAGGATCTGCTAAAAGGACATAGAAACAAACTCGGATACTCCAGTCTTCATACTAAGCACAAGGTAGCTGCAGTCCATTACAAGAGGAATTTAAAATATGTGCATACTCGAAGTAGTTATAGCGACAAGAAAACCCAGGCACAGCTAAACAATAGACAAAATTGACAAACATGCTCATTTCCAGGAGTGACTATTATTTACTTCTGTGTATAGGGTTCTTTTACACACAACGTTTGGCATTCTCCAAAAATATGACACACACACACACACACAAACACACACACACCATAGCCATGGTCAAACAATAAAGATATAAAGACAACCAGAGAGCGAGATTTTGTATATATTAAACCAATAATTTTAAAAGCTACAGTAAAAAATGCTAAGGAGTTTAGTGAAAAAAAAAAAGACGGAGGACATGTATGAACAAATGGGGGAACTTCTAAGAGAAACTGTAAGAAAATGACAAATGAAAATGCTAAAATGAAAGATAAGATATTAGAGATAAAAATTACTTAGATGGGCTTATCAGTAAACTGGATACAGCACAGGAAAGAATCAGTGAACCTGAAGACAGGAAACACACATACAAAAAGTGAAAAAAATAACAGTATCAAAGAGCTATAGAACAATGGTGCAGTCTAATGTGTGCGTTATTGGAGTTCCAAAAATTCCAAAGAGACAGAGAATTGAGTAGAAAAAGCATTTTAACGTATAATGACCAATAATGTTCCAAAATTAATGAAAGACAGTAGTCTCAGTTTTAAGAATCTTGGGAAAACCTAAGCAAGACAAACACAAAATTAACATAACTAGATCCAGCACACTCACTTAAGTAAGAAATAATACTTCTTTTACATGGAATCTTCCAGATTACAGAGGAAGAAGGAACATTTCCTAACTAATTTTGTTAATCCAGGATTACCCCAATTCCAAAACCAGATGAAGAAATTACAAGAAAAGAAAACCACAGACTACTATCCTTCATGAAAATAAATACAGGTGTCCTCAACTTTCTAAAAGCATTTTACATAATATGTGTTGTCAAGACACATTAATAAAATTCAACATCCATTCATGTTCAAAACTCTCAGCTAAGTAGGTATAGAAGTGAACGGCCTTAATCTAATAAATATATCTGCAAAACATTTACAGATAACATCATTTGTAATGGTAAAATATTGACATCTTTCCTCTAAGAATAGAAATGAAGTATGGAAGTTCATATTCACCACTCCTATTAAACATCATATTGAAAATTATCACACCAAAAATGAGGCAAGAAAGGAAGGAAAGAAAGAAGGAGGGAGGTAAGGAGAAAGAGAGAGCACGTACAGAAATAGTTACTTAAACTAACAACTGACTCTAGAGAGGTTTGAGTATAAAATGTAGACATATAGACATCTATTGTATTTCTATATAGTAACAGTGAAGAACTGAGAATTGAAACTTTAATTTTAAAGTTACATTTGCAATGACATCAAAAACACAAAGTAAACTTAACAAAAATTATGCAGGATCTCTACGCTGACAACTACAAGTGACGGAGGAAAGAAAAAAAGTCTAGTAATGGAGATTCAATATCACTGTCAGTTTTCCCCAAATTAATTATAGATTCACTGTAAATCCAATCAAAATTGTAAGTCTTCTTTTGTAAATTCAGAAGCCAGATTCTAATATGTGTGTGTGTGTATGTGTGTGTGTGTGTGTGTGTTAGACGTAGTGAGGTGACACAATCTCGGCTCACTGCAACCTCTGCCTCCCAGGTTCAAGCGATTATCCTGCCTTAGCCTCCTGAGTAGCTGGGATTACAGGTGTGTGCCACCACGCCCAGCTAATTTTTGTTATTTTTAGTAGAGATGGGCTTTCACCATGTTGGCCAGGATGGTCTCGGTCTCTTGACCTCGTGATCCGTCTGCCTCAGCCTCCCGAGGTGCTGGTATTACAGCCGTGAGTCACCGCATCCAGCCTGATTCTAAATTTTTTATGAAATGGCAAAAAAACCAAGAATGGCTAAAACTTTTTTTTAAAAGAACATCAGAAGACTCATCCTGTCAGACAGTGTAATAATGAAAGGCTAGGCACAGAGATTCTTGGAACAGAAGAAGGAATCCAGAAATAGAATCTAGGCATATAGAGCCAATTTATTTTGACAAAGAGGAAATTTAATGGAAGAATTTAATGAAAGAAGCATAGTCTTTCCAACAAATAGTGTAGGTACAATTGGATATCCATATGCAGAAAAATGCATATTTCATGCATTGTAGAAAAGTAACTCAAAACGGATCATAGATCGAAATGTAAAACTTAAAATGTACAAATGTGGAAAATATTTTGAATCATGGATTAGGCAAAGATTGCTTCAAAATGATACCAAAAATCATGACTCATAAAGAAAACATTGATAAATTGGACTTTAGCATACTTAAAAACCTCTGCTCTGAGAAAGACAGTTTAGAGAATAAAAAGACAATCCATAAAACAAGAAAAGACAAATATCTGAAAAAGTACTTCTATATAGACTACATGAAGTAGTCCCAAAATGTAATTTTAAAAAACTCCATTTTTAAAATGGACAAAAATTCGAATTACTCCACTAAAGAAAACACACAGATGGTAAATAAATGTGACCATGAAAATAGAGTCGACATCATTGATCATCAGGCAAATGCAAATTATAACCACGAAAAAATATCACTATTTGCTTACTGGAATGGCAAAAAAGGAAAAAAAAAAAGGCAGAAAAGCCATCAATAACAAGTCCCGGTGAGGAAAGAAAGCCCCAGTTCTCCTACATAACCACAGCAAATGCAGACGGTACAGCCACTTTCAAAAATAGTTTGTCAATTTCTTACCAAGTTAAACATACAGCTACCATACAATTCAATGCTCCTAAAAATTTACCTACAGAAAGTAAAAACTCATATTCACAGAAAAATCTCTATGGAGATGTTTACAGTGGTTTTATTTATAATATTTTTCTTTTTACTGTTGCAACAAAAACGACTGCTTGCGTCAAACCAAACACTTACATTTCATGCACTCTCTCCACTGGTTTCTATGCTTTCTCTTCATGTAACAATTTCCTACACATCTGTATTTCTCTTTAGGGCTCTTTTCTGTTGCTCTATGCATTAAGTCTATTTCTACAGAAAAATTATCTTAATAGGACTTAAAAATAAATCTAGATTTCTAATTAAAAGTCCTTTCACTTTCTCTCCAGAATTCCTTTCCTTTTTGGGATCTTGAAACCTCAATGAGGATTTTTAAATCAATGTAGATCTGTAGAACTGCATATGTAAATATTTAGAGCAGTTTTATTCATGATAGCCCCAAACTGGAAACAGCTGGTGAATGGATTAACAAACTGTGATACATCTAAACAATTTAATACTATTCAGCAGTAAAATAGAACAAGCTATTTATACATAGAAAATGGAGATAGCAATGCTGCATACCTCATAAGATTACATGAGGATTAATTGAGTTAAATCAAGTAAATTCTTAAAATGGTCCTTGCTACATAATAAGTTCTTAGTATTATCAATTTTTTTCAGTTTAGAAATTGTCTTCTTTGTTTTTATTTATTTATTTAAATATCCAACTAAGTCTTGTCACACACTCCATCCATTCTGTAATACATTTTCTTACTTTACTCTCATCTTCTACAATACACAATGACCACAATTACAGAACTTTTTTGGTTTGGGAAGACAAATAAGCTTAATTCTCACTAGTTCTCCAACCCTTCATTACATAATTTTTTTCATTTTCTGTTGATAATTAGTCTGATTTTTATCATGCTTCAATTTTACTTCTTTACTCATATACTGTGAGCATATTTATCAATACCCTAGTTTCATTGACAAATGAAGTATGTACTTATATTTCTCATTCTCTTTAGTTTGGGTGACTTTCAAGGGAGCAAGAGATTGGACATCTGCATTTATTTTAAAATGTTCTTGTTCAACTGTTGCATTAACTGAAAAAAAGAAAGGGCATTAAAAGTCATTCACTGTCAGGTGCCGTGGCTCACGCCTGTAATCCCAGCACTTTGGGAGGCCGATGCAGCTGAATCACAAGGTCAGAAGTTTCAGACCAGCCCGGCCAACATAGTGAAACCCCATCTCTACTAAAAATACTACAATACATATTTTAGTATAAAACTGGGCATGGTGACGGGCGCCTGTAGTCCCAGCTACTCAGGAGGCTAAGGCAGGAGAATCACTTGAACCTGGGAGGCGGAGGTTGCAGTGAGCCACGACCATGCCACTGCACTCCAGCACAGGTGACGTGTGAAGCTCCATCTCAAAAAAAAAGAAAAAAGTCATTCACAATTCTGCCACAACTCTTCTACATTTCAGAGTTCTCTTTTGTTCTTTATCTGAATACAGGAGACATTAATACATAGCAATAATGGTAGAGGTATAATTTTACTGTGTTTTTTTATAAGCAAATATTGCATCATAAGTATACCCCAATTTTGAAAAGCCACTTAACAGATCAACAGATTCCTCAATTGCATTTCTCAGACATGAATACACCCTACTCAAGTCACTCTGATAATTAGAAAATGGGGTTCCTGACTGTGGCCCCAGCCTCTTTATTATATTATTTTATTACACAACAAGATACATACATATCTTCAATTCCTTTTCAATCATTATTGTCTATTCTAGTCCCTTTTTTCCTGTCCTGAGATGCCATCCTATTGTGACATCTCTAGATAGATAGACAGGATGGATGGATGGAGAGATAGATAGATAGATAGATAGATAGATAGATAGATAGATAGATAGATAGATAGATAGATAGATAGATAGATAGATAGATAGATAGATAGATAGATAGATAGATAGATAGATAGATAGATGGACGGACGGACGGACAGGACAGACAGACAGACAGATAGATACATAGATAGATAGATAGATAGATAGATAGATAGATAGATAGATAGAGATACTTATCCAACTTGCTTTTTTCACTCAACAATGTTTTCGCAAGGAATTTTATGTGCAAATTTGTCCTCAGTAAACTATAGCACGTGACTGAGTGGATGAGTAAAAAATTCAGGTAGCCACTCACTATGTTTATCTCGTTATGTTTTGCCAAGAAATCAGTGTATATAAAATCTTAGATTGTGTCCATAGAAGTACTATTTGCAATATCAAAAGACTGGAAAAATATGAAAGAATAAGCCAAAACAAATCAAAGAAAAAGCCACTACTAAAGGGAAGGAGAGCCAGGTACAGTGGCTCACGACTATAATCTCAACACTTTGGGAGGCTGAGGTGGGTGGATCACTTGAGACCAGGAGTTAGAGACCAGCCTGGCCAACATGGCGAAACCCCGTCTCTACCAAAAATACAAAAATTGGCTGGTTGTGGTGGCTCACGCCCGTAATCCCAGCTACTCCCAAGGCTGAGGCACAACAATCACTTGAACCCAGGAGGCAGATATCGCAGTGAGCCGAGATAGTGCATGGCACCACTGCACTCTAGCTTGGGTGACAGAGTGAGACTCTGTCAAAAAAAAAAAAAAAAAGAAGGTGAGAGAATGGGGCGGAAACATGCATGACTCCTCTGAATACATCTCCTTTCATAGTTTGATAGGGTAACAATGTAAACATGTTTCATAATTTTTAAAAAAATTTAAATGTAAAACAAATCAAATCAAACTAACTTAATATCCAAATGGTGCCTTGACTACATAAAGAATTGTTTCAATTCTCTTTCTATCCTTTCTTTTCCTCCTACTGTTCCCAGTTTCCAGTATCCTCTGTTCTACTTTTCACTTCTATGAGATCAACTATTTGAGCTTCCACATATGAATGAGAACATGTGATATTTAATTTTCTGTACTTGGCTTATTTTGCTTAACATAATGTCCTCCAGTTCCATTCTTGTTGTCTCGAATGACAAGATTTCATTCTTTTTTGTGGCTCAATAGTGTTTCATAGTGTATATATATATCACATTTTCTTTATTCATTCATCTGTTGGACACCTAGTTTGATTCCATATCTTGGCTATTGTTAATAGTGCTGCAATTACCATGGAGGTGCAGATGTCTCTCTAATAAAATGATTTTCTTCCTTTGGAAAAGTAGAACAGAGATACTCGAGGCTGGGAAGGATAGAGGAAAGGGAAGGATAGGGAGACATTTGCTAAAGGATACAGAATTCTGGTAAGATAGGCTCAATAAGTTCTAGTGTTCTATACCACTGTAGGATGACTGTAGTTAACAATAATATATAGTTTCAAATAGCTAAAAGGAGGATATTGAATGTTCCCAACACAAAGAAATGACAAACATTTGAGATGATGGATATGCTAATTACTCTGATCTGATCACCACACATTATATGTCTCAAAACATCACTATGTATCCCATGAATATGTACAATTATTACTTGTAAATTTTTAAAAATAAAACAAAATTTTAAAAAAATAAAAAGGAGAATTCTTTCAAATTAAGCTGAAGAACATATTTTGACTATTCACCCCTTGTGGGTTATATTCTGGGACAGAAGGAATTGCAAACAGATATTTCAATAGTTTTTGTTAGGAGTGATTTGGGTATTGTTATTTTGAAATTATTGTACATATTTTGCAGGATTAAGCAATTGATAAATTGCTTTAGACTGAGTTCCCTAGGAAACAAATCCTAAGGCAAAAAAATTTCAGTTAACATTTTATTGGGGAGTGCAATTCTAGGGACTCGAGAACGAGGGAGGAAGGAAGTAAGGATAGAAAGGAGGGAGAGCCAACACTATTATGAAAATATATTGCAAAGCTGGTCGAAGCTTTAGGATACATTGAATTTTTGGTTTTACAGAGCATCTTTATGAAAGTATCATGAAACTACTGAATCTTTGGATAGTGTGAAAGGAAGGGATAAGCATTTGTTCTTTATGTCTCAGTGGCCAAAGTAATTCAGGGGAAGCTAATCCTGCCTAATTTACATGGGGATGTGCAAATCCTGCAGGATCCCTCAGCTGCAACTACGAAGCCCTGGGACAGGATGATGGAGAAACAAGCCCAATAAGAGAGAAAACATGGCCAGGATATAAACTACAAGTGAAAGGGGAGTCAAGCAACCATCCTGTCCAATGAGACCCTTGGTCTTGGGGCAGTGAAGGCAACATGAACCTGACTCACGCTGGACCATGGGCAAAGTTAAAGCAGTTCCTGAGGCTGCTCCTCACAAAAATAGAGTCAAATGTGCACAGGTGTGGTGGTTTATACACTGAGTCTAGTACAATTACACTGATGTTAGTAGGCACTAGGGCTATTTGCAAAGGAGAAAAAAGATACTGGTGTAAAATTAAAGGTGTTGAATGAACTCTTCTGGTTCACAAGTGGTATTGGAAATATCAGTGTTCACTTAAGGCTTATTTTTGTTTTGTAAAATATATGTTTCCTCTCTCTGTTGGCTAAAAAATCTGGAAGCAATGACAGCCCAGTGACAATGAGCGCTCCTTTTGCCCCAGATTTATTCTCTAGATGCCATTTCTGGAAAAGGAATCAGGGTTCCCTGAATTACTAGTTGATGGCACATATGGAATAGGAAACGTATAAGATGAGCTTGGTACAATTAATTGGAACAGGAAGTATATGCATACCTTTGAAAACTATTGGTATTATTTCAAAAGGAGATAAAAGCCAACTTGAAGGGGCTTCCTCTGGCTAAAGATGGGACAGTTTGTGTACGTGGGAGAAAAATAATTGCAATAAATTGGAACACATCAAATAACTAAAAATCCATGAGGTAATAATGATACACAGACAATAAAGGAGAAACAAAATCTTCATTGGTCATCTTTGGAGGCTGCCAGCATGCTATTGTCATTTTGATGCTTAGTGAGAAAGGAGAAAGGGGCGAGGGTTTATTCTGACTGCATTATTGAATTCCATTTCAACAACCAAGTAGTTAACAAAGAAACATTTTCCAGTATGTAAGAATATCACCTGATAAATGCTAAACAAAAGATAGATTTAGAAAATCCACCATTTTGTAACCCTTAGTTAAATAATAGATCTAGACAATTACTGATATAAATTTTAGGGAGAAGTGTGAAGGGAATCTTCATAAGTGGAGCCATTTGCCAACACTAATCCTACTGAGAGAATTAACATACTCTCCAAATGTGCCTATTGCTTCCCTTGACATGATGCAACAGAAAGAACACAGAACAACCCAGAAAGTATTTTTCCTCCCCAAAGTTTCTCCTGAATCTAATCAAGCTTCCAGATATAACTAACAGTTAAAAGAGGATAAATAGCACCAGGAAAATGCAATCAGTCAAATTCATAATCTAGAACAAATAATATGGTTTCTTCAACAAATAAATGTCATCAATAAATGAGAAGGGAGACCTCTTCTTATAAACTACAAGACACTTAAGAGACCTCTCAGGTAAATGTAGTATGAAGACCTTGATAAGACCTTAATTCAAATATACAACTATTAAATAATATTTTTGAGACACCTGGAGGAATTTGAGATGGATCATGTACTAGTAGATACTAAAATGCTACTTTGTTAGGTGTGATAGTGGTAGAAAACTTAGGTACTTTTTAAGGAGATCTCTGTAAATGAAACATAGTGATTTACTCATTATGTTATATGACACTTGAAACTTGCCTTACAAAACACCAAAACTGATAAAAAGAAAAGTTAGGAAAGATGAAACAAGATTGGCAAAATGCTCTTAATTATTGCAATGGTGGGAACTCATTCCATCCTCTCTACTTTTGTGAGGGTTTGAACATTCCTGTAATAAAAGTTCAATGACACAATTTAAAATCAAGCATATGTATTGAGATTATTTTTAAAATATAGAGTCTTTAGAGACTTTGAACATCTCTATAATCTGTGCAGTCATTATCTCAACATAGGAGGATGGTTCACAATGAGCCCTAACCCTCCCAAATGACTCCACAAGAATCCTGCATGAGTCTCCTCAAGAAACCACAAGACAATCCTGATGTCCACTGTCACCTCATTGAGGTGTATGTACAGATCCTGGTGTGTATAGTCTAGTCTTTTTCCGGGATAGCTAATGCAAACCATCCTCACTGTCTCTTCAACAAAAAAAAATGAGGCTGACACAGACAGAACAAAAATCTGTGACCCACAACTGCACATTTTAGGTTTCACTGTCCGTGGTCTTTTACACGAAGTTGTCAGGTAACAGTTCAAAGGAAGAGAAGCGTGTATGGCTATTTCCTCTACATGCAACTGTAGTGTTAAATTTCACTGCCTGAGGGAATTCCAGCTTGAGAAATGCCACTGTGGATAGCAATACTGGACAAAGAATGCTTTTTTAATTACTTGTTGATTCTATGAAAACATGTACAAGTGCAAAGTGATACTTCCATTTATGAACAGAAGTGAGCAAAGAGAACTATTCTAAAAAGTACATTTACCAAAGGAGTTGTAGTAGACTTTTAGCTTTGAGTCATGGTTTCATCAATCGTCCAGTTTGATGACAATGATGGTTCGGCCATGTAAGGATTTTACCATGTAATACCACATGCATCTAGCCATTTGGTGGTAATCGTCTGTCATCTGGTAATCACCTGTAAGTGATCCCAGAGGAGAGGGAGATGAAGGTGGAAGAATTGCTTCTACTGAGTTTAAAATGAAATTCAGATAAATTGTTCATTTTGATTCTCTTCACAGCATACATAAATCTACTATTCTAGCAGTAGTTAAAAATGCATGTATATTGTATATTTCACTATACTTGAAAGATAAGGGTAAATTTCAGTATCTTAAAACCTAGTTTCCAAACATACTCTTGGACAATGAAATCCTCATGTCTTTTGTTTCTCTCTAGTAGAAACAGTTATAACCAAACCTTGACTAATTTTTCAAATGGTGCATCAGTATCAGTTCCAAACATGTAATGCGTAGTTTACAAAATAACTTTATACCAAAGCCTCCTTTTGTTGAAAGAGGTTTCATAATTGAGTAATCAGACCTCAAGCATTCAAAGATTACATTTATGTAAGATCTACATATTTTATTATTGTTCTAACAATAATAGACTGTTTTTATCATTGTCCTAATAGTAAGAGACAAAAATATGAAGAATTCACTGTTTTGAGATGACATAACCCTATTGAGCATTGGCAATCTCATAATTGCTCTCTTCGAGGCATTACAAATGAGAAGTCAGGTTTGGAGTTACTGGATTTGGAAACTGGAAGAAGTCTTAGCAGGAAGGAGCTAGGCTCCAGTAGGGAAAGTAGCATATTTATATAAGCAGTTCAGTAGAACAACTTTCATATGTGAAACCATTTCTGTAGATGTATAAAGAGCTGAACAGGCAAACAGAAGAGGGTAAGAAAACCCAGAGTATGTCAGCTGCAGATAGCTGCTTTGCCCTTAAGGCCACAGGGACAGAGAAAGGGGATAATGTTTAATCCAACAGCTGTCTGGTGGGGTTAGAACAACCAAGGTATATCAACGACAGTCACAGAAGCCACGCTGAGTAGAAATAAAGGGGAGATATATGCTGATTGCTCTCTCCTGATCTCCAGTTTTCTACCAGAATTCCCCATCTGCCAAATCTAACCAGAAGTTAGTTGGCAAAGGAGCTTGGAAAACGTAATTTTACACGTCAGCCTCCTGCAATACAGAATGAAGTAAGAGAAGCACAGGAGAATAATATCAGGACAAAGAAGCAAGTACCAGGAACAGGATATCTAATACAACTTCCTCATTTATGAATTATTGAATGGAGAGCTGGCACTGTGACCAGCAAAAGGATCCCAATAATCATTGGTTAAATTGCAAACATTCTCTCAGCAAATATTTATTGTGCAGCTCTAATGTGCCACACAATGTTCTAGGTAATGGGGACAGAGTAGTGACCAACAGAGATGAAGCTTCTGCCTCATAGAACTTATAATGAAATGATTTTTCCAAATTATTTGCATCAGCAAATCATTGCACTGATACAAACCAGAAACCATCTACCACAACTATCCATAAGCTTGTTCCACCAACTCATGCTGGCCCTTTTCTTGGTATAAGAGTGAACGCCCCAACCACAGTATCTACATAGGTAAATCTTCTTTCTTCCAACTGTCCTTTCACATTCAGAAAAATATCTCTTGGCTATCACAGTCTTCTATGCGTATCCACTATAGCACTTGTCTGAATGTGCTCATATAAATAATTAGGCATTTATTTGTGTAATGCAATCTCCCCCCAAATATATAAGCTACAGCAGGATAGAAACGTACTGATATGGTTTGGCTGTGTCCCCACACAAATCTCATCTTAAATTGTAGCTCCCGTAATTCCCACATGTTGTGGGAGGAACATGGTGGGAGATACTTGAATCATGGGGGCGGGTCTTTCCAGTGCTGTTCTCATCATTGTGAATAAGTCTCATGAAATCTGATGGTTTTATAAAGGGGGAGTTCCCCCACACATGCTCTCTTGTCTGCCTCCACGTAAGACGTGTCTTGCTCTTCTTCCTTTGCCTTCTGCCATGATTTTGAAGCTTTCCCAGCCATGTGGAACTGTGAGTCCATTAAACCTTTTTCCATTATAAATTATCCAGCCTTGGATATGTCTTTATTAGCAGCATGAGAATGAACCAATACACATACCTTGTTTCTTGCACTATTGTATATCCAGCTTCCACCAAAATATTTGGTACAAGTATTAAAAAATAATCATTGACTGGTTGATTGATACAAGCTGATTTTCTTCTAAACGTATATTACCATTGTTACTAACCTTTCTGAAAATGGAAACTAGTATAGACAACCTATATTAGTTCTCTCTAAAATGATTGAATAGTAGCTTCCTCATTAATAATGGAGAATGAGAAAAATAGACTTTTCAGAGAAATGTGTGACATAGTCTCAGCCTAATTATCAGCAATAATTATGGACCAAATATAGAAACACTGGTGGGCTATATTAAAAATGAAACAAAGATCTCAAATAACTTGGATTCAGATCCAGGCTATGGTGTTGGCTACGGGATGTAGAATGGGTTATTATATCTCACTGAGCCTCATCTGTCAGAACTGCAAGTTGGAAACGATAATATCTGTACATACCTGTCAGAGTTACAGTGAGTATTAAATAACTAAAGTGTGTAAAACACCTAGTCAACATAAAAGATCAATGACTATGGACTTGGACCGTATCTTGCTGGTTTACCACTCCTCAACTATTCCTGACATAATGTTAGTTCAGTGAAGAAAGGAAGGAACAAATTAAATTGTAGAGTAGTGAATAGGCAGTTTTTTGGGTAACTCAATCTGAACTTACATCCTTGGCATCCACCTCCAGAGGCACTGAAAATCCAGCTTAAAGAAACCTTAAAAATCTACAGTTTTCACTGATGACAGAGAGCTGTAGCAGAGGGATTAAGCAAAGCAATCTCAGCCATGGAAAGAGGAATGCTTCATAGGAAGCTCAGGTTTCAAAGGGACTAAAAATTCAGTGTTGTTTTTCTGACACCTAAAGGGAAAAACACAGTTAACACTTCTTTAGTGAAGCTGACCTGCAGTTGAAAGTTTTTAATAATTATCAGGGATTTTTTTCCCCAGAGAAAGGAAACTACCTGCTTCCTGTTTAGCAGGCCTTTATGAATGAGAAAACATGTAAAATGAAATTTCAATTATATTTAAGAGAAAAAAATGTTTCTTAGCAAAATGTAAGAGAAATTCCATGTAGGATTTCTAGGTAGCAGACTGAAAGTTATGTTTGTATCCCCTCTTACCAGAGACACCACTAAAATAACAGTAACATTCAAGTTCTAAAATGAAAGAGCTAAGAAACCAATCACACAATGCCTCTCCTGCCAGCAAGAGAAAGGGAGAGAGAGAAAGACAGAGAGGATGAAAATCAGAAATGCAAGCTCATTTTCATTGACACTGGAAACATGTGTAACTCCAAACCACAATATACAAGGAAGTACTGACAAAGTCAGCCAAGAGAAAACCAGGATGTGGGAAGATGTCAAAGAAGACAACTATGCTGCTGATCTCAGACAAAGCTGACAGCAAAATTACCCAAACTGTCACCAACTATCTTTGGGTGGTGCATACTACGGCTTGGCTCACTTAGCAATCATGCCAACCCCGTCTCCTTTGTCATCTGCTAATGTCGGGGACAGAAAGCAAAGTACTTGAAGAATAAATATAAAATCATAAACCAAAGAGGATAGGAGTACCCATCAACAAAGTCTGCAAGTCTGAAAGTATATTGAAGTGGTTGGTGGTTGAAGAGAGGAGACTCGCTAGAGGGACCTGCAGCAGAGGTGTTTGCCACTCCGCTCTGAGCATGAAGATAAAACTTAACAGAAAGCAGAGGGCGTGAGGAAGGACCCTAAAACCTGGCTACTCACTGAAGTCTGTTTGCTGAACAGCTCTGCCTGTTCACCCACCTCCACTTCCCCCACACAACAAAGTCAGCCGGGCAGGGAAAGGAGCCGGCACTGTTGGGTACCCCAGAGTAGCGTCCTCAGCTCCTATGTCCCTCTCCCACTCTGTCTCCTACAAAGCAAGGTCTGGTTGTCAGGAAGCCCCACCTGTACTTACAAAGTTCAAAATCAACCCACCAAGCACAGATGTAGATACATATACTAAAGCAAGGCGGCCCAAACTGGCCACTGAGAAAATCAACCAATTCTTCATTTGTAAATACAGAAGGACAAGCAATGATGAGCAGCAGATACAGGAGGAGAACCAGAAACATGAAAGCAAAAGTCCAAGGGAAGTAAAGAAACAATTGAGCCTAAGGGAAATAAATAAATCAGGGAATACAAGTAGTTACTGAGGTAGCTGAGGTTTGTTTCTTTTAATGCAAAATTATAAATATATATATGGAACCAACACCCTACAGTAAAAAAATTCATGTATAACTTTTGACTTTCCAAAAACATAACTACTAATAGCCTACAGTTGACCAGAAGCTTCACCAATAACATAAACTGTCAATTAACACATATGTTGTATGTCATATGTATTATATACCATACTCTTACAATAAAGTAAGAGAAAAAACATATTATTAAAAAATCACCAGGAGGAGAAAATATACTTAGTGTTTATTAAGTGGAAGTGGATTATCATAAAGGTATCCTTTATCCTCAACATCTTCAAAGTTGAGAAGGCTGAGAAGGAAGAGGAAGAAGAGGGGTTGGTCTTGCTGTCTCAGAGGTGGCGAAGACAGAAGTAAATCTGTGTATAAGTGAACCCATGAAGTTCAAACCTATGTTGTTTGAGGGTCAAATACATATACACACACATACATACATACACATATATATGTGGAAAATATATATAGTAAAATACATATGACATATATTTACATATATATTACTATACTTGATTATGTACTTAATATATTTCAATGTATTTATGTATTATATAACTATACATGTACATATACCTAACATACAAACATATAAGTATATATTCATAAGTATATCTATATCTTTATATATACACTTTATACATTTTACACATATATACACATATACTTAATTTTTTCATAAAAATTGAGGAACATAGACTCAGTAACCAGGCTGCCTAAGTTTAAATATCAGCTCCACCACTTACTAGGTATATTTTAAATAATACATTGTTTCAAGGATTCCTGAGTTCCTCTATCTATGCTTCTATACCTCCACATCTTGAGCTCTACATAAGCCTGTCCTATGATTATAACCCCTATGATACCTTCCAGGACCGAAACAAAAAGGCAAAGGTCATGGAAAAAAAACAAGAGAACAACTAAGCAGCATAAAGGACTGTAGTTAAGGGTCCAGCCTCCAATTAATAAGACTACTGTGCTAGTTGTGAAATGTTTTTAATATCATCTACATGTTCCCTGGTAGAGATGACAGAATTTGGAGACAGAAATGGAAGCAAAGTTGAAAGGAAGGGTAAGGTATCTTAATTTTATCTGAAGAGGTGCCAAATGCCAGTAGAACAAGATATCTAGGCTAAATATTTTATTTTAAAGTTAACACATAACCAATAGAAAGTCTGCAAATAGTAAGAATTATTGGAAATTGAGAAGGAGAAGGAAAGATGGGGTAGTGAATGGTGAACCTCATCTTTCATACAGAGGAGTCAAGAGACCAATAACCTACGGGAGAAATAAATTTAGTGTAATGTAAATAACCCACCAAGTGCACTAAAATAGGAGTGGTTAAAAGAGCCTGCCTCTGGCTAGTGGAGTGATGTGGGAAAGGATGGTGTATTAGTTCATTCTCTCACTGCTCTATAGGACTGCCCAAAACTGGGTAATTTAATAAAGAAAGAGGTTTAATTGACTTACAGTTCCACATGGCTTGGGAGGCCTCAGGAAACTTACAATCATGGGGGAAGGAGAAGCAAACATGTCCTTCTTCACATGATGGCATGAATTGCCAAGCAAAAGGGGGAAAAGCCCCTTATAACACCATCAAATCTTGTGAGAACTCAAGTTCTATCACCAGAACAGCAACATGGGGGTAAGCACCCCCATGATTCAACTACCTTCCACCTGGTCCCTCCCACAAGACATGGGGATTATGGGAAATATAGTTCAAAATGACCTTTGGGTGGGGACATAGTCAAACCATATCAGGTGGGCTGGGTAATTATGGCTGTCATTATTAGCTCTTCTTTATTATTTCGTTGTTTCTCCCTGTGTGCATATTATTTTATGTAAAGTGTTAAAACAAAGAAGCTGACACTTTAAATTTCTGATGACAGAGTACAGATCTTATTTTTCTTTTTCACCATAATTATTTTCTTTCTAATCTTAAGAACACATTTTTAAACGACTGTTTTCCACTTTGCCTCCCAATGTTATTATTAAAATAATAAGCATTTCTATAGGTAAAGAATAAATAATTCAGGTGTTGAGACACTAGAATGAAGTGACTAAATCATCAGGGGAAAACTGGGGCTCTAATTTAGCTGCTGTGTATGCAAGAATACACAAATTTTAAAACCATATGAATTTTTAGAAATATTTATAGAATTTGCTGAATTAATTACAAAGTATTTTTCTTGATTAGAGAAGTGGCTTTATGTTATTTTTAGTTGGTTTATTCATCTATATTTAAGTGGAAATGGGAGTTTATAACTGATCAAATACAAATAAGAATATTCATAATCTACAAAATAACATATTTATGTTGAAATAACAGTTAGATGCCCCCTTCTACTTACCCATCAACTTCCTAAAAACTGATCTGTCTACTCTGCCTCCATTTCTTCCCCAGAAACCCCCTCCTTAAGAGTTCTTCTATCTGAGTTTGGTGCACAAACATCACCCCCCAGATTTTCAGTAAGCGTTTTCCTCCTTGGTTCCTTGTGCTCCTCAGTCTACCTTCCAGCACAGGACACAAGTGTCCAGCCCCTACCTATGCATCCTTCTCCTCTTAATGCATCCAGCCAAATTCAGCTCTTTGGACAGAATGGCTCACAGGACACATCCACAGCTCTGTCTTATCCTGTGTTTCCAAAGCACTGCTGGCACACTCTACACATTCCCCACATCCTTCCCTGTACTCCCAACTAGACTACACATTCCTCAAAATCACTGATCAAATATTCAACTTTGCCTTCTTCCCAGGGGTGACTAGCATAGTGCTGGGTCAATCAGAGGCCCATAAGATGTTACCTTTCATTCTAAACTTTATCTTAGGCTCTCCAGGGACCGTTCAGCCAACCACGTTCTGGACCAATCAGTATCATAGTCCTGAACAACCCACCAGACAAATCAAAAAGCCTCTATTTGTATAAAATTGTTTTCTTCTACTACTTATTTTATTTCACTTCACTTTGTGTTTTTGTAACCTATTTTCTAAAATGTATTTGTGTGTATACATAATGTACATTAATTTCCGTCTCTACTAAAAAATACAAAAAACTAGCCGGGCGAGGTGGCGGGCGCCTGTAGTCCCAGCTACTCGGGAGGCTGAGGCAGGAGAATGGCGTGAACCCGGGAGGCGGAGCTTGCAGTGAGCCGAGATCCGGCCATTGCACTCCAGCCTGGGCGGCAGAGCGAGACTCCGTCTCAAAAAAAAAAAAAAAAAAAAAAAAAAAAAAAAAAAAAAAAAAAAAAAACAAATTTTCTTTTTCAAAACATCAGATAAACCAATATGAAAGTTCAAGTCCAAAATGACAAAACAGAAATTATTTATAGTATTTCAAACTTTTTTATTTGTAATCAATGTCCTTATTGGCATTTCAAAAGTATCTGAATCGGTTTGCAAAAAAAGACATGTATAAATAAGGTTATTAAAACTAAAATAGGTTTTGGAAAGCCTTACATTTCAGATGAAATGCCTAATCTGTATTTTTTGGCAAAGGAAAACTTTGAGTTTTTCCTTCTTTTACTTGGAAATAGTATGTTAAATTATCATGTTAGGAAAACCAGTCTTTTAGTGTTAAAATTATCTATCTATGTATCTCTAACTAGAGTACTGAAGAGTTTCAACTTGGAATCTGTCCACGATATGATTTCATTTTTTTTCCAGTAATTGCTCTCTAATTGTGCTAGATCCATCCTGCGTTTCCCACTGTATACTTTAGTGATACCTTGGTAAGATGCAGTAACTTTCTACTCAGTTTTGCTTATTTTGAAAGTCTCATTTGGGGCAATAAACAGTCAGTCCTCTAACAGCTTGTGGGTGGGGCTGGTCAGGGAGTTTCTTGGGGACAGGGAGTGCTGCAAGTTGGAAGGAAGGGATTTCTTTGACCCACTTCTCTCCCTTCCCTCTTCTAGGCTCTTGCTAGTCCTCGGTGTTGGGACAATGAGGAAGAGGTAGTGTAAAGGCAAGCCTTGCTCACCTGCCTGCAGGGAGCAATCCTCTTGTTAGTAAATTGATACTCTCCTCTGCCGAGGTCCTTCATGTTGATGCTGTCATTGTGACATGTACGGGATTTCCAAGGAGTCCTGCGTAGGCCTCTACTCTGCAAAACAGTTCTACTCCTGGATAGGTCTTCCATCATTACCTCTTAGCCCCAATAAAAGATGTCTATTAATGTCCCGTGGGTGGTGGGCTTTCCTTGCCCAGCAAGTGACCTCTTGCATGGGGTCCCAGAGTAAAGATAAGTTCAGCTATCAGTTCAGCATCCACTTAACTTACAGTGAACTGATGTATTCCCTTATGGCATGCCAAATAGGGAAGTACGAACTTGTTCTATCGCACCTCCCCCTAAATTCTACCTTGCCACTTCACTTATCTCTTTCTCTGCTCAGAAAACCCAAAAGAAAATCAAGTATTCTAGTTAAGTAACTAATCAAGTCTTCTAGTTAAGCAACTAGTACCTCCCATAGACCCAGAAGCTGGGCCCATTTCCCAGATCCCATGCTTTCAAGAGCCCTACTCTTGCCCTCTTTTGAACCTACCCCTTCCCATCAGAGTAACAGTCTGTGAGATATGCCTAGCCAGAGTCCACCCCCGCCCCCACACACACACACATTTTACACCATGCTCCAGGTCCCTGGGCCCTGGGCTAACCTCCTTCTGGAGCCCATACTCCTGAGAGAGCACAGCATCACCAGTGTGCCCACACCCAGACCTGAAGGATGGTCAACGAGGGCTGGGGGTGGGCTGGGAGAGAAGGATGTGGGGACTAGGGAAGGGGCCTGAATTTTGCCACTTCCAGATGGGGCTTCCACTTCAACTCTCAGCCTGGGTCTCCAAATGTTAATGACCAGCCCAAAACAGACTCTCGATTGAAGAATGATGTGTTCTATCACCCATCTTGCAGACATCCAAACCTCTTGGAATACTATTCCCTTGCCTTAGAGGAAGAGAACCACTCCTTCCCTCTCCCCATGTGGAAGGCCTGACTAGTCACCACACTCTTCCTAACAGGATTCAAAGACCTATTCATTCTCATTCCATTTTTTATATTGGAATCTGGGAAAGTGTTATGTGTGTGAGAAGGAAGTCAATGGTGGAGTCAGTTTTAAATTGGTCCCTTTTCGTACACCCTACAAATAAGTAGATGACTGGAACCAATTGCTGGTGGCTTGCTGTGTCACTCTGAACTTGGACTGTGGGAGTTCTTTGTGTCTTTTGTACTCCATATTCAGCATTTATGCAGCCTTGAGATAGTAGGAAGAAATCAAATCAACATGTTACTACATATGTATTTGTCATTTACCTATCTATATGAGAAGCTAAGAGAAAGAAATAATGTAAACATGAAGGCCAGGTACCAAGAAATATAATTACATTAGTTGGAGGTATTTGGGACACAGAAAGAGCAACGGGCAGATTCAAGAGACATCTTTAAAGAAGACTACATAGGGCTTGGTGGATTGTGGACCACAAGGCATTGAGGAAAGGAAATTATTAGAGACATTTCTTAGGCAAAAGTCAAAACATGGCAGCTTCAGCCCTGCATCTGGTTCTTGGTCTAATTTACAAGTTTCTTTGGTCTATCTAATATTATAAAATACTTTTTAAATGAATTTTACCAACATGTAAAAAATGATATTTCATATAGCAATCACTTTTTAAATTTTTGGCTTCTCTTTTCTAACTGGAAGATCTGACAACCCTGAGATGACATTCCTACGCTCCATCTGTCAACTGGAGTTGAATAGTGTCTGTCCCTCAATGGAGCAAATGTGTCTCCAGTTTGCCACAGTCCTCTCACAGCTTATGTGACTTTCTTTGCTCCTATCAACACCTGAACTTGCAATCCTTATTCTAATGTTCCTGTCCTAAGGAACACAAAATTGGTGGCACCATCAGTGGAAACAGAAAAGATGCTGCTGCTTTGGAGAATTCACTTTTATTCATGTTCAGTCTGAGGTAACAGGAGGATATCACTGACAAAATGCCCTGTGGCAGGAACTTCATATGGATTGCTGGCTCTGGTGGGAGCAAAAACTTCATTCAGGGTGTGAACCTGGGAGGCGGAGCTTGCAATGAGCCGAGATCGTGCCACTGCACTCCAACCTGAGCGACAGAGTGAGACTCTATCTCAAATAAAAAAATTCATTCACTTTAGTCATCTATTTGTTTGTTAACAAATATTTCAACAAATATACACTGGGTGTCTATTATATGTCAACACTGGGCTAGATGCTGGGAATTCTAGGGTAAGTAAAGCAGAAATGGCCTGTGCCCCAAAGGATACTATGGTATAGTTAGAGACATACACATTAGTCAAATGATCACATTACAAAATATAAAATGCATATGGCAGCTGTTATGAAGGAAAGGTCAATGGTGCTCTGAGAAATTAGAGAAGGGAGGGTGTGAGGAGAGCTGGTCAGCCAGAGAGATCAAGGAAATCTTCCTGAGGAAACAGTACTGGAACCAGGATATGCAAACTGAGTAGGGTGCATCCTGGTAAAGAGAAGAAGGAAGTGAGTTCCAGGCAGGACAAAGTTTGTGCAAGGCATGTCCCAGACATTAATGATACCCCGCGGTGGTGAGATGGGGGGCAGGGGGATAAAAGGAATCTAGCCAGGGCTAAGACTGAAGCAGTCCATGGGATTCAGGCTTGCAGGGTGCCGTAGGCTTTGTTAAAGTGTCTGTCTTTATTCCAAGTGCAATGGAAGTTCACTGGTGGTTTTTTAGTGGGCTAAGGGGAAGAAGACACATTATAAACATTATTGGATTTTTGTTTTCAAAATTTTACACAGTTTGCACAGAAAATTTTACTCAGAGTATACAGAAAAACTAATGAATGGGGGCAAACAAGAGAGAAAGTTAGAGCTGAAATCCAGGCAGCATGATCCAAAGTGGTGAGGCCCTATAGAAAGAGTTCAATCAGGCTGGGCGCGGTGGCTCACACCTGTAATCCCAGCATTTGGGGATGCTGAGGCAGGTGGATCACTTGAGGTTGGGAGTTCGAGACCAGCATGGCCAACATGGTGAAACCCTGTTTCTACTAAAAATACAAAAATTACAGGCAGGCACCTGTAATCCCAGCTACTCAGGAAGCTGAGGCAGGAGAATCCTTTGAACTAGAGAGGTGGAATTTGCAGTGAGCTGAGATTGTACCACTGCACTCCAGCCTCGGCAACACAGCAGGACTCTGTATGGGAAAAAAAGGGGGGGGGGGGTTAGGGGAGGAAGAAAGAAAGAAAAAGTTCAATCAAAGTACTAAGAAGTAGCCATGTTAGTGGGATATGATCAGCAAATAATTAAGTAGGTAAGTCATGGAGAGGAGAGCCAAGCTTATGGAATAACATGAAATAACAGACTGTAGATATGAACGCAAACCAGGGGATATTTTAAAGCTCAGGACATAATAAATTTCTCCAGAAACAGAACTGAGGTTTGCATCTAAGCCAGTGGAAAACCCAAAGTAGGAGATCAACAGAAGGAATGCCTTTGGGAAATCGGAACTTGTCTGTAATACACAGATCATAATACTGGGCAATGGGTCCCGCTTCAGCTAGGAGTCTTCTTCCTTGATTCTTACTGGGAAAAGAACCATATCCAAGATGTGACTAACCCAAAAAGCAGAGCAACAATCTGTCATACCCAAGAGGTCCTGACAGCATCCACAACATCACCAAAGGTTCTAGGGCCATAAACAAAAAGGAGGTGCAAATACAGAGGCTTTGCAGAGAAGCACGATTATCATTCATAATTACACACTTTACAAGCGTCAAACCATCAGTGTATTACAGCAAGGAAATTACACGGCTGAATTAAGAATTCCTCCAGAGGAGAAAGAAGGTAATGAAGTCCATGTTGAATATAAACCCAAACCAATTAATTCTCCCAACACTGCTGCACAGATTATAAATTCTACCAATGCAGTCTGAACCACCAAAATAAAATAACACTATACACTTCATTAGCACTAAAACAAGGCAGTCATAGGACAAACAGGCTAGCTTAACGTTTTGTGGCATGTCAGATAATAAATTTTATTTACATTTGTGTTCTGTTAATGAATGATGCAAACCACTAATAACCAGCTCTCCAATGACCACTCTAAAGTTTCATGATTCCTGTTCCCCCAATATAAGTCAATCACAAAAGAGAAAAAAGAATTTCTAAATTTTCATAAAGGAGAATTGTTGTTTCTCTGCTGAGCTTGGGAGACCTCTCCTGTTTTGGTAGAACTATTTCCTCCCAACTTTTAGTTCACAAGGTTTTTGTGGACTCCACTACTGGGTACCAGAAAAAAAAGCCTATGCACCAAGAGCCACACCACTCAGCACAATCCCTCCCAGTGATTGGCTCAGGGATGGCAACGTGACCCAGAATAACCAGAGAAGCAGTGAATACTTGGACTTCCATAGGAACTATAAGAAAAAGACAGTTCAACTGGACTTTGTTTGAAAGCGTGAGGTTAAGGAAGCTGTGGTCTTCTTGTGACTTCAATGTCAGAACCCAGCTGCAAAAGGAGCAAGATGGAGAAAGGAGAGCTGAAAGACAGAGAGAAACATGATCTGAAACCAAACATACTCCTGGATGCTTCAGTTACACAAGGCAATACATTTTCCTCTTTGCTCAATTCAATTTGAATTGACTTTTCTGTCACTCGTATGAGAAAATATCTTAATTGAAACAGTATTCAATATGGGTAAAGATGCCCAGAAGACATGATGCCCATTTATCTCATTTATATGGTACCTATTATATGCTAGACACGGTCCTTGATCTCGGGGTCTTACAGCCCATTGAGGGAAAAGGCTCATGCCCTACAGAATAGACACCAACACAAGCCAGTGTGGGGTAAATACCAAACGAAACGTGCCAGCAGTGTGGTGAGCACCAGGGGTACAGGAAAGTACAACCCGGGGAGCTAGTGGCTGTGATCCACCGGCACCCTCCCCATCAGAGCTGTGAAGGCTACAAGCCCAACTGATGCCATTACAATCCACATGATCTTCTGTTTGTTCTATTTGGGCAAAAGGAGAACAACTATTAACTGTATGTTCATTGGTGTATGCAACTGTGTATGCATACAAATCCCACAATATGACAAGTTAGGCTAAATACATCTCAAACTTCTAAAATTAATCCAAAGCAAAATAATAATAATAATAATAATAAAAGAAAGGAAGGAAAAACCAATATACAGTAAGGCCTTGGGCTTAATTTCCCTACTTCCTAACTTACACTGCACTTTTAACTATTAAATTTGTGGAAGTGATTTTTATAACTTTCTCTTCTGAAATAATCATAGATTCAGAGGAAATTGCCAAAAAAAAAAAAAAAAAAATACAGAGAGGTCCCAAGTCCTTCTCTCAGCCTCCCAAAATTACAATATCCTGTACAGCTACAGTAGGATGTCAAAACCAGGAAATGGATGTCGGCACAATCCACAGAGCTAATTCCAAGTTTACCAGTATTACTTGTACTAGTGTATAGTATGCGGTCTGATGAGTTTGTGCGTGTGTGTGTGTGTGTGGGTGTGTACGGAGCTCTATGAAATTTTATCATCTACGTAGATACAAGACAGAATTGTTTCATCCCCACAAAATTCCCTAGTGCTCTATAGCAACACCCATTGTCCTCCTTAATTCCTGGCAGCCACAAATCTCTCAATCTCTGTCGCTGTTCTCCGTCTCCACAATTGTGTCATTTCAAGAGTGTCACACAAATGGAATCATATAGCATGTGCCCTTTGAGACTGACTTCTTGTACCCAGCATAACTCCATGAGATCCATCCAAGCTCCCATATGCAACACTGGCATATCCCTCCCAACGACTGAGCAGTGTGCCATGGTACAGGTGCAGCCCAGCCTATTCAAGCATTCGCCCAGTTTGGGATTGCTTCCAGTTTGGGATTATGATGAATAAAGCTGCTATGAGAATTCACGTACACGTTCTTTGTGAAAATGACTTTTTATTTCTTCAACATAAATGCCCAAGGGCAATTGGCAAATGACGTTTAAAAGATTTAATCTTCAGTCACCTCACACATCCCAAAGAAACCTCACTGTTCCCTGCCTCTGCATTCTTGGGCTTCCAAAGGCAATGCTATTGCTGGTCTCTTTAATTCCTACCAGATGCAACATCTAAATGTTGGCTGCGCTGAGTGGGACAGCATGTTTTTCTGGTTTTGAACTCAGTCAATTGAACAAACCTGCTGCCTAGAAACAGTGGCTGAGAGCAAAATGATCAGATCTCTTTCTCACACAGAGGAGCTTTAGGTGTCAACTAGGCCCACTTTAGTGGCTGGAACCAGCCACCAAGCTGTGATATCTGCTTCACAGGCTAGTAAATAGTTCACAAAATTGCAGTCAGCAAGGTAGTTGTGAAGTCTCTTATCCAAACCACTTTCCAATATCTGAATTCCCAAAATAAAATAGGCAGGTGCCTAGAAAACCTCAGTTCTTTCTTTGTCGGAGTGTAACATCTTCTCAAAATCATATGTGTGAGGAAAGGAGGCAAGTCACTGAGATGTGATTCAATTGTTGAACCATCAGTGAATTTCCTCTAATGTACGGTGGTATCATGTCTGTTTCTTGTTCCACTGAGAGACAAAAAGTATGTCACTTGCATCCTAGGAAAAACACATTCAATAGGCCAAAAGAAGAAGAAAAATGCATTTCTTGAAGTGCACACAGAGTTTCCAGTTACTTTATTAAATTAGGCAAAGATTTTCTCTCTCAACCCATGTTTTCCATGCTTGTGTCTAAACTTAAACATACACAGTGGGGCCCTGGATGACAGCCTGGCAGTGAACCTTGTAGATTCAGACACATCTGCCCAAAGCCCCAAATCAAGCCACGTACTACATGGAAAAGGAGAAAATGCTAATTCAGCCATTCATTCCACGAGTAATGATGGAACACTTATGATACACAGGCCCAGAGAAAAATGCACATAATTCACGGTGGTGCACAGGACACATAAAACCTGTCCCCTTGCAGGTTAGACAGGGTTCCATGAAGCATGTTCAGGTATATGGTGGCAGAAGCACAAAATGCTTTGAGAGCATGAAGAAGGGGCACAAACCTGAGATGGGTAGTTGAGATGTCTTCCTGGAGGCCATGGAGTATAAACTGGTCCCTGAGGAGGAAACAGCCAGATGAAGTGAGGAAAATAGGGCAGGGAGCAGAAACATTTCAGGCAGAGGGTGTAGAACACACTTCTTAAGAGAATGGTTTCCTTGACAACTGAGAGTCATCTGAAGTAGCTGTTGCACTGGGGGTGAGGAGGATTCTGAGCTGAAGGTGGAAAGAAAGCAGGAACCAGAGCATAGCTGGTCTGTCAGGTTAAGGAGAGAGTTCCTTCTCCAACCTGAGCACAACTGACAGTCAGGAAAGCTCTTTCTTTTCTTTTCTTTTTCTTTCTTTCTTTCTTTCTTTCTTTCTTTCTTTCGTTTCTTTCTTTCTTTCTTTTCCTTTCTTTCTTTCTTCCTTCCTTTCCTTTTCTTTCTCTTTTTTCTTTTTCTTTGTCTTCCTTTCTTTTTCTTTCTTCCTTTTTTCCTTCCTTCCTCCCTTTCTTTCTTGTCCCTCTTTTTCTTTCTTTATTCCTTTTTTTCTCTCCTTTCGTTCTTCCTTTCTTTTTCTCTTTCTCTCTTTCCCAGTTTTCTTTAAATCTAAATATCGTTAAATGTCAAGTATCTTTCGTGTTTTTATAAAAATAAGACATGTTTACTGAAAAACCCCAAACGGGACAAAATCTTGTTAGATTGTTTAGGTTAAAAAATAAAGTGTTAAAGGATTGAAAAAAATAATCCATCGGGCAAATACTTTCAAGGGAAAGCCCCTTGGGACTCTGTATTAGTGCTGAACTCTGCATGAATTTCTGTGCCCCCATATCTACCTCCCTTCCGTCGGCTCCACATCACATCTTCCCATCCACCCCACCCCAGCTCCCACAGCACAGATCCCTCCACCACTCCGAATCAATAGCTCCTTTCAGTGCATTCCCAAAGCACTTCACACATTGCTGTGTTTTTGTCTTGCTGTGTCTGTCTTTACAGGTAGGCTGAGCTCCTTAAAGGGAGATTATGGATGTATCAGTTCTGGACCTTCATTTAAGCATTCATTCATTCATTCATTTATTCATTCATTCACTGAATAAATATTTATTGAGAGCCTACTATGTGCCCAGCAATGGTCTAGGTCGAGGGAATGTATCAATGAACAAAGCAGTCAATATTAACTGTCCTCTTGGGGTCTACATTATACCAAGCACATGGTTGCTGGAAACCTCAGTTTGGTATCCTGGCTTCCAAGAAGAAACCAAGAGGGAACTGCAGTTGTCTGCCATACTAAGAGCAAGTTTTTTGAAGAAGTTTGTTTCTACAGACCAGTAGTGTGCTCTGTCTAGACAAAGACATTCTAAAAGCTGACTTGGGCTCCCTTGTCAGGAAACAATTCTAATACCTCCCCTTTCCTTTTGGCTCCTCCCTTGGTGATCATCCACCCTGAAAAAGTGGTCATCCACTCGCCAACGCGCACACCCACTTTGCTGAATCTGGGGCTAAGTTGGAAAGTGGTGCTGTTGGCGCTCATTTTCCCTCAGCTATAAATCCTCCTCTCCAAAGAACCAAGAGCCTAGGCTGCCACATAGGTTTTGAAAGCTGTGTGACAGCTCCATCAAAGTTTTCTGGATTCTTTTGTGCAGCTGTTTTGCTAATGAGCAAATCTACCCTTCTGGAGGCCTGGAACAAATGGAATTTCACTGCCTGTGGATTTCGGGACTCCCATTCTAGTCCTCTGTTCAGTGCATGGGGCCAGCTACTGATGTCTCTTTTTAACCATATCATAACTTAAATTTCTGAGGCTTCATTGTTGCTCGCTGTCACTTGACCTTGTGAAGAGTGCGTGGATTCATCTCGATAAGTTTATCTAACTTTTAGGTTCTCTTGTTTGAGAATTTGAGGGCTCATCTCTTCACTCTAGGCCCCTGGATCCTTATGCAATTTCATCTGACCCCTCCTCAGACCTCCATATGGAACTAGGAGGGCTGGCTTTGCTCAGAACTAAAGCAGGGATGCCCACTTTTCTTATCCTTACATAACAAAGGAGGGCATCTGAAACATTCCCCTTCCAAATGACTCTCCTTTAAGTGAATTGCCTTCTGGATCTCCAGACACTGAAGTAGTAGAATATTCATGTTTTTTTTTTTTTTTCCTTTAAAGCCCACATCACCAGGCATACTACAATTCCCAAATGGCCTTAAACCAATTGGCTAAACAGGTGTGATGATAAGAACCACCTGGGGGAAATTTCAAGCCAATCCTGGAGGGGACCCTTCCCCTTTAGGATCTAGTTTACTAAGTCTGGATGGGACCAAAGAACCCAGACTTTCTAACAGCTCCCCAGTGATTCTCATCACCATGCCAGTTTGGGGAACCCTGCCTTAACCAGAAGTTTCTGATGAGGATATTTATCAGAAGCACATGCAAGTTTAAAACATTTAAGAGAAGAGGAATCTTAGAGTATGTTTCCCACTTTTTAAATTTTTGAAGTGACAGCACAGTAGAAAGTGCAGGAGATTTATATTTAGAAAAATATAAATGGTTATCACTCCAGTTTCTGCCACTTGCAGGTTGTATGCACCTCGACCAAATGTGAGCATTTCACACGTATTTACTGCATCATACTCTTTGCCAATCACCAGCCTCCAAGAGTTTATGGTTCAGAAGGAGAGACAGAAAGTAAGCAACTATTTCTGCAAACCCTTATAAATGCTATAATGCAAGTATGCGATGGGTTTTAGGGTGCTCACAGGGTAATTTACTCAGATTGTAACCAAGGATGGCTTCCAGGGGAAAAAAACGATAGCTCAGCTGGATCTCTTGAGCCTTCCGTTGCGTAAAATGAGAATAAATGCTTTTACCGCATAGGCTCATTGTGCAGGTTAGATACATTAACCTAACAGATTATTAACACCCAACAAGTGTTAAATGTCCTCCCCCTTTTTTGTTGTTAAGGAATCCTAAAAACCATTAATAACAAGAAATACAGAGAGCATGGCATAACTTCTCCAAGCATAATGAAGTATAAAACAGTTATAACTAATGTACCTTAACCCTTTGCTCTAAATATAAAATGACATCTCCCCAGGTACTGTCTCCATCATTTGGTCTTTATTTAATCTACATCAATCTCCATCTCTATGTTCTGGGTAATGCCTTGCCCTATATCTAATGCACAGTTGGATGGGATCAAGTACATTTTATTTAAATTAAATCGATGTGCACACACACACACACACAAGGTCTCTATTTTGCAAGTCATTGATAATTATTAATCTAATCAAGAACCCAGTGAGAAGTTCATATTCCTTCCATTTAATTATCCCGAGTTTATATCCATGGTCAAGGAAATCCGGAGATTTCTCTTGCTGGCATAATCAGTAGCTAATGAAGATATAATGTGAAAGCTTCCTGGTATTCTTTCTTTTAACAGAGATGCCAGGCCATTTTTCTAGTTAATGACTATTAAGAAAAATCACTTAAAGGAGTTAAAAATTCCTGTTCGCCTCTGCTAGACATACTATATTTCATACTTAGAGCACTTAATGTAATAACAATAGATCATCTCAGAAATCTGAATCATGAAAAACAGTAATAGATTTTAAAGTTGGAAAAAATCTCTCTCGTCAAAAGAAAAGTCAGTTTCTATCTATAATTAGGTGGTTGACTTGTCATCTTTAAGTATTTGAAGTAGCTGAAGATCTTAGGAACTCGAGGATTTGGGGATTTGCCTGGAGTTTTGTGTGTTGTTTTTAGCCTCTGTGTTGTGGCCATATTTGTAAGCTATTCCACTGGGGACAAAAGAAACATGTTTTGTGATATTTTAAAGTGAAAATATTGCTGAGTTCATTCGAAAGTAAATTCACCTGGGATAAGTTTGAGCAGAGTAGACTTGCAACAAATGCATTGAGTGTTAATGAGTATTGAACATTAGAGCAGATGGGGCCCTACAGACTCTAATCTAGAGACTGTTAAGGATGACCCTTAAGGATGTATATTTATCCAGGACATACAAAAATTTATAGGACATATATATGTGTGTTTCTGTGTGTGTGTATCTCATACATTTTTTTAGTTTCTAAATTTAAATTTTGAATATTCTACATTCAAAAATCCAGATTTATAGCTTTTCTTAAAAAAAAATGCATACATTTGGCAACACAGGGCTTACTTTCCTGCACCATCACATTTGACTAGAGCTAAGTGGCAGCAATACCCTTTAAAAGGGTATGTGATTCCATTGAACACTTTCTTCCTTCCCACATCTACTTTTCCTTTCTGCCCTGAAGGCAATCTGGGTTTGCAAAGACAGCCCCATTTTCACACCCTCATGTTACAGCTAAAGAAATTTCTCCAGGGAAAACAAAGCAAATTAGTTCTAGTCCTGATAATGCTGCATAATAAACAACCTCAAAAGCTCAACAGTGTACAACAATGAGCATTTGTTTTTCTCACATGTCTGGGGCTCAGCTGGGTTCAACTACTCTAGGCTGGGTTCCTCTGGGGTGGTTTGGCTTCTTGTCACTCATTCTTCTCCCAGCACCAGCAGATTAGCTGAACAGCTTCTTCTCATGGCAATGAGAGAAATGGAAAAGGGCAGGGGGAACACATAAGCCTCCCTACTGTCTAGGCTCCTAACCAGCACATCATCACAACCGCCTTTTCAAATGAGCAAAGCAAGTTGCATAGCTGAACTAAAGTCAAGGGATGGGGAAATATATGCTGCCCCTTTGCTGGGAAGGACTTCAAAATATGGTATAGAAGGGTGTATGTGTACAGTTAAATAATTAAAGCCAGTAATCCAATCTACCACTAAGGAGGTATGCAATCACATATTGCACAGCTTCCATCAAGTGCAACTTCACTCATTCACCTTTCATTTCTGCCCCAAAGTTATCTGATTTGGAGGCAGCTTGTCTAATCTCACCATACAAAGAAATGTGCTGAACTAAACAGCATCAAAGCCCTAAAGAGAACCTGCTTCCTAGCCCCGTGTTCTTTCCTTCTCAGTTTGATGAAGTAGTGTTATCTTACCTGTGTGAAATAAGACAATCCCTCATAGCTTTTGCCAATGGAATTTCAGGTTTTGAAAGAGCTATATTAAATCTTGAATAGCAATACAGAAATGGACTGCAAATCACTTATTAGGATGCATTTTAAGTTCTCAAAGCAATCTGTTCCTTAATAATTCTCAGAATTTAATTGCATCATATGTAATAATATGGAAATATAGCACTAGAGACCTCGATTAGGGAAGTAAGAATGTTCCACAAATTAGGCAACATTATTTAGTCTAGGTTGGAAAATCTCAGCAGGCTTCCCATTACTTTTAGAATTGTTATTTTCTTTGGTCTCTGCTTCTAAGGCTTGATGGCTTTATAAAACACTATACTCAAAAAGCTAATAAATCATTGAATTACTAATTAATGGAGAAAGGATAAAAGAAGCTTAGCAAATAAATTTTAATGTACTAATTTGGAATATCATGCATAAATAACCATTGGGATTCCCTAATTCCTTACAAGGGAAGCTCCAGTCAAATGAATGGAAGCTCTTTTTTTTTTTTTTTTTTTTTTTCTTCCTAGACCAAGAATCCACCCAAAACCCTGTCTCCTATCTTAGACTGCAGAGCTGGTTAAGCAGCATACTAAAGGCAATCTGAAGGACCTTCCAGCCCTGTTTCCTAAGCCTACAGTCAGCCCCAAATACCCAGTTCCTAATGTCTTTTCAGGGCCCCACTTTTGTGGTTTTAGCTTTCCAGAGATACTGTTGTCACACAGGCAAAGTCTACCTCCCACAACACAAAATGAAGAAAGACAAATGTAGAAATTAGAAACTTCAAGCATGCCAGCAGTTCAAAAGATCCAAAGTTCCCAAAGCCACCCGAGTCTAAAAATTCACAATATAAACATTCCCCAACTACACACACACACACACACACACACACACACAGAGGATTGAAATCCATTCTTTCCTTTGAACTATGATCCCTCCCCAGGCTTATATTATTTCTTGCAGAGAAGGAGGAGGCTGTGGAGAAGAGAAGACAAATGTGAGTTTCTATGCCTCTCCTTTGCTTCTTCCAAGTTCAGAGTAAACTGTTTTCCTTTCTCTAAAACTTTTTCTATCTATAATATAAATATTCCCTGACATCTTTGCTGGTTCAAGTCTTTGCACTTTAGCCAGCCAGTTGGGCCATGTTATGATGCTCCCTTGGACCTTGAATCTTCATCTACTGTGAGCACTTTATGTTTATCAGGATGCTTCCTCCAGGAGAGTGAAGTGAATGGGGCATACAGAGTTCATCTGAAAACTGGATATTAAATAATTCCATAAATAGTGTGTACCTCCATAAATCTCAATATATCCAGCAGGGGTAGGAAATAGTACTTATAGATAACGTACTTTGTTATGTAGTTTATGGATTTAATATCACTCAAACCACATGACTATGCTAAAAGTTTAGATTTTCCTTTTGTAGTTGGAAGTGGGAGAGGACTTGAAGTTGAGACAGAAGTCACTTTTTCAAAGTCACACACTTAATAAGTAGCAGAGCTGCTGTTGTGATTTGGGGTTGGGTGAGTGTATTAATCTATTTTCATGCTGCAGATAAAGACATACCTGAGACTGGGCAATTTACAAAAGAAAGAGGTTTAATTGGACCTTCAGTTCCACATGGCTAGGGAAGCCTCACAATAACGGTAGAGAGCAAGGAGGAGCAAGTCACGCCTTATACAGATGGTAGCAGGCAGAGAGAGAGCTTGTGTAGGCAAACTCTTGTTTTTAAGGCCATCAGATCTCGTGAGACTCATTCACTATCACAAGAACAATACAGGAAAGACCTGCCAGATAATTCAATCATCACCTCCCACCAGGTTCCTCCCACAGCATGTGGGAATTGTGGAAGTTACAATTCAAGATGAGATTTGGGTGGGGACACAGCAAAACCATATCAGTGGGAAAGGTACCTTGGACTATTACAAGTCCCCTTTGTCTTTGATTAAGTACTACAATCATAAATCTTTTTAAGTCCCCCTTCTGATGCATAGAAATACACAGTTGTCTCTTAGTAACCACAGGGGATTTATTCCAGGACCCCCATGAATACCAAAATCCAGGTGCTCAAGTCCCTTATATAAAAAAGTGTAATATTTGCACATAACCTCTGCACATCCTTCCATACATTTTAAATCATCTCTAGATTACTTATACAGTCCCCCAAAGTCTTAACTCATTTCAGCATTAACTTCAAAGTCCAAATCCAAAGTCTCATCTGACACAAGGCAGGTCTTTTCCACCTATGTGCCTAAAAAACCTGTACAATGGGGTTACAGGCATTGGGTAAGTATTCCCATTCCAAACGGGAGAAACTGGACAAAACAAAGGGGACAGAGGCCCTATGCAAGTACAAAACCTGACTGGGCAGTCATTAAATCTTAAAGCTCCAAAATCTCCTTTGACTCTATGTCTCACATCCAGGGAATGCTGATGCAAGGGATGGACTCCCATAGCTTTGTGCAGCTTCACCCCTGTGGCTCTGCAGGGTTCAGCTCCCTCAGCTGCTTTCATGGGCTGGCATTGAGTGCCTGTGACTTTTGAAGGTGTACAGTGCAAGCTGTTGTTGGATCTACCATTCTGGGGTCTAGAGGACAGTGACCCTCTTCTCACAGCTCCGCTAGGCAGTGACCCAGTTGGAACTCTGAATGGGGGATGAATCCCATATTTCCCTTCCTCACTGCCCTAGCAGAGGTTCTCTATGAGGGCTCTGCCCCTGAGCAGACTTCTGCCTGGACATCCAGGCATTTCCATACATCCTCTGAAATCTAGGCAGGGGTTTCCAAAGCTCAACTCTTGTCTTCTGCACACCTGCAGAACCAGCATCATGTGGAAGCCATTAAGGCTCAGGGCTTGCATACTCAGAAGCAATGGCACAAGCTGTACCTTAACCCATTTTAGCCACAGCTAGAGCTGCTGGGATACAGAGCACCAAATCCAAAAGCTGCACAGAGCAGCAAGGCCCTGGACCTGGCCAATGAAGCTATATTTTCTTCTTAGGCTTATGGGCCAGTGATGGAAGGGCTTGTCGTGAAGGTCTCTTATATAACCTGGAGACATTTTCCCCATTGTCTTGGCTATTAACACTTGGCTCCTTGTTACTTATGCAAATTTCTGTAGCAAGCTGAAATTCCTCCCCAGAAAATGGATTTCTCTTTTCCACCACATGGTCAGGCTGCAAATTCTCCAAACATTTATGCTCTGTTTCCCTTTTAAACATAGGTTCCAATTTCAAACCATCTATTTGTGAACACATATAATTGAATGCTTTTGGAATAAGCCAGGTCACCTCTTGAATGCATTGCTGCTTAGAAATTTGCTCTGCCAGATACCCAAAATCATCTCTCTCAAGTTGATAGTTCCACAGATCTCCAGGGTAGGGGCAAAATGCCACCAGTCTCTTTGCTAAAGCATAGCAAGAGTGACCTTTGCTCCAGTTCCCAATAAGTTCCTCATCTCCATCTGAGACCACCTCAACCCGGACTTTGTTGTCCATATCACTATCAACATTCTGATCAAAGCCATTCAACAAGTCTCTAGGAAGTTCCAAAATTTCCGGCATCTTCCTGTCTTCTTCTAAGCCCTCCTAGCTGTTTCAACTGTTACCCAGTTCCAAAGTCGCTTCCACATTTTCAGGTTATCTTTATAGCAGTGCCCCATGCCCAATACCAATTCTCTGTATTAGTCCATTTTCACACTGCTATAAAGATACTACCTGAGACTGGGTAATTTGTAAACAAAAGAGGTTTATTGACTCACAATTCGACATGGCTGGAGAGACCTCGGGAAACTTACAATCATGGTGGAAGGTGAAGGGGAAGCAAGGCACATGTTACATAGCTGCAGGATTTGGGGGGAGAGCGTCAGACACTTATTAAAGAACCAGATCTCATGATAACCAGCTATCAGGAGAAAATCAAGGGAGAAATCTTACCCCATGATCCAATCACCTCCCACCAGGTCCCTCCTTCAACATGTGGGGATTGCAATTTGAGATGAGATTTGGGTGGGGACACCAAGCCAAACCATATCAGCATGCTAGAGCTAACTTCATACTAGTTTGTGAGAGATGATTGTACGCATCTATTGACAAATTTGTTTTCAGTGTCCTCTTGGAACCTTAAATTTGAACATAAGAGGAAAATGATACATTGAAGATGATATATGGAAGGCAAAGGACAGAATCAGAAAGAGAAAGAGACTAGATTATTAATACCTTTGAGTCATTAAGTTAAATCAAACTTGAAACCTGCTCTATATCTGGACCTTCATCTAGTTACTGAAACAATGACAAAAAATTCCACTTCATTATTTGAGTTGGATTTCCTATCTTAAACTAAACACATCTCAACTGATAAATATCTTTTTGGGGAAAACATTAAAGATCTACTCAGCTTTTTTGATAATTCCAGACCATAATCTGCCGTGTGCAACTTGTCCTACTAATTGGCTATGCCAGGATAATAATTTTATTCTAGTTCACAGCGTTTACTGGAAACATTAGTTATACTTATAAAATGATGGAATGGAAGCTGTCCCCCAAAAAGACATAGTTATTTAGTATTGGAAAGTAGTATAGCATTGGTGTGCCATGGACACTTTAACGTATTTTTTTCATTCTTGGTGCAACTATTTTAATACTCTCAAACAAAAGGATAAATAAGGTGCACTACTTCACAAAAGTACTGAATCTTCCCTGGTGAGGAGAAATACAGAGCTTGGCCTTGTCACAGCTTTATGGTAGGAGCCTATGAAAACAATACGTGTCAATTCCATTTTATAAATGACAACATGATTAGTGATTTTCACTGCTATTCATCTGCCAAGAAAAAGTGAACAGGCTTTTAAGTCTCTTCCAAGTCAAGTCAAGCGGAAGAATTTCTTCCTAGGAAGTTCAATAAAAAAAATTAAATTCTGGAAAAAAATTAAAAATACATTAGCTAATGAATAAAACCTAAGCATTTGGGCTACTCTCAAAGCTATATGCATAATGCATGAAAGTAAAAGGATATATTGTGGCAGGTTGAAAATGCCCTCCCTCTCTGATATGGTTTGACTCTGTGTCCCCACCTAAATCTCATGTCGAATTGTAATCCCTAATGTGGGGGAAGAGACCTGGTAGGAGGTAACTGAATCATAGGGGAGGACTTGTGATATTCTTGTGATAGTGAGTGGGTTCTCATGAGATCTGGTTGTTTGAAAGTGTGTAGCACTTCCCACCTCACTCTCTCTCTCTCCTGCTCTACCATGTGAGGATGGTGCTGGCTTCCCCTTTGCCTTCCACCATGATTGTAAGTTCCCTGAGGCCTCCCCAGCCATGCCTACTGTACAGCCTGTGGATCTGTGGGTCAATTAAACCTCTTTTCTTTATAAACTACCCAATCTCAGGTAGTTCTTTATAGCAATGTGAGAACGAACTAATACACTCTCTCAAAAGATATCTGTGTCCTCATCCCTGGAACTTGTGGATGCTGCCTTATTATTGTGGGCTATTTGGGTGGCCCCTAAGTGACATCACAGGTGTTCTTCCAAGTATACGCAGAGGGAGATTTCAGCCAGGGAGGAGGAGAAAGTGATGTGAAGATGGAGCAGAAAACGATTTGAAGATGCTACACTGCCAATCATGAACATGGATGAAGAGGCATGAACAAAGACAAGCAAAACATGCAGCTCTAGACACCGGTAAGGGCCCTGACAACACCTCAATTTCAGCCCAGTGAAACGGACTGTGGACATCTGACCTTCTAAACTGAAAGAGAATAAATGGGTGTTGTCTTTAGCTAGAACTAGAAACCACATTAAGTCTGTGGTACAACATTCACAGGAAATTAATACACATATAAAAGCAAAAGTTTTAAATAACCTTTTTATGAAAGCGTTCTTTCACCACAATTTACAGAACATTACTCTTTAGGACCCCATCAAACGACTTGTACCTTACCAAAAAGAGGTCACTAACTCCACGACTGGACAAAAACACAAATCACTCATTCACAACAAATTTGGACTTGGTAATTTTTCTTGTTTCAAAATTAGAATATCAGTGAGTAATCTATTATAGAGGAGAATGTTTGGGATCTGTTGTTCTAAATGCCTAAAAATATTTCTTCATATAATTGCAATATTTGCTGCAACTGAATTTTGGGCAGTAACGGGTCAGAAGCAATGGTTTCCCCAAAGCTGTCATTCTGCATATTCATCCCTGACCTGTGGTACTTAACAGTTAAATATAACTGTTTTTAATTTTTACTTTTAAAGCACATTGTTAAACATCTAAATCATACCATAACTTACTTGCTTAATTTTCAAAGTCTGTGGTATGGTTATAATTCTTAAATGACTGAATTCTGAACATTAGGAGTGGAGTTTTTCCATGTCTATTTTTGCAGTTGAATGACACCTTTGGTTATATTTTACAAAGATAGTGGAAAACTCTGATTTCTGACTCCCAAGAAACAAAATAAAAGATACAGGTCACTCCCAATTCCATAGCGGACCAGTTTAGGTCCCACTCTGATACACTCTACTAACACTTCATAATTCTCTTTGACAACATTTGCCAAAATTGTAACTAATAAGCAATTGTGTAATTCCTTCTACAATGTCTTCCTCCCTCAACTAGAATGAGTCCCAGAAGAAGAGGGTATAGCATGTAGTTATCTTACTTACCTTCTATTTCCAGTGCCTAACATTGCCTACCTCACAATAAATATCTGTTATGTGAATCGATTCAACAAATATTTCATATTGTTTCTGCTTATTGAGTTCACTACACTATGTATCTATTAATATTATGTCTGATATTAATTACTACATAAATAATGAGAAATCTGTATTGTATGTTATATGTCCCAGAATATGCAAATCTTAATAATACATTATTTAAAACACTTTATTTTTACTCCTTGAGTATTACAGGAGGAATAAAGTCAGAAATATTGAGACCAGGTATTAAAGACATTATCAGCAAAACATTATATGACAGAGATTACAGCATCAGCATGTAGCTCTGTGAATATTAAGTTAACAATACAAGTACCAGATGCTGGTTTTTTGTTCAAAGAACTTACAACCTTATTTAATCATAATAAATGAGAATGGTATGGCATTTTCTTCCTATATATTAATAGAAGAATTTATTTTATCTGCCTTTAAGATACATAAAGTAAGCTCCCAAAGTAATATATTTTCGAATTGTTATAGTCAAACTCTGAAAATAACAATACATGTTCTATCAATACTCCATAGAGTAGATGATACATAAGGATACTGTGGGAGAAACACAGAGAAATTACATTTCTGACACAAAGACGAAAATTACTCAAGCTGATACAAGACTTAATATAAGGTTAACACAATGAGGGAGTGGTTCAGCCAATCAGTCATAGGGGCACTGCCCACCCCAGGTCAATAAGCAGTGTCTCTTGGAATAGTCAGTGAAGACATCAAAGGGAAAAACGGCTTCAGCTGCAATTTGAATGATGGCTGGAAATGAGATAAGCATAAAGGAAATTCCAAGCCAGAGAGATGACATGAACCAAACTGCAGAAATAAGAAAAGATACCAAGCATATTGAAGATAATGAATGGACCTATCGGATCATAAATCTTAGTTATGCTGTGCAGCAGGACCTATTAAGATAATAACTTCTACACTGTTCTAGATGCTAACAGCATTTTTCTTTTTTGCCTTTCCTTCATTGCTGGCCTTGAAGAAGAGACCCACTCATGCTACTGAGGGATGAGGCTGGAATTGCTCCACAACCAGGAAAAACAGATACAATTGCACAAGCTCCTTTAAAAAGCCAAATTCTACAAGAGAAGTAAAGCTTATGAGTTTTTAATTGGTTTTCAATTGGTAATCAATTTGGTGACAACTGACATCATTACAATGTTGACATTTCTAATCAATAAGTGTTGTATATTCCTCTATGCACTTAGATCTCACTAAAAGTTTTGTATTTTTCCCCTTAGCTGACTCACTAAAATTTTCTTTGATTTACTCATAGCCTTTTATGCTATTTCAAATGGTATCTTTTAAACTTTTTCCTTTTTTTCTATTTCTGCATATTATTATTGATTGACTTTTGTTATTTTATTATTGATTTTTATATGTTAAGTATACAGCAAACTTGCTAATCTCTCATTAACTTTAGTATTTGGTAATTTAGTAACTAGTACATTCTTTTGACTCTTGTAACTAACTACTCAACCATATTCTCTGTAAATCACAATTTCTAGTCTTCTCTTGTAAGACCTATAAACATGTTTGGTTTGATTTGCTTTGGTTTTTGCCCCATTGTGCCACTTGGAATGCCAAGAAAATACTGAATGAAACTAGTAGTGACTGTGGTAAAATTTCTTTCTTTCTCCCAATATAATCCTCATTCACCATCATGTCATATTTTTAATAGTTGTTTTGATGGTAGCTAGTTAGTTTGTTCAAATATAGACTCCCTTTTTTAGATACAGGAACTTCAATTTTTTCTGTTTGTGAGATTTTTTATTATTATTATTGTACTTTAAGTTCTAGGGTACATGTGCATAACGTGCAGGTTTGTTACATATGTATACTTGTGCTATGTTGGTGTGCTGCACCCATCAACTCATCAGCACCCATCAACTTGTCATTTACATCAGGTATAACCCTCAATGCATCCCTCCCTTCTTCCGCCTTCCCATAATAGGCCCCTGTGTGTGATATTCCCTTTCCTGAGTCCAGGTGATCTCATTGTTCAGTTCCCACCTATGAGTGAGAACATGTGGTGTTTGGTTATCTGTTCTTGCAATAGTTTGCTGAGAATGATGGTTTCCAGCTGCATCCATGTCCCTACAAAGGACACAAACTCATCCTTTTTTATTGCTACATAGTATTCTGTGGTGTATATGTGCCACATTTTCTTAACCCAGTCTGTCACTGATGGACATTTGAGTTGATTCCAAGTCTTTGCTATTGTGAATAGTGCCGCGATGAACATCCGTGTGCATGTGTCTTCATAGCAGCATGATTTATAATCCTTTGGGTATATACCCAGTAATGGGATGGCTGGGTCATATGGTACTTCTAGTTCTAGATCCTTGAGGAATCACCATACTGTTTTCCATAATGGTTGAACTAGTTTACAATCCCACCAACAGTGTAAAAGTGTTCCTATTTCTCCACATCCTCTCCAGCACCTGTTGTTTCCTGACTTTTTAATGATTGCCATTCTAACTGGTGTGAGATGGTATCTCATTGTGGTTTTGATTTGCATTTCTCTGATGGCCAGTGATGACGAGCATTTTTTCATATGTCTGTAGGCTGTATGCATGTCTTCTTTTGAGAAATGTCTGTTCATATCCTTTGCCCACTTTTTGATGGGGTTGTTTTCTTCTTGTAAATTTGAGTTCTTTGTAGGTTCTGGATATTAGCCCTTTGTCAGATGAGTAGATTGCAAACATTTTCTCCCATTCTGTAGGTTGCCTGTTCACTCTGATGGTAGTTTCTTTTGCTGTGCAGAAGCTCTTTAGTTTAATGAGATCCCATTTGTCAATTTTGGCTTCTGTTGCTGTTGCTTTTGGTGTTTTACACATGAAGTCCTTGTCCACACCTATGTCCTGAACGGTATTACCTAGGTTTTCTTCTAGGGTTTTTATGGTATTAGGTCTAACATTTAAGTCTCTAATCCATCTTGAATTAATTTTCATATAAGGAGTAAGGAAAGGATCCTGTTTCAGCTTTCTACTTATGGCTAGCCAATTTTCCCAGCACCATTTATTAAATAGGGAATCCTTTCCCCATTTCTTGTTTTTGTCAGGTTTGTCAAAGATCAGATGGCTGTAGATGTGTGGTATTATTTCTGAGGACTCTGTTCTGTTCCATTGGTCTATATCTCTGTTTTGGTACCAGTACCATGCTGTTTTGGTTACTGTAGCCTTGTAGTATAGTTTGAAGTCAGGTAGCGTGATGCCTCCAGCTTTGTTCTTTTGACTTAGGATTATCTTGGCAATGCAGGCTCTTTTTTGGTTCCAGATGAACTTTAAAGCAGTTTTTTTCCAATTCTGTGAAGAAACGCATTGGTAGCTTGATGGGGATGGCATTGAATCTATAAATTACCTTGGGCAGTATGGCCATTTTCATGATATTGATTCTTCCTATCCATGAACATGGTATGTTCTTCCACTTGTTTGTGTCCCCTTTTATTTCACTGAGCAGTGGTTTGTAGTTCTCCTTGAAGAGGTCCTTTACATCCCTTGTAAGATGGATTCCTAGGTATTTTATTCTCTTTGAAGCAATTGTGAATGGAAATTCATTCATGATTTGGCTCTCTGTTTGTCTGTTACTGGTGTATAAGAATGCTTGTGATTTTTGCACATTAATTTTGTATCCTGAGACTTTGCTGAAGTTGCTTATCAGCTTAAGGAGATTTTGGGCTGAGATGATGGGGTTTTCTAAATATACAATCATGTCATCTGCAAACAGGGACAATTTGACTTCTTCTTTTCCTAACTGAATACCCTTGATTTCTTTCTCTTGCCTGGTTGCCCTAGCCAGAACTTCCAACACTATGTCGAATAGGAGTGGTGAGAGAGGGCATCCCTGTCTTGTGCCAGTTTTCAAAGGGAATGCTTCCAGTTTTTGCCCATTCAGTATGATATTGGCTGTGGGTTTGTCATAAATAGCTCTTATTATTTTGAGATACATTCCATCATTATCGAATTTATTCAGAGTTTTTAGCATGAAGGGCTGTAGAATTTTGTCAAAGGCCTTTTCTGCATCTATTGAGATAATCATGTGGTTTTTGTCTTTGCTTTTGTTTATATGCTGGATTATGTTTATTAATTTGCATATGTTGAACCAGCCTTGCATCCCAGGGATGAAGCCCACTTGATCATGGTGGATAAGCTTTTTGATGTGCTGTTGGATTTGGTTTGCCAATATTTTATTGAGGATTTTTGCATCGATGTTCATCAGGGATATTGGTCTAAAATTCTCTTTTTTTGTTGTGTCTCTGCCAGGCTTTGGTATCAGGATGATGTTGGCCTCATAAAATGAGTTAGGGAGGATTCCCTCTTTTTCTATTGATTGGAATAGTTTCAGAAGGAATGGTACCAGCTCCTCCTTGTACCTCTGGTAGAATTCAGCTGTGAATCCATCTGGTCCTGGACTTTTTTTGGTGGTAGGCTATTAATTATTGCCTCAATTTCAGAGCCTGCTATTGGTCTATTCAGGGATTCAACTTCTTCCTGGTTTAGTCTTGGGAGAGTGTACGTGTCCAGGAAATTATCCATTTCTTCTAGGTTTCCTAGTTTATTTGTATAGAGGTGTTTATAGTATTCTCTGATGGTAGTTTGTATTTCAGTGGGGTCAGTGGTGATATCCCCTTTATCATTTTTTATTGCATCTATTTGATTCTTCTCTTTTTTCTTCTTTATTAGTCTTGCTAGAGGTCTATCAATTTTGTTGATCTTTTCAAAGAACCAGCTCCTGGATTCATTGATTTTTTTGGAGGGTTTTTTGTGTCTCTATCTCCTTCAGTTCTGCTCTGATCTTAGTTATTTCTTGCCTTCTGCTAGCTTTAGAATATGTTTGCTCTTGCTTCTCTAGTTCTTTTAATTGTGATGTTAGAGTGTCAATTTTAGATCTTTCCAGCTCTCTCTTGTGGGCATTTAGTGCTATAAATTTCCCTCTACACACTGCTTTAAATGTGTCCCAGAGATTCTGGTATGTTGTATCTTTGTTCTCATTGGTTTCAAAGAACATCTTTATTTCTGCCTTCATTTTGGTATGCACCCAGTAGTCATTCAGGAGCAGGTTGTTGAGTTTCCATGTAGTTGAGTGGTTTTGATAGAGTTTCTTAGTCCTGAGTTCTAGTTTGATTGCACTGTGGTCTGAGAGACAGTTTGTTATAATTTCTATTCTTGTACATTTGCTGAGGAGTGCTTTACCTCCAATTATGTGGTCAATTTTGGAATAAGTGCGATGTGGTGCTGAGAAGAATGTATATTCTGTTGATTTGGGGGTAGAGAGTTCTGTAGATGTCTATTAGGTCCGCTTGGTGCAGAGCTGAGTTCAATTCCTGGATATCCTTGTTAACTTTCTGTCTCGTTGATCTGTCTAATGTTGACAGTGGGGTGTTGAAGTCTCCCATTATTATTGTATGGGAGTCTAAGTCTCTTTGTAAGTCTCTAAGGACTTGCTTTATGAATATGGGTGGTCCTGTGTTGGGTGCATATATATTTAGGATAGTTAGCTCTTCCCATTTAATCGATCCCTTTACCATTATGTAATGGCCTTATTTGTCTCTTTTGATCTTTGATGGTTTAAAGTCTGTTTTATCAGAGACTAGGATTGCAACCCCTGCTTTTTTTTTGTTCTCCATTTGCTTGGTAAATCTTCCTCCATCCCTTTATTTTGAGCCTATGTGTGTCTCTGCATGTGAGATGGGTCTCCTGAATACAGCAAACTGATGGGTCTTGACTCTTTATCCAGTTTGTCAGTCTCTGTCTTTTAACTGGAGCATTTAGTCCATTTACATTTAAGGTTAATATTGTTATGTGTGAACTTGATCCTGTCATTATGATATTAACTGGTTATTTTGCTCGTTAGTTGATGCAGTTTCTTCCTAGCATCAATGGTCTTTACATTTTGGCATGTTTTTGCAATGGCTGGTACTGGTTGTTCCTTTCCATGTTTAGTGCTTCCTTCAGGGTCTCTTGTAAAGCAGGCCTGGTGGTGACAAAATCTCTAAGCATTTGCTTATCTGTAAAGGATTTTATTTCTCCTTCACTTATGAAACTTAGTTTGGCTGAATATGAAATTCTGGGTTGAAAATTCTTTTCTTTAAGATTGTTGAATATTGGCCCCCACTCTCTTCTGGCTTGTAGAGTTTCTGCCGAGAGATCTGCTGTTAGTCTGATGGGCTTCCCTTTGTGGGTATCCCGACCTTTCTCTCTGGCTGCCCTTAACAGTTTTTCCTTCATTTCAACTGTGGTGAATCTGACAATTATGTGTCTTGGAGTTGCTCTTCTCAAGGAGTATCTTTGTGGCATTCTCTGTATTTCCTGAATTTGAATGTTGGCCTGCCTTACTATGTTGGGGAAGTTCTCCTGGATGATATCCTGAAGAGTGTTTTCCAACTTGCTTCCATTTTCCCCCTCACTTTCAGGCACCCCAATCAGACGTAGATTTGGTCTTTTCACATAATCCCATACTTCTTGAAGGCTTTGTTCCTTTCTTTTTCTTCTTTTTTCTCTTGGTTTCTCCTCTCACTTCATTTCATTCATTATCCTCAATCGCTGATACTCTTTCTTCCAGTTGATCGAGTCGGTTACTGAAGCTTGTGCATTTGTCACGTATTTCTCGTGTCATGGTTTTCATCTCTTTCATTTCGTTTATGACCTTCTCTGCATTAATTACTCTAGCTATCAATTCTTCCACTTTTTTTTCAAGATTTTTAGTTTCTTTGCACTAGGTACGTAATTCCTCCTTTAGCTCTGAGAAGTTTGATGGACTGAAGCCTTCTTCTCTCAAGTCATCAAAGTCATTCTCCGTCCAGCTTTGATCCGTTGTTGGTGATGAGCTGCGTTCCTTTGGAGGGGGAGATGCGCTCTTATTTTTTGAATTTCCAGTTTTTCCGCCCTGCTTTTTCCCCATCTTTGTGCTTTTACCTGCCTTTGGTCTTTGATGATGGTAACGTACTGATGGGGTTTTGGTGTGGGTGTCCTTCCTGTTTGTTAGTTTTCCTTCTAACAGTCAGGACCCTCAGCTGTAGGTCTGTTGGAGATTGCTTGAGGTCCACTCCAGACCCTGTTTGCCTGGGTGTCAGCAGCAGAGGCTGCAGAAGATAGAATATTGCTGAACAGTGAGTGTACCTGTCTGATTCTTGCTTTGGAAGCTTCGTCTCAGGGGTGTACCCTGCCGTGTGAGGTGTGGGGTGTCGGTCTGCCCCTAGTGGGGGATGTCTCCCAGTTAGGCTACTCAGGGGTCAGGAACCCACTTGAGCAGACAGTCTGTCCGTTCTCAGATCTCAACCTCTGTGTTGGGAGATCCACTGCTCTCTTCAAAGCTGTCAGACAGGGTCATTTGCGTCTGCAGAGGTTTCTGCTCCTTTTTGTTTGTTTGTTTAGCTGTGCCCTGTCCCCATAGGTGGAGTCTACAGAGACAGGTAGGCCTCCTTGAGCTGCTGTGGGCTCCACCCAGTTCAAGCTTTACAGCAGCTTTGTTTACCTACTTAAGCCTCAGCAATGGCGGGCGCCCCTCTTCCAGCCTCGCTGCTGCCTTGCAGTTAGATCACAGACTGCTGTGCTAGCAATGAGGGAGGCTCCGTGGGCATGGGACCCTCCTGACCAGGTGTGGGATATAATCTCCTTGTGTGCCGTTTGCTAAGACCCTTGGTAAAGTGCAGTATTGAGGTGGGACTTACCCGATTTTCCAGGTGTTGTGTGTCTCAGTTCCCTGGCTAGGAAAAGGGATTCCCTTCCCCCTTGCACTTCCCAGGTGAGGCGATGCCTTGCCCTGCTTCAGCTCTCACTGGTCGGGCTGCAGCAACTGACCAGCACCGATTGTCCAGCACTCCCTAGTGAGATGAACCCAGTACCTCAGTTGAAAATGCAGAAATCACCCATCTTCTGTGTCGCTCGTGCTGGGAGCTGGAGACTGGAGCTGTTCCTATTTGGCCATCTTGCTCTGCCCTCAAGATATTTTTTTATATCATGAGATCTATAATTTTATCAAATTTTTTTTCAGCATCGAGTTGGTCATATGATTATTTTTCTCCTTTATCCTGTCACAAAATCTATTCATTTTAACCCATTCTATGCCTGAGTTTGCAACTTTTTTAATTTTTGCAACCAGACCTTGGCAATGACCTTGAGCAGTAGGATATAAATAACTGTCACATGCTTAATGTTCCAATAATGGAACACTAGGCATAAATGGGTTTAAACTGATATATCAACTATGTTTTCATGACCTAGAGACACCTTTGACTCAGGCTCTGTTTGCTAATATTTTATAAATATTTTTAACCTATGTTCATAAGTTAGATTGAACTGTAATTTGTATTTGCTCATATTATCATTTTGGTGTATGTTCTCAAGGTTGTGCTAGCCTGATAAAATGAGCTGGAGTTTGTAGCTCCTTTTTCAACTCTTTAGAAGATCTTGTATAATTTTGCAATTACTTCTTCATTGAGTGTTAAATAGAACTGCCCAGAAGAGTCACTGGGCCTGAAATATTTTTTCAATAATGGATTTAGCCAATTTGCCTTAATGATTAGAGAACCCTTGTGATATTCTATTGCATATTAAGTCAGTTTTAATAATCTTAATTTTTCCAAGAATTTTCCCATGTCATGTAAATTTTCTAGCTTTTGCCACCAGTTTGCTTCCTAATTTTTAAATTTTGCTGGTCATTAGTGATTTTCTATTTATTATATCTTCTAATAATCTACTATAGGATTTTATTATAACCCTGCTGTTGGTTATGTGTATCTTCTCTTCTATTGTCTTGATCAGAATCCCTATGGGTTTACCATTTTTTTCTTGAAAAAGCCATTTTGCCTTTGTTGAGTCTCTCCATTGCATGTTTGTATCCTATTTCATTAATTCATGCTGTCATTTTTATTATCATCTACTTTCTACTTTCTTTGGGTTTATTTTGTTACTATTTTCTAATTTCTTATAAAGGATATGTAGCTTGCTAATTGTTAGGGTTCTTAATATAAGAATATAAGGATATAAATTTTCTTCAAAGTGCTGATTTAGACATGTCATGTGATTTTATATAAAGTATATATATTATAGATCAGCTTAACCTATTATCTAATTTCTATTATTATTTTAATATATTTAAAAGTATATTTCTAAATTTCAAATCATATGGTAACTTTAAATTTATATCTTTGCCATTGATTTGTAGTATTTTTGTACTGTGAAAAGGGAATAAATTTCATATGATTACAATCTTCGGTATTATCTGTGTATTCCTTTTTCCCCAAGTACCTGTTAATTTTAATATATGTTCCACATATTTTAAAAAGAATGCATAAAGTGAAATGAAAATATGACATCAAGATATGTGGTATGTAGTGAAAGCAGTGCTTAGAGAGCAATTTATCTTTAATGAATATATTAGAAAAGACTTTAAATTAATAATCTAAATTCCCACCTTCGAAAACTGCAAAAAAAAAAAGAACAAATGAAGTCCAAATAAACTAGGAGAAAAGAAAATTTTAAAACAATTTAATTAAATAAACTAAATAAATTGAATTGAAAATAAAAAATCAACAGAGAAAATCAACAAAACCAAACCTGGTTCTTTGAAAAGATTGATAAAACCAGTATGTTGGCCGAGATGGGCAGATCACGAGGTCAGGAGTTGGAGACCAGCCTGGCCAATATGGAAAAACCCCATCTCTTCTAAAAATACAAAAATTAGCCAGACGTGATGGTGGGCGCCTGTAGTCCCAGCTACTCAGGAGGCTGAGGCAGAAGAATCGCTTGAACTCAGTAGGCAGAGGTTGCAGTGAGCCGAGATCACACCACTGCACTCCAGCCTGGATGACAGAGAGAGACTCCCTCTCAATAAAACAAAAACAAAAACAAGCAAATAAAATAATAACAAAACCTGTAAGTCTTTAGCCAGGCTAACTAAGGAGAAAAGAGAAGGCACAAATTACCAATATCGGAAACGAAAAAGGAGACACCATCACAGGTCCCATGGACATAAAGGGGCCAGGCGCGGTGGCTCATGCCTGTAATCCCAGCACTTTGGGAGTCTGAGGCGGGTGGATCATGAGGTCAGGAGATCGAGACCATCCTGGCCAACACGGTGAAACCCCATCTCTACTAAAAATAAAAAAAATTAGCCAGGCATGGTGGTGGGCACCTGTAGTCCCAGCTACTTGGGAGGCTGAGGCAGGAGAATAACATGAACCTGGGAGGTGGAGCTTGCAGTGAGCCAAGATCGTGCCACTGGACTCTAGCCTACATGACAGAGCAAGACTCCGTCTCAAAAAAAACATCATAAAGGAATACTATTAACTCTAGGCCAAAATTGAGAACAAATGGACAATCGAGATGAAATGGACCAATTTCTTAAGACATAATCTACCAAAATTTATACCACAAGAAATACACAATCTGAATAGGCTTATATTTTATATTATGTATCTACATATTAAAGAATTTCAATCAATAACTAAGAAGCTTCCAAAACTGAAAGTGCCAGGCCCAACTGTGTTTACTGGTGAATCCTGTCAAATATTTAAGAAATTGTAACGATTCTATGCAATTTTTTTCAGAAGATAGAAGCAGAGAACACATCCTAACTCCTAACTCATTCTATGAGGCTAGCATTATCCTAAGATCAAAACCAAACAAAGACATCACAAGAAAAGAATACTGCATACCAATATCTCTCATGAACATAGGTGTAAAACTTCTCAATGAAATATTAGCAAATCTAATCCAATTGTAAAAAAGAATCATATACCATGACCAAGTGGGATTTATTCCAGGGATTTTATCATCCCAAGGCTAGTTAAACATTTGAAGATCAATTAATGTAATTATCACTTCAGCAGGTTAAAGAGCAAAATCCACATGATCATATCGACAGATGCAGAAAAAGCATTTGAAAAAATCCAATGCAGATTCATAATAAAAACTCCCAGCAAACAAGGAATAGAGGAGAACTTCCTCAACTTGTTAGAATATCTACAAAAAAGTACAACTAACATACTAGTGAGAAACTAGATGCTATCCCTTTAAAATCAGAATCAAGGCAAGGATGTCTCCTTTCACCATTCCTGTTTAACCTCGTACTGTAAGTCCTGACCAATGCAATAAGACAAGAAGAGTAAATAAAAGGTATACAGATTGGAAAGGAAGAAATAAAATGTCTTTGTTCACAAATGACATAATCATCTATGTAGAAAATCCAAAAGAATTGACAAAAACAATCTTCTGGAAGCACTAAGCAATTACAGCAAGGTTGCAGGATATTAGGTTAATTTACAGAACCAATCATTTTCCTATATACCAACAAGGAACAATAAGAATTTGACATTTAAAACACACTGTCATTTATATTAGCACTCACCAAAATGAGATATTTAGATTTAAATCTGGCAAAGTATGAACAAAATTTGTACAAGAAAAGCGACCCAATCCTGATTAAATAACTCAGATAATTAAATAAGTGAAGATAAATTTTACATTCATGGATAGGAAGAGTCAATATTGTAAAGATGTCAGTTGTTCTCAATTTAATCTATAGATTCATCTCAACCCTAATGAAAACCCCAAAAAAGGCAATTCAATGGAAAAAAGATAGCCTTTTAAAGAAATGGTGCTGAAACAGCTGAATATCCACATGCAAACCAAAATAAAAGTCTAAACACAGGTGTTATACCTTTCACAAAAATTAAATCAAAATGAGTCATAGACCTAATTGCCAAGTGCAAACTATAAAACTTCTAGAAGATAATATCAGAGAAAATATAGATGACTTTGTACTTGATGATAACTTTTTAGATAACATACCAAAGATACAATTCATGAAAGAAACAATTGATAAGTTGAACTTCTTTTGCAGTCCAAAACGTGCTGCTATAACAGAATACCTGAAACCGAGTAATTTATAAAGAACAGAGATTTATTTCTTACAGTTCTGGAGGCTGGGAAGTTCAAGGTAGAAGGGCCTGCATCTGGCAAAGGCTTTCTTGCTGCACTGTCCCATAGAGGAAGGTAGAAGGGCAAGACAGCATGCACAAGAGAGAAGAGGCCTAACTCATTCTTTTGTCATTAACCCACTCTCAAGATTACTAACCCACTCCCACAATAATGGTATTAATCACCTCTTGAAAATTCTATCTCTCATTTGGGATTGATTTTCCAACACATGGACGCTGGGGAACACATTCAAACCATAGCAACTTTTTAAAATTTAAAAAAAAAAAAAAAAGAAAAAAAAAATTCCTCTCCTGAAAGACACTGTCAAGAAAATGAGAATAAAAAGACAAGTCACATTCTAGGAGAAAAATTTGCAGAAGGCCTATCTGAGGTCTGTTATCCAAAATATATGAATAACTCGTAAAGATCAACCATAAGTAAATGAACAACTTGATTTTAAAATGGGCAAAATACATAACAAGAACAACAGCAAATACTGGAAGAATGTGAAGTAACAGGAATTCTCATTTATTGCTGGTGGGAATGTAACATGGTTCAGCCACTTTGGAAGACAGTTTGGCAATGTCTTACAAAGCTAAACATATTTTACCATACATCCAGCAATCGTGCTCCTTGATATTTACTGGATGTATTGCTGGATGAATGGTAAGAGTATATTCAATTTTGTAAGAAATTGTCAAACTACTTTAAATTGTTATTTACCAAATAAATTGAACTTATATCAGAACAAAATCCTGCATGCAGATGTGTGTAATAGCAGGTTTGTTCTTAACTGCCAAAACTTAAAAGGAACCAAAATGTCTTTGGTGAATGTAGGTAAATATATAAATTAAGCCGTGGTACATCTACACAATGCAATGATATTTGGTGTGTGGCTCTAAAAAGAAATGAGCTCTCAAGCCTAAACAGATATAAAAGAAGCTTGAATGTATTTCACTAAGTGAAAGAAGCCCTTCCTTAAGAGTGACCTTGCCTAGACTGGTTTCTTGACTGCCTAGCAGAGCTAGTGAGTCACTCTATGTGTTTGTGGATTTTATCATACTCCATTATTTATCTCCTTGAAGGTAGAACTTATTTATACTAGTACCTAGAATGGGTTAATTCAAATACTATATACTAAACAAATTTTGCTGCATAAGCAGATGATAAAATGCACTGTGCAGAATTACAATGGGAAAATGAGAGCTTTGAACAGACTACCTCCTACCTAAATCCATTCTTTTGTTCATGTTGACTTCAGATTTTTCTATTTTTCACTTGTATTTATCCTGCTTAGAAGCAGATTAACTTGTGTCTAACTTGGGTATCCAATCGCTGGTCCTGCTTCCCTAGATTCACACCTGGCCCCTTGTGGTAACTATGGTACACACATGTCACTCCTCCCACCAGGAGATGGAGTCTTGGTCTGCGCTTGCCTCACGACTTGCTTTGACCAAGAGAATGTAGTGAATTACTTCTAGATCTAGACCTTCAGAGGCACAGAAGCTTCACTCTCTTGAAAACCAGCTACCCTCTAAGGAATCTCAGATCAAACTACTGAGTGACAAAAGGCCGAGTGGAAAGAGAGGCCATCAGGAAATGTACCAAGGCACTTCTGCAGACATGTGAGAGTGACTTAGGTGTTCCAGCCTCAAAGAGCTCCTAGCTGAATGTAGTCACATGAGTGTTCCCAGAAAACCATGGGAGTCAGAACTGCCCAGCTGATTCCAACCAAACCCAGAATCACCTTTGTTTTGGTTCACAGAGTTTTGGAGCGGTTTGTTATGTACTGATAGTTATCTGAAACAGTAATATAGCATTAGGTATTTGAAGCCAAGCAATTTAATACAAGAATGTATTTTTATAAAATCATTGAAATGGCAACATGAACCCCTGCTTAGGGGCCCCTACTGGAGTACTGAGTCCACCTCATAATAACTGTGTTTCAGATGTCAGGAAGTGTCTGTGGCTGCTACCATAGTCACTGCCTCAACTGCCTCTTAAACCTGATAGCTGGTGACTGCACACTGAATTTTCGAGTTTGGCCTTCAAAACTGCCTCTAAACATTCACATCCCTTCCTGCCTTGCCTCCCAGCTGCAGGGTGGCTAGCATTTCAGTGTGCCTTCCAAATCTCACACAAGTGCTTCTATTTGGTAGACCTGATACCATATCCAGAATCCTAGATTCAGAAGAGCTTGAGAAATGTAGGGTTTTAGCTTTCCAATCTCACTCCCCTAGGTCAGAAGGGCAGTGGGATGGATGATGAGAGAAACCTAGTATCCATTATCACTGTCATCAGAGCCTAAATTTATTCAGTACAACACATAGAAATGACTTGAGATTTGGAGCCTGACAAATACAATTTCTCATCTTGGTTCTCCTGCTACTAGATATGATCTTGGTCAAACCACTTAGTCTAAACCTCAGTTTCCTCACCTGTAAAAAAAGAAATACTCATAGCTAATTTGAAGGGTTCTTCAAGAACTCAACTCATCTTTTATAAAGTTTCTGGTAAAATGTCTAGCACATGGTAGGTATTCAATGATTAATAGCAGTTATTATTAATGGAGGAGAGGACAAGTGGACAAAAAACTAGAATACACAGACAGTATCTGATTATGTAGGAGAGCATCTAACAGATGTACACTTCTGAGTCTCCTGGTAAAAAACTGCTAGGACTATACTTGCATGTGAATGGATCTAGGAGAAAAGACCTCCTAAGAGAGATGGTTTCAGGTCTGAATCTTGAAATATGAGAAGTGCAAGGGAAAGAAATGAGAGAAAAGGGAATATCAGATACTGGTGTCTCTCCCTGGTCCCATTCATGACCTTGTAGGTAGGACGATGATTCTAGCAGTTCTGTGCTATATTTCTAGAACACTGCTATTAGCCTTTAACTTTCCTCCCCTTCATGTTTCTGGCTTCATGGTTTTGGGTTAAGCCCTAAACTAGTACATCTTGGTAGCATTTCTACCTTTGCTGCAAAACAGCTTTGTCACTAACTAGTTGATCTAAGATATAGCACTTAGCTTTCGAGTTTTTAACTTCTTTTTCCATAAAACTGAACAATGAAAACAAAGCAAAGTAACAACAACAAAATGGCCTAATTTCTCTGCCCCTTCCAGCTTTTTTTTTTTTTTTTTTTTTTTTTTTTTTTTGAGACAGAGTCTCACTCTGTGGGCCAGGCTGGAGTGGAGTGCAGTGGTGCCATCTCGGCTCATTGCAACCTCTGCATCCTCGGTTCAAGTGATTCTCTTGCATCAGCTTCCCAAGTAGCTGGGATTAGAGGCGGCTGTCACCATACCCGGCTAATTTTTTTGTATTTTTAGTAGAGATAAATGGGGTTTCACCATATTGGCCAGGCTGATCTCAAACTCCTGACCTCAGGTGATTTCCCCCACTTCAAAGTGGGAGAAAGTGCTGGGAGTACAGGCATGAGCCACCGGGCCAGGCCCGCTTCCAGCTTTGACAATCTCCGAAATGTCTTGATTCACTCGTAGGCAAACATAGCCCCAGCAGTTTTCACCATCAGACTTAGCATCATACATCAGGCACTCTAACCCAGCCCAAAATGTGAATCCAACAAAAGAATATACATCCAACAACTGAATTAAAGCCAACTAAGTAGATTCACACACTAACTACTAGGTTTGGCCTTCACAAGTAAATGTCATCCAACTGATCAACATTGGCTGGATAAATATTGAAACAAAGGCCAGGTACGGTGGCTCATGCCTATAATCCCAACACTTTGGGAGGCTGAGGAGGGTGGATTACCTGAGGTCAGGAGTTCGAGACCAGCCTGGCCAATATGGTGAAACCTCATCTCTATGAAAAATACAAAAATTAGCAGGTGTGGTAGCAGGTGCCTGTAATCCCAGCTACTAGGAGGCTGAGGCAGGAGAATAGCTTGAACCCAGAAGGCAGAGGTTGCAGTGAGCCAAGATCGTCCCATTGCACTCCAGCCTGAGTGACAAGAGTGAAACTCCGTTTCAATTAAAAAATATGTATACACACACACGCGCGCACACACACACACACACACACACAGAGAAGCAAACAAAAGCAGAAAAAGGTAGTGCCAACCTGATGTCTTTATGGAATACATATACGTGTGTGTGTGTGTGTGTGTGTGTGTGTATATATATATATTCTTTTTTTTTTTTCCTGAGACAGACTCTTGCTCAGTAACCCAGGCTGGAGTGCAATGGCATGATCTTGGCTCACTTCAACCTCCGTCCCCTAAATTCAAGTGATTCTCCTGCCTCAGTCACCTGAGGAGCTGGAACTACAGGTGTGTGCCACCACCCGACTAATTTTTGTATTTTTAGTAGAGACGAGGTTTCATCATGTTGGCCAGGATGGTCTCAAATATTTTATTGAGACTTGGGACTCATACTCAGGTGCTTTTAAGTAACTCCAGTCTAGCTGTAACAGCAAACAGGCTGTGTGGTAGTGTTAGGGAGGCCCCTTGTTAATGTCAGCTTGGAGCTTTGTGCATGTGATGACACTAATAGCACCTTTTTAAAACTACAAAAAGTACTTTGACTTTATTATCAATTTTTAGACTAGGTGCATCATAATGACTCTCCCATTGCTTTTAAGATTTCGATAAAAATAGCTATTTTACTTCTTTTTGTCCCTCTAGCAAATCAACAAATAACGAGAAAGGGGACAATATTCATGATTAGCTCAGAACAGAAACTCATTTTCAAGCCTACACATGAGAAACTGCTAAAAGATAAAGCTACAAAAAACCCTAATCTAGTCGTATTAATAAATTCTAATGATCACGTGGGGAAGAACAAAAGCCCACTGGCTTTTATTTGAATAGACATCCCCAAGACCAGTCAATCTGCCATTTTTGCCTTGGGCTTCAGAAATGCTGCACAGTTTGCACTGCTTTCCTTCCTCTGCCTTACCCTTCCAAAAACTGAGCTCCGGGCAATGCTGTGATATTTCTATTTCACTTCTTTCTACCACAGCAAGAGCAAAGGCAAGCAGAGTGCATGCACAGGAAATGGGTTAGTGCAAATACAAGTATACACAAAAACCACATGACTGGAAGGGAGCTGTGACAACTGAGAGATATTTTTTAAAAGAAACATTTCCTGGAAAAAAAAATAGTTTCTTTAAATCAATTATACATGTACATAAACAAACCCAAAATATGTTTTCTCCAACTGTCTTTAGCTCACTTGATCAGGATATGAAATCAATGCTTTGATAAACTTCAGAAGCCTTATAAACTTTACAGCATTAATCTAAAACTTCGGAAGTGTTAATGTATTTCTTTCTGAGACTATTAGGAAAAATGCATCGTCTGTCTCTTTTGAAAGACAATTGCATTTGATAAGTATACATTTGGTATAACATTCTCTGAATATATAAGGAAAACAGCAAAATGATGCTATGACTTCTAATTAGTGAGCAACGTGCAATATTAAAAACAACAAATCATATATACATATATATTTCACGAAATACTTGTCTCCAAAATATGCAAATTAAATTTTAAAAACCAGTAAGAAAAAGACTGACAATACAATTCAAAATGGGCAAAGAATTTGAGTTTGAGATTTTCTGTTTTCTTTTAATTTGGCTTTTTGTATTAGACTTTCTTTTTTAGGAATTTGTTCATTTTTGATATTTTTCTTGTCCATTGGTAAGAGATCTTTATATAATAGAGATATTTGCCTTTCTTGTTTATTTGTATTACAAACATGGACTCAATTATGTCATTTATATTGGCTTTTTATTAATTTTGCCATAATGAAGATTTAAGCTTTTATGTATTTAAATATTACTATATTTTCTTCTATAGCATCTGATATTCCTCTCTTGGTTAAGAAAATAGCTTATTAATGAAAAAAATACACAGTACAAAGTCAAACTAATAAAACCACTACAAGTTCCTTGAAGAGACTACTACAGTAGATAATCCCTCTTGAGACCCCAATTAGGGAAAAAAGGAGGAAGTAAAAATATTCAAGATTAAGAATGAGAAAAGTGATTAGGCACTAATTAAGGAAGGATTTTAAAAACTAAAAACTTTCTGCACAGCAAAGGAAACAATCAACAGAGTGAAAAGACAACCTACAGATTGGGAGAAAATGTTCTCAAACTAGTCACCCAACAGAGGGCTAAATCCAGAATATACAAGGAATTCAAACATTTCTACAATAAAAAACAAATAATCTGATTTAAAACACAGGCAAATTATCTGAACAGACACTTCTGAAAAGAAGACATACATATGGCCAAAAAAATATGAAAAAATACTTGACATCACTAATTATCAGAGAAATGCAAATCAAAACCACAATGAGGTATCATCTCACTCCAGTTAGTATGGCTATTATCAAAAAGACAAAAAAATAACAAATGCTGGCAAGGATGTGGAGAAAAGTGAACTCTCATACACTGTTGGTAAGAATGTAATGAAGCCACTGTGAAGAACAGTATGAAACCTCCTCAAAAACTACAAATAGAACGACCGTATGATCCAGCAATCCTACTACTAGGCATTTATCCAAAGGAAAGGAAATCATTACATGAAAAGCATTTGCATCCCCATGTTTATTGCAACACTGTTCACAATAGCCAAGATATGGAATCAACCCAGGTGTCTGACAACAGATTAATGGATAAAGAAAAAGTGCTATATATACACCATGGAATACCATTCAGCCATACAAAGAATAAAATCCTGTCATTCAAGGCAACATGGATGGAACTAGAAGATATTATGTTACTGAAATAAGCCAGGAACAGAAAGGTAAACACTGCATGTTCTCACTCATATGTGGTAGCTTAAAAAAGGTGATCTCATTAGAACAAAAAATACTAGAGGCTAGGAAGGGTAGGGAGAAGGAGAGAAAGGGAGTGATTTGTTAAAGAATAGAAAATTACAACTAGATAAAAGGAATAAGTTCTAGTGTTTCATAACATTGTAGAATGACTATAGTTAACAACAATGCTACTATACAGTTTCAAATAGCTAGAAAGAGAATATTGATTATTCTCAACACAAAGAAATGGCAAATGTTTGAGACAATGAATATGCTAATCACCCTGATCTGATCACAGTGCACTGTATAATTGTTATGTGCAATTTTTTTAAAAAAATAATTTTTTTAAAGTATGTATTTTAAAAACCTTCAGATAAAAAGCAACAAATTAGGCTTGGTGTGGTGGCTCACGCCTGTAATCCTAGCACTTTGAAAGGCCAAGGCGGGCGGATCACTAGGTCAGGAGTTTGAGACAAGCCCGGCCAATGCGGTGAAACCGTGTCTCTACTAAAAACACAAAAATTAACTGGGCGTGGAGGTGTGTGCCTGTAATCTCAGCTACTCAGGAGGCTGAGGCAGGAGAATCACTTGAACCTGGGAGGCAGAGGTTGCAGTGAGCCGAGATTGAGCCACTGCACTCCAGCCTGGGCAACAGAGTGAGACTCTATCTAAAAAAAAAAAAAAAAAAAAAAGGAACAAATTAAATGTTAGCAAAAGATAACAAAACTTGGAATAACCAGCTTGGTCTCTTCAAAAAGTCAAAGTCATTATCAAAAAGGGGAGGAGAATGGTTTCAAATTAAAGTCTTAAGAGACATGACAACCAAAGCAATGTGTCTTCAAGATTAAATTTGAGATTGATCAAATCAGCTGTGAAAAAGTCATTTGGGGGACAATTGGGGAGATTCAAAGATGGCCTGGATGACAAAAGATATGAAGGGATTGTTGTTGAATCCAATGTGTTAAATAATATTGCAGTTATGTAGGAGAATATTCTTACTTTTGGAGATAAATGCTGAGCTATTTCGAGATGAAAAGTCATGATTTCTCCAATTTAAAATAGTTTAATATACCTGGGGGATTTATGAGTATTCATTGTGTTCTTTTTAATACTTTTTAGGCATGTTTAAAATCTTTATAATACAATTTTAAAGAAGCCATAATAGAAGGGAACACATATAATTCAATGTTACATGCAATTCTAAGGCAAACATTTCTAAAATCTAGAAAAACGGGATCATATTATTAGTAAAATATAAATTATTAAGAAATAAAAGATGTGAAAAATCTTGAATAGACCAATTACCATACAAGGGATTTGAAAGTGATTATAGATCTCCTACTAAAAAATATACCAAAACCAGATGATTCCACAGCTGGATTCTATCCAACCTTTGGAGAATGAATAAACCCAATGTTATTTAAATTGCTGCAGACCATGGAAAGAGGCAGAAAGCTCTCCAATTTAATTAAGGAAGCCAGAAAAATCTTCCTGGCAAAATGTAACATTAATTCCAAAAATAAAAAAGGTAGATCAATTTCACTCATATGTGTAAATGCAAAATTCTCAATGAAATATTAGACAACAGGTTTATTTGTATGTTGCTCTCTTTAAGAAACAAAAGAAATAATTATGATAGAACCTTGTTACGTATCAAGGTCTATTTCTGTGAGAATAGTAGATGTCAGGAGTAATCAACACACTGGAAAAGAGGAGAACATTAAAATGCCTGGAAAAGTAAAGTACAAGAGTTTAATTATGCATGTAAGAAATAAAAATGTTCCCATCCCATATTTACTAATCATTTTCTTCTTCATATGGAGCCAAAATCTGCCTCTGAGTAACTTTTACAGATGGAGGAGAAAAAGATCCTGGGACCTTAACTCCCTTAGGCTAGACTACAAATAAAAGCCAAAGTAGAATAGAGAACCCAGAAACTCATTTCCAGTCAAAAATGGTCATTCTTTTCTTTCAATCATGTACCTCTGTTTGAGCTATGCCCCGAGGATTCCGGTGGACTAATAGTGATAGAATGCCACGCTGCATGTGTATTGGCACAATAGACAGCCTGGCAGTGTTTCCCATTCAAATCATATTACTTTAAGTGTAATTTTCTCCCAAGAAGTGATCTGTCTTCTCAACACAGTAACAAATACATATCAGCTTTAATACCTTTTTCCATAGAAAACATGGAGGCACTCAGCTTTGTCAAATGTGTTCAGCTCTGGCAAGAACTCAAGAACTAATAGACCCCATTAATATCACACCTTTCAAACCATATTTTTCTTGTAGCTCTTTAATATTCTCTTGGTAAGGTTAGGAAAAATGTATCTTATGAAACAGTATTCAGCCAAAAAACCACTGGATGTACATTCAATTGTTTATTTTTTTCTTAGTATTAGGAAATCAAGACGTGCTGTGGCAAAGTATTTTTTCCTACAATGTGGTTTACAATTCTGATACTTTACTTATTGCTGAATATGACAAGCATTATACTTTCAATAAATAAAATTATTTTAATTTACCCACCCCAGTTACACTACTACATTGTCAAGGCAGTCACCTGCCTCTGTGGACCTCCCTTTCTATTGTAAAAATAAGACAAATATACTTTTCCCTTAATAAAGGAAAGTTTCCTCAAAATTGACAAATGGGATCTAATTAAACTAAAGAGTTTCTGCACAACAAAAGAAACTATCATCAGAGTGAACAGGCAACCTAGAGAATGGGAGAAAATTTTTGCAATCTATCCACCTGACAAAGGGCTAATATCCAGAATCTACAAGGAACTTAAACAAATTTACAAGAAAAAAACAAACAACCCCATCAGAAAGTGAGTGACGGATATGAACAGACATTTCTCAAAAGAAGACATTTATGTGGCCAACAAACATATGAAAAAAAGCTCATCATCACTGGTCATTAGAGAAATGCAAATCAACACCACAATGAGATACCATCTCACTCTTGTTAGAATGGCGATCATTAAAATGTCAGGAAACAACAGATGCTGGAGAGAATGTGGAGAAACAGAAATGTTTTACACTGTTGGTGGGAGTGTAAATTAGTTCAACCATTGTGGAAGACAGTGTGGCAATTCCTCAAGGATCTAGAACCAGAAATACCATTTGACTCAGCAATCCCATTGCTGGGTATATACCCAAAGGATTATAAATCGTTCTACTATAAAGACACATGCACACATAAGTTTATTGCAGCACTATTTACAATAGCAAAGACTTGGAACCAACCCAAATGCCCATCAGTGACAGACTGGATAAAGAAAATGTGGCACATATACACCATGGAAGACTGTGCCCCCCCAAAAAGAATGAGTTCATGTCATTTGCAGGGACACGGATGAAACCAGAAGCCATCATTCTCAGCAAATTAACATAGGAACAGAAAAACAAACACCACATATTCTCAATCATAAGTGGAAGTTGAACAATGAGAACACATGGACACAGGGGAGAGGAACATCACACAGAAAACCTAGATGACAGGTTGATGGGTGCAGCAAACCACCACGGCACATGTATACCTATGTAACAAATCTGCACATTCTGCACATGCATCCCAGAACTTAAAGTATAAAAAATAGTAATAATAATAAATAACATAAAATAAAGGAAGGCTTCCTATAATATCAGAAAATCATTTTAACTTGGGCATTTGTATTCCTATTTCTGTATCTTTCTTTTTTATTAATTGGAAAAATTTCCCTCCTAATTTCCATGCTATTAAATTCTCTCCCAGCTTTCCCTTATGTACAGTGGGGGCAATATCACATGCTCCATGTGCATTTTAGAATGGATGATTGAGAATCAAATGAAATAATGAGTGTGCTTTGTACATGGTACAACACTAGACAACCTTGATGTAGTTAAGCATTGGGACATGATGATGCCCAGGCTGACACCCAGGGTGCACTGGGCTTGGTAACACTTAGGAAGGGTGGCTCAATGCCATGGAATGAATGCAAGGAGTATTTGCCCCACTTCCTACGATCTCTGGGTATCAAGACCTAATTTAGTCATTTAGTGTGCAAATTTAGTTATTAGTCCAACAGTCAGACTCCTAGACTAAATTTGCACACTCTTATGTCTCTAGGTATTTTGGAAAATATAGTACAGTTTTCACTTTTATGCTTATTACTGCTATGAAAAAAATTTCTGAATCTTTCCTTGCTCATAAGACATGGACACAGTCATGTAGAAGGATGACAGGAGAGGGCTATTGACAGTTGTGCTTTCTTAATTCTATAGAGCTTTGAACTGTACCAGGTCAAGTAATCAGTGCTTACTACATCTTATGAGAGTCATTGATGCTTTAGTATGAGTAAGAAGAGTATCAAGTTTTAAAGAGGGAAGAAGGGAAGGAAGGGAGGAGGCAGCAAGGGAAGGAAAGAAAAGAACAGAAGGAGAAAGGAAGAAAGAAGGGAGAAGAGGAGGGAAGTAAAGAGGGGAAGAGAAAGAGAAAACTAGAAAATTCTATGTTATTGAGACCAATTTTTTCAATCTTATTTAAAAAGTCATAAAAATATGAAGTGTAAAACGTTAACATGGGTCCATAGAGACTTCATCTCCAAAATCTTATTCCCACCCCCTACCCACTCACCCATGAGCACCAATAATGTTTTGTAAGTCAGTTCCTCTATATGAAATTGAGCTTTTTGGAGACAAACATTTTGCTCAGCTCTGTGCCCTCCTAGCATAGTGTGAGATTCTGTCCATAGTTGATATTCCATAAATGTCTGTTGAGTGGGGTTATTTCTTCCTGAGTGAATGCCTTGTACCGTGACAACTCAAATGAATTGGCTAATCCAAATGTTGATAAAACTTGATTGCAGCCTCTGCATTCTATATATTAGTATAATCTTGATTTGAGAACATTTAGCAAAATGTGCAACCACTTGTTTCTAAAATGTCTGTTCCATCCATTTGGGGAGTTCCCTTAATGCTCCGTCTACAATTTTAGACAGTGAGACATGGGGTACATAAGCTGAACAACCCCATTTTATAATATATTAAAATTCAAGTGAAATAATATATGTGAAACTATTATCCAAACTGTAGCACATTATGTTATAGTTACATATTGTCACACAATAGTGAGTTAATACTATAAGAATTACATTGTTATTGTTATTCATGAAATTCCATAGTCATTGATTTGGGTTAAGACATTGTCTCAAGAATGCCCATTAAATCCCCAGCCTTGGCTCCAAGATAATACACATCCATCCTTCTCACAAAGGTTCATATGAGAATCAAATATATGAAGACATGGAAGTTTATTTAATTGCTGAGTTATATGCAAGTGTAGGAATAATAACAGTTATTGAAGACCGTGTGCTAGTCACTTTTTAAGAAATTTACACTAATTTAAGTAACTCTCTCAGCAGCCCAGCCACATAACTACTACCTTAATTGTGTAGGTAAGAAAACTGAGGCTTACGGAGTTGGGATTTGAACAACGCAATTGGATTTCAGAGCATCTACTTTAACCACTATTCTACAATATTACAAGCCCTTAAAGATTCACTTATTAACTAGCTATTCCAAGAAACTTAACATACTTCATGATATTTGCATAGATTTGCCTTTACCAAGCATCTGAGCCGAGTTTCTCCAGGGATCTGAGAGATGGGTGACCAGCAGAGAGTCAAGGTCCCAAATCAGCAGACTTGAAGTTACATTTCCGTAACAAAAAATAAGTGTATTTATGCTACAAGGGCAGGTGCAAGGGTCGATACTCAGCTCTCTCTCCTTGGTGTCCGAAGGAAGCTTAACTAAAACCTACATGATCATAAGGGCTGAGGAGAGTCTCTGAAGTATCACTATTGACATGCCCTGGTGTGAGAAGTATGCTATCAACACTTATACCTGCCTTTCTACTCAGTGTGACCCATGGAATTAACATCATATAGGGTATGGATTGGGCAAACAGGCGTTTGCTCATTAAACCCTCTCACACCAGTGCTCTGGGTGACCTCCTGAAGCTGGAGAAAGTACAATTAAGTGTATTAATTGTACAATTAACTGTATTAATTGTACAATTAACAAATTGCAAGTGACTTTCTGTTACTCAATATGGTTGGAGAATGGGTTGTGTGTGTTGCTCAGTGTTTTGGATCAGCGAGTTGCCTTGTGCAGGGCACATTCTGATGTATTATCGATTACTACAGCCTTCCCTTTCAGTATACCTTTCTCTTCTCCTCTCTGACTTTCTCTGTGTCAGGCACACCCAGCTCTCTGACTGCACTAGCCCATCTGAGCCCTTTGGAAAGTCATCCATAAGCTGATATGTATTGAGTACTTACATGTGCCAGGCAGTGTTTTGAAACCAGAGACAAAGATTAGGTACCTCTTCTTAGGAAGCTCAAGTTAATTCAAATGTGCTTCATCGATTCTCTCAGGGGAATATGCATTTAGAGACATCGAGGCTGGGTACACCTGGGAAAGGGTACGTTTGAAGGGAGCCGTTCCTATAGAGATCTTCATGTGCCAACACAGAGGCAACCACCTACTTTGCTTACCCTGAAAGGTGGTGTTGCCCCCACACTGAGTGCCAGTGTGAAAGCATACAATACAGGATCATACAATACAGGATACAGTTCTTTGTTATGCAGGCTGTCTTGGAACTAGATGATGTTTCAAATGGCACTTCTCAAATCTTCCGGAGCCTCTTACGCCTGTTATGATTTCTAGAATGTGCTGAAATGATCCTCAATCAGCATCTCTGGCTAATTGAATCCTGGCGAACAAAGAGCTGACTAAAGTGCATTTATCAATTGCTTAGGAATTCTTTATACCCAAATGTGACCTTGTGTTAAAACTATCTATCATTGGCCTTAGAAAGTGGCAGGGTCATGGATCCATAAAAAGCTGTTAAGAAAAAACCATACCACTTGGAGAGTCTGTCCCAGATCTCTCCAGACCAGTATCCAGGTGTCAGAACTTCTCTGCCCCCTATCCATTCCAACACTGAGTTGGAGAACCACCCTGGGTATGACCCAGGAAGAGACTTCTTAGAAGGCTTTCATCAGATATCTAGAGACAAAGTGCAGGCCAGACGGGTATGGGCAGAGTGGAGCAGAGATAGCGTAACTGTGAACTCCACCCCCGACCTGACCACCCTACATAGTAACCCTGCAAGTTGGTTCTTGACTTCTCATCCTAATGCCACCCAAAGTCTCTTACCCCCACAACGCTGATTTATTGGTTTTGAGTTCGTGTTAGTAGCTTAAACTGTCTCCTTGATTTCTCTGTATTTGTTTATTTGTTCACTTGGTTACTTGCCGTCTCCCACCCCTACCCCGAAAAAGCCTATCAGCTCCACACAGCCTTAAAGTGTAGTTACTAAGTTCCTCTCTGTGTCCTCGGTTTCCAGAACAGTGTGAGCTGGCATATAGTAGGCGCTTAATAAATACTCGTTGAAGGAGTGAATGAATGAGGAAGCTCATTCCAAGGCCCTGAGCATGGACTTCTGGCAAGTGAGCCTACCAAACGCTGGCGTGGGTGATGCTGCTGGGATCCCAGCCACCAGATCTTTAATAAACCTCTGACCCCTTCCCGAGGATGGCAGGGCGAACCGAGCTTGGCCCCCACCCACTCGCCGGACCCAGAAAACAGAGGTCTAAACGGCAAATGCATCCAGGGCTCCAACTCTCCCAGCAGCCTCCAAATGAGGCTGATGGCCTTGGACAGGCGACAGCCTTGGACAGGCCCCGCCCGGAGCCCCGCGGCGGCCGCCCGCCGCCCTCCCCCTCTCCCGCAGCCTGCAGTTCCCCCGGGCGGCGTGGACAGCCCCGGCCGGCCAGCTGAGCCCGTGTGGGCGGCGCGGGCGGGAGCCGCCCCACACGCGTCCCGCGTCGCCCGCTCCAGATGTGCCGCTGCAGGGCCCCGGCCGCCCGCCGAGTTGGCCGCGCGCGCCCGGGGGAGCGCAGAGTTTGGAAAGTCTTCGAGAAGCTTCAGAGGAGGGAAGGGGGTGGGAAGAGTGGGGGTGCAAGAGAGAAAAACCCGCCTCTTGCGAGTTGAGCGAGGAAGAGGGGGGGAAAGACTCCGAGTTCCGCTTCCTGAACGGCGGGTGGATAGAGAAGGTTGGCGCGGGGAAGACCGGCGGGACGCGCGCCCCGGGCCAGCGGCGCGATCAGCGTGGCGGGCGATGGCCGGTGAGCGGACCCGCAGGTTCACCCGGAGCCTGTTGAGACCTGGGCAGGCGGCCGAGCTCCGGCACAGCGCCGCGTCCGCCGCCGCGGTGGTCGTCAGCAGCCGGCAGCAACAGCGGGTGAGTGCGGCACGTCCTCCGCGCCTTCCCGCGCGCCCCAGGCGCCCGAGGGGAACCGAGCCCGGCCTCCCCAAAAGCTCGGCGGGCCCAGGTCCCCGCAGCTAGCGGGTCCTCTCCTCCGCACTCCCTCCCCCGCCGCCTCTGCGGGCGCCCCCGGCGCCACCTCCGCGAGGCAGCGCCACCGAAGCGTAAGGACCGGGGGCGCGTTTGTGCACGCGGGACGCTTAGAGGAACAGCTGCGTGGGCAGCAGAAGCGCAGCGTGGGAGAGGATGTGCAGGGGGGTTAACGGGGTGGGAAGGGACCGGAATGCACTGCCAGTCATATTGGTGCTAAGTGATAAGAGTGCCAGAGACCCCGGGTGGGGTCGGGGGGATCTACAGAACCGGACCCCTTGGTCCGCAGGTCTGCGCGTCTCTCTCACCCTCCAGCGAACAGACCAGTGCGCTGAGAGAGGGATGCAGTCAGTGGTCCTCGCCCTGGTTAGAGCTGGGACCCCCGACCTTAACTATCGCGGAAATAGATGTACTTGGAACAACCCTCCCACCGCAGGGTAAAAACCCACAAACCACTTAATACTCCTCCAGAAAGAGCTGAGGCACACAGGCTGGAGGAGACATGGGTCATTAGGTCTCCAGCGGTTTCTGGTATTTTTCTAATATGTTTCGCGGGGTTCTCCCGCCAGCAGTGCTTTACTGGTTACTTCCTTATTGAAACGCCTTCTAAGTGTTGGGTGATTTCCGCGGGAAGTCCCTGGGGCAGCAGCCAGCATCTGATGCTAGGATCCTCTCCATACCAACCCAGATGTTCCTGCGTTGCAGTAGATCCACATTGCAGGGGAGAGGTGGCAAGAGACAAATCAATTCTAGTGGAAACGGGAAGCGAGTGGGAACAACAGCCTCTCAGCAAGACCGAGGCTCAGCAGCCGCGCTCTTGGCCTGCGTTTGGTGGACCGGAATCCGGGTTGTGTGTTTCATTTTCTTTTTTGCCAGTAAATATCATTAGGAACTAAACGGCTCTTTTTAAGAGTGTGAAAGTGTTACTCTTGCCAGTCACCAATGAGGAGGGCGCCAAAAGCTGCCCAGAGCCAGTTCCCACAGCCAGGACTATTCTCTAAAGCCAGAGGTCGGAAAGTTGAACAGAACGGAAGCAAATTGCCTGGCAGAGGGAAGAGGCATCGAGTGCCCAGGGGGTGTAGAGCGGGCGGGGGTGATTGGAGTGTGAAACGAATTGGTGGCCAGGGTGCCTTCTCTTGCACTTACAGTAGCTGCAGACCGCAGTTACCCAGAGGTGGTTCAACTGTTAGCTCACTCTGTGCCAGGGACAGCATGTGGTTCTGCTATCAGCGTACACATTTTCAGGACAGCAAAGAGAAACTGTTCGAAAGAACATTCGAAAAAAAGATTCAATTCGAGTAAAAGTAGAGATAAGAAAATCTCCAGACAGTAGTAGAAAGTACCTGAATGATAATTCAGGATTGTGATTTTGTCATTTTCTGCCATTCCCTTGACAATAACTTTATTTTGCAGTTGACTCATTGGACTGAATCTCACTGAGGATCTGATAGAAACACAAAGCGTTCAGTGGGAATAAACAGCTTAAAGTGTTGTGGTTTTTTTAAGTAGATTCTCCTAGAATTTTTGTAGCACTAGAATTTCTATAGAGTATGCATCCCATACCCTTCTACACATCACACACACACACACACACACACACACACAGAGCTTTCTCCAAAATTATGTCAGATTTGAAATCCTAGGGTATCTTGTCAAAATGAATAAGCTTGGTGTCTTCAAAAAGAGATGGGGGAGGGGAGATTCACTGGCAAAGGTGGTCCTGACTCCCCTTGCTTCGCTTCAGCACCTTGGCCAACACTCCTAAACTAGCTTTTGCCAAGACATTTCATGGGATCTTACACATCTAGTCAGGCAGTTTTGGCTGCTATTTTGGCAGCAAGAACACACGTGCTTTGCATTCCATCCCATCAGTTAACTCTTGAAGGGAAACAGGAAGGTGATGAGTTCTATGAACTGGCACCTGAACTGGGTGGGATTCTGTAGGGGTATAGCATCCCTTTGGAACCTAAAACCTTGTCGTTGGACTATGTGGTAGAGACTAATCTTAGCCTACATTGATCCAATCCCTTAAGACTCTTTATATCTGCTGCTTCAAGTTCTCAAAACATGGTTGTCAAGGGTGAAAAATAATAGGATGTTGGGGAAAATACTATGGGTACCCGACTTCAATACAGACTCATAGAACTGTGGGTGTGTGTTGGAGCAAGCCATCCTCTATTGCAAGGTATTTGAAAGACAGTAGAAAGTCCTGCTGAGAAAACCTATCTTACTGCTAGATTTATATAGTCCCCTTTCTGAAATCCCTGTTTTGGGGACCCAAATCCTCCAGGACATTGCCGAAAATCTGCCATAGGGTTTGAACTCTGCTCTATCCAATAAGTTTAGAAAAGGTTGTCAGATTAACAAGGTAGTTTTGGTCTCTGAGAATGGGATGTGTGTACACACAGAGAGAGAGAGAAGACAGGAAGCCTTCAAAATGTGTTTGAATATGGAGAGCAGAGATCAAGGAGATGCTGAGTGAGGGTAATGACTGGGAAAGCCAAAATTTAAGGCAGTTGAGGACAGTAGAGGTGTATGCCAAAGCAAATTTGATGTCAGTTTTTACCCAAGGCGCTGTATGTAGTAGGCTTATGTACTTGCAGACTCCTAGACAGGACCCACCTTATTCTTCACCCCTCCCGAGAACAGTAATGAGCAAAAACATACATTTCAAAAGGAGAAATATTTGCTCCTTCATTATCCTAAAATTCTCCATAGAAAATAAATGAAAGACAACTCATTCAAAGATCAATTCAAAGGATCAAGTCAAGTTCACATAATTTCCTGAAATCTCATTCCTGATTGTTTCATAAAGCAGGCTTCTCTAGGGTAAAATTTCAGCCGAAAATGATTAGGAACATTTGTCTCATATCAGAACTGGAGTGTTTTATTACATTTGGTTGAATATGCATTCCATGTTGGCTTCAAAGTTGTAATGCCACTAATGAGAAATTCCTTTTTGATAAGAAGCTCATCTTTTAAAATGAATGAGGTATATCTGTACCCTAGCATGAATTAGTTCATTTCAATAGCTTTCTATAATTCATTAAGATACACATTTAGGATTTGTGCACTTTTCTGCATATATATTGTATTTGAGAGCATTTCAAAAGAAACATACTTTTTTAAAAAGTATAGGTTAACTTTTTGCAAACACCCCATGAGATCTGTCACTTTGAGAGAAATAGGGTTTTATTTATGGAATGCTTTAGGTGGGTTAGTGCAATGGAAGGCTTCAGGTAAGCAGAAGGATGAGATCTACATAGAGTCAGATGATGGAAAGGAAGCATTTAGTAGAGTCAAATAATCATTTGGTCAGTTTTGGCCTAAAGTCGTTCATTCGGAGCTTACCACTTTAGTTACACGCACTTTTAATGCCTTTATGATATTTACTCTATTATTGGACAAAAACTCCTCGTTTTTGATTGTATCTAATTTTGTTATTAACTTATTTTAAAGAGAAAGCATCCTGCCAGAAGTGATTATACTTAACCAGTAAGTTTTCTCCCTTCCTACCCAACCAGAAAGGGTAAGGGGTAAAGAGAGGAAAGTATTTATTTCGGTAAATTCTATTTATTTTCTGTGATGTTTCCTAACTCTTCAGGCCTCCAATAATACCACTTTTGATATTTTAGAGAGCTTTGAGTAAGAAGCAGAACCTTTGACCAACCAAAGAGCTTTGATTGAGAAGTAATGAATATGTAAACATGTTTAATGAGCATGAGGAATTCCTAGAAGGAAGAATTCTCTCCCCTCTGAACTTGGTGGCATTCAAGAGTTGAGAGTAGGAGGGATTTTTTTTTTAATTGAGTGGGGGATACTGGAATTTCCCAAAAGTCATATGCTAGATGCAGAAAGTGACAGTGAATGAAAGTGAAGTACTTGTTTTGCTGTCACTGTCCAGGTTTAAAAGCAATATGCAATATAAGGGCCTGCTTGTTTAGCATTCACAGCACAGTCTTTTTGTTTTGTTTGTGTTTTTTTGTTTTGTTTTTTGTTGTTTTGGACAGAGTCCTTTATGACAAGGGTGTTTATGCTTTAGCAGAAATCACACGTTTGTGTTTTCATATGAGGAAAGTCCCTTGACCTCTTTGCCTGGAGAAGAAGTCAACACAAACTTAGTTTACAAGATCAAGTTTGAATGTTACTGATGTGTCTGCCAACGTTTTTTATTTCTCAAGGGCATTGGAGAAATAACTTTGAAAATAAATAGTAACCACAAGTGCGTTCTAGAAAACTTCTAGAAGGATCAAAGACTGAAAGAATGAATCAACATGTATAGGTTTTGGCTGTCTTTTTCTTCACAACCAGATTCTCTAAGGCCTAGCATAGAAAAAGAAAGCAATAATGAATGCATGATGGTAAACCATTTGTTAAGAATGTACGATGTGCCTGGCACAGTGTTAAGCATTCTATATAATTCTCAGAGCAATCATTTGAGGAAGTTATTATTGTTGCAAAATACAGAGGAGGCCAATGAGACTCATAGGGTTAAACATGTTTCCCTAAGTTAAGCAACTGACACAGGACCTCCTCTGCATTTTGAATAGAAAACTGGAGGGGTTACCTTCCAGTTTTTTAGCTGTTTCTAAAAGCATCTCCAAATTGGTGGATATGAGTAGTTGATGTTGGTTGGTGTTGCGTTTTGATCTACCCAAGATGTAGTTCTCCCTAAGGAACAGGAAAATTGTTCTTCCCACTAGTGCTTCAGAGTACCTGTCAGTATTCACTCCAGTGTTCCCCTGAGGTTAGTTGCAATAGCAGAGGCTGTTCCAGGTACCCTTGATTATAATAGATCTTCCCAAGACAACCGGAATTTCAATAGTTAAGTTTTTAAAATATGAACTCACTCAGCCATCCCCATCTCACCTGTATGGCAAAGTCTTAAGAAAATTGTGAAAGAGCATGAGGTTAATCCTCCTGCAATCTACTTCAAAACTGTCTGCTTCTCCATTCTCAATTGCTTACCCCACTCTCACATGGGCCTGAAATTCCTCAATGCATTGTGTGTCTTGGAGCATGGATTTCCATTTAACTAAGTTGTGTTGGGATTCTTTATTCACATTCTATCTTATTTGAAGGAGGGATCCTAAGTATCTTACAAAGATGCATGTGAGACGACAACAACAAAATATAGTAAGGGGAGTGAAAAGCAATATTAGCCAGAAAAGAAAAAAACAATATTCGGAAAGTTAGATGTAATCAGGTGTAGGTCATTAGGACCAGTAAATAAAATACATCACTATTAAGTCCTATAGTTTTGTTAAAGGTGTTTCTTGGTGACCAAGTCAAAGAGAAAAACACCATCAGCCATGAGATTTAAGAAGTCCATTAGATAAATGAAAATTTGCTCTAGACATATTCAGCATTAACTTACAATGAAATTTAAGAGACAAGATTTTTTTTCCTGGGGTTTTTACAAACAGTAGCATGATGTGATAGAGTCCCGTCATTGAGAGTGTTGTCCAAGGACCAGCAACATTAGATCACATGGGAGCTAGCTAGAAATACAGAATCCAAGGGCTCCCACCAGATAATGCATTTTAATAAGATCCCCTAGTGATTTGCAAGGACACTAAAATTTGAGAAACATGAAAATAACCTACATCTTCAGCCACACTTTTGCAGTATCTTGTTACATAAAGTCAATTGAGGAGGGTCCAATACAATGTGGTTTATTCTGCAACTATTTGAAAGTTTTACTTAAAGCAGAGATGAGGTCTACACCACTTAGAAATGAAAATGGGATTTGGTTCATTGTTAAATGGCTTTAAGGAAATCTGTTACTTGTTTGTGTTATATTCTCTCCTTCATCTACCATCTAGCCCCTTAATTGTAGTGTGAACTTAATTTTCCAGGTGAAGAAAAAATTCCATAACATACTTAAATAATTGCTATCTAAGTCAGCACAAGTTCTCACCCTCGGTTGTAGGGTGAGAGTTCTAAACACGTGTTTCAGAGTAAGGCAAATGTTATTCCTCCTACAGAGAATTTTAAGTACAATTACTTCAACTCATGAAAGACATGTGTTACGAACTAAATGTTTGTGTCTTCCCAAAATTAATATGTTGATGCCTTAACCCCCTATATGATGCTATTAGGAGGTGAGGCCTTTGGGAGGTAATTAGGGGTAGATTTGGTCATGAGAGTGGACCTCTTATGATAAGATTAGTGGCTTTAAAAGAAGAAGAGAGAGAGATCGCCCTCTCTCTGTCATGTGAGGACACAAGAAGGCGGCCATCTGCGAGCCAGAAAGAGAGCTTTCACCAGGAACCCAACCATGGTAGCACCATGATCTCAGACTTCAGCCTCCAGAACTCTGAAAAATAAATGTCTGTTGTTAACGAACCCAGTCTATGTTATGTTATTATGGCAGTCTGCACTGACTAATACAACACACAATTAACACTGATTCCTTGGTGACATATAAGATCTATATTGATATGGTATTGAGTGAAACCCTTAGGGATTTGAAAATAATTGGTGATATCAGAAAATCCAACTGTTAGAATCATAAAATCATGAAGATGTTTTTCTCTCTCACAGTCACTGACTCCTAGAAAAAGTGATACCTCTTGAATTCATGCTTGAATGCAATAAGAATGGGCTTCCATGGAGTTAAAGATCTTGATTTCCCCATATGCTATAATGTGGTTCATGACCTCTTTGATGGGCTGTGCTTCACGATCATCTTGAGATACTCTTTTCTTGACTATCCATGTTGGAGTTCCATTATGCACTTGTAACAATTTGGCCATATGGGATTCTAATGAATGGGTGTTGGTCTTGGAAATGTCAGAGCCTGTGAGTCTGGAGACCAGAATTTCAAAACTGGCTCTGTGGCCCTTGATGAAGTCCCTTCTCTCTTTGAAGACTCAGTTTCTTGATCTGTGAAATTAGGGGATTAGGTGATTGGGCTCTTGAATTTCCCACTTCTTTGTCCCAGAGTTCTCACAACTTCTCCTTCTCATCCCTCAGATTCTCAGATGTCACCTTCTCAGAAAGGTCATCCCAGATTACCAAGCAGAGGGTGAGAGTTCATACCCTAAAGATGTGTTTCAGGGTGAGGTGAATGTTACTCCTCCTACCAGAGAATCTCCCACCAGGCTCCCCACCCTCAACACTCTCAATCTCATTACTAGGTTTAGTTGTCTTCATAGCTCTTACTGTTATCTAAAGTGATCTTTTTATTGATTTAATTTCTTGTTTGTCTTCCAACGCTCTTGCCTTGGAATATAAGTGCTATTGAAAAGAGAGAACTTGTCTGTTTCACTACTTTTATAGTATATTTGCTATTGGTAAATAAGAGGGGTGGAGTCTCCATTCTTACTGCACATTAGTTGCTTAAGGAAAGTCAGAAGAGTGGGCTGAATGCACATTACTGAAAGGTTATAGTGGAATTATAACTTTAAAATGTCCAGGTTGTTAGCATCTGATAATGACGGCCCTTGTGTCATCCTCTTCACAGTCTACTTGTGAATCTTGGCAAGCATTGGAAATGCAATCCTGCAGAAAGGTATTGGGCATGTCCTGTGTGCCAAGTACTAGACTTGTGCAACCTCTTCTAATCCTCATAGCAACCAGATGGCAAAAGGTTGGTATCCTCATTTTATAGATGAGGAAAGAGATGCTTAGAGATCAGGAACTTTCTTTAGATCAAATGACTCCTCAGTGGTGAATCCAGAGTCCACAATCACACAGTCTGACTCCACAGCCTGTTCCTCCTGACTACTCTATAACTGCCTCCCAGCTCCACCAGGCAGGAAGGACCTCATTAAACATGCAGTTTGCATCCATCAGCAAAAGCAGTGAGAGAAAAGAAACCCTCAGAGTACTAGTTGTAGGAAGAGTTTCTAAAAAAGAGTTTCTTGACAAAAGAAGAGCTGTGGCTACTTTTCTCTGCTTAACAGTCTTTCATTTATGACATCTCAGCAAGCTGGGATATTGGGAGTGACACCAACTTTGGACACTGTTGCTCAGACATTTCCCAAGGACAGAACTGGCACGGAGTGAGTTAAGCTTTGCAAACAAAGGCTCCTTCAACTGTGAAAGGGGCATTATTTGATTCCTCTCTTTCTATAGAAATACATTTCTAGCAAGATAAGCATGAGGTGGGGGGGCGGTTTGGTTGCAACATTACATCTGTTACATTATCTCTTGTAGTCTTGATTTTGGTGTTCTTGTTTACAAATAAGAAGGTTGATGGTTCTTTTTATCCCCCCCATTGAAGTGAGACTTGTTTACTTCTTATCTTTCACAGCAGTGTTAGCGGCTGGAAATAAATGCTTGTGTTTGCTGGACTCGAAATGTTGACCTACATTTAATGAGGTAGAAATAATAAAATTTAATGAATGTGACTGAGTTAGTGGCAATACAGAAAAACACTTGCCTTTGAAAACGTTAATATTTTGCAGTTGGATTGAAGTGAAAATATCTGCCTCAGAGATTAGAAGAATTAATAGTCCCGGCCAGGCACGGTGGCTCACACCCGTAATCCTAGCACTTTGGGAGACCAAGATGAGAGGATCACCTGAGGTCAGGAGTTTGAGGCCAGCCTGACCAATACGGTGAAACCCCATCTGTACTAAAATTACAAAAATTAGCTGGGCATGGTGGCGTGCACCTGTAGTTCCAGCTGCTCAGGAGGCTGAGGCGGGAGAATTGCTTGAACCTGGGAGGCAGAGGTCTCAGTGAACCGAGATTGCTCCACTGCACTCCAGCTTGGGCGACAGAGCGAGGCTCTGTCAAAAAACAAACAAACAAAAAGAATTAATAGTACCAAATCACTAAAAGTTTCTTTAATTTGGGCAGCTTAAATGTGAAAATACTGTATTTCTAACTCAATGTCAGCATACCTCCTCTCAGACATGTAGAATTTAGGAAGCTAGGCAGCTCTTTAATTTAAATTAAATACCAAAATGGCAGAGTTTAACAATAGGATCTGAAAATCTGAAAAGGGTTCTCTTTGAAAAGATGACACCATTTAGGATTAACACAATGAGATTTTTCTTCATATAATTATCTTAGTAATTACCAACTTAAATGACTAATTGAGGCTGTCAAAATGACCAGTGACTCTTTGGCCTTTCAAATTAAACATTCTATAAAAAGAACACAGGCATGAACATTTGACTTGGCAAACAAGCAAACAAAAAACTTAACAAAATTTACTGTTCAATGAAATATGATAATTAAATTATTCTCAAATACTCATTGTTTATTTGATTAGCTCTTAAATGTCCCTTTGTCACAGCTCTTTAGAATGACAAATGGAAATTGATTGCAGCTGAGTAATCTTCACAAACATGGAAGTGATGTTGGAACTCAGTATTTTTGAAGATAGTGCATATGTGGAGAACTAATATTTAAAGACATTTATTTTTTGTTTTTTATGTTGTTTAAAAATTGGACACATTCAAAGGAAGTTTTATTCTGAAGCGAAAAGAATGTATTTTAAGTTTTCTTTGAAACATATCTTTATGGTGGGTTATAAATTTGTCCTACATGAGAAACTACTAGTCATAAAGTTTGTTGGCATACCAACATGCAGAGATAAGATGCTTTCAGAACCTTTCTGAGTGCTAACAGGGAAAGTTCATTCATTAACTTCCATTTTTGAAGCCAGAAGCCATTATATGGCTTCTGTCCAATCAATTTGAAAAATGTATCTTTTTGTCATTAGAAAGCAGTGGTTTCCAGGCAGTGTAACTTTGGTCAAGTCTTTAAGCTTCTTTGAGTTTCAGTGTTCTTGTCTTTAAAACCACAGAGTTGAACACCAAGACCTTCAAGAATGCTTTAGTCCTAAAAATCTGGGGAGATCTTACCCTTTTAAAGGGGTTTTCATAGAGAATTAAAATAAAACTTATTTTCATCTTAATAAGATGATTATTGATTAAGATATCTGATTTTAGCAACTGGAAGACTTGGTCCCAATGATCTATGACCACATTTGTATTTCACCGATGAAGATGGTAGCATAAAACGTGGTTATTTAAGAATGCAATGAAGAGGATGGCTGTTCACACATCCTGAATACAGGGCTAGGGGAATGGAGACTGGCAAAAGACAGCCAGTGGTGGCAAAGGCTGAACAAGTCAGGTTCTTCTGACCTTATCGAGCCTCAGAGGCAAGCATACAATCCCATTTCCTTCTTTCTTATCCTGAGGAGAAGGGTAAGCCCCATCTGCTTTAAGAAAGCAGGCTTTCCAGTTCCCATGCTGAATGTTTGTAGTTGCAGTCTCTGGCCTAAGGTCTGTGCCAAGCCATGTCAGCATCCACATGAATAGAACATACGTGAGCACAAGTTTGAACTGTGCTACCAGATCCTGTCTCCCTTGCCTTTGAAAAAGCAGCAGGAACCTCTCGTTTTCTAGTTCTGTGTCTGTCCCTGGTTTTTGTCTCTGCTTCTATCACCTCCTCCTCCCTGCTCTCACCTGGGAAAGGTAATATGATCTGTCCTGGACCCAGTGTGATTTCAGAGGGTCTCAAGGCTGCAGATTCTGCCTTCGGCCCTGTGCCCACATTGTCTTCCTAGCAACTGATACCTAACCAAGGTACAGGCCATTTTATTCCACAGTTAGTCATCAACCTTAAATGCACAAGGCAGTGTTGTGAGGACTTTATTTCACTCCACAGCGTAAGTCCATTCCTGAGCAGATGTATCTTGGGAAGATCCCTGACCCATTAGGATAATAGAGCATGGAAATGGGAGGCTGACGTACTAGAAATAACCTTTCACCACTTCCCTGGTAGCCAGTCTGATCTCTGGTAGAGCTATCCACAGTCCAAATGACATGTGTCTCTGTTGCCAGTCCTGGAGGAGGAGGAAGAGGCGTGGTTTTGCCCTTACACTTCTGATACTCTGAGAGACCTTCAAGACCAAGACCGTGGTTATAGTCTCCATATTTCCAGGGCAGCAAGATGTTTGGCACATAGTAGGTGCTTACTAAATGCTTGCCAAAGGGAAAAGAGAATGTCATACTTAGAGATGACAGGACTATAGATTAGGCATGCAAAAGGAAATCTGAGGGCCCGGTTTGCAGTAAAGAAATTCTAAGACACATTCCAGAGGACAGATGTTGGTGACCAAGCACCAGCATATAATATCTGTACAATAGCAGCAAATTGAAGTAAACTGAGTAGAATTTATTTCAAGATTCCCACAAAGGCTCTTCAAAGATTAAAAAGAAACAAAACAAAATCTTGATTGGCATGCGTTTATATTCTTAAATAAATAAGATTCAGCTAAGCAGGTGTGATCACCAATCCCACACCAGCCCCTGTCCTGGTGGGCACCTGGGTGGCACACTCAGGCCTCACTGCCTAGCTAGGATGTTAGTGCCATTCTCACTGATGCTGTTAGCAGTCACAAGGTGGAGGCCACCCCGAGCAGGGTGTAGAAAATGATTGATTAAAGTCCAAGAAGTGTGAGCCACAGGGTTGTGAAAGCAGTCTGTTTCCAGACACATGGAGAGCGGTTTATAATTTTTTTAAAACCCTTAATAAATCACCAGAGTTGTGTGATTGTATCAGTGAATGTGAATGCTATTTTAGCCCTTAAAAACTATCCTTCCTTCCTTGAGGTTAGGATGTTAGAGAGTTTTCATGACACGGTTTTAGAGCATTGTAATGACTCTGCTCTGTTTTTTAAAGTTCTGGCATTCGTGTAATGGTTTCCTTTTACAACTGTATTTTCTTTTTTTCTTTTTTTTTTTTTTTTTTTGAGACAGAGTCTCACTCTGTTGCCCAGGCTGGAGTGCAGTGGTGCAATCTCGGCTCACTGCAACCTCTGCCTCCTGGACTCCAGTGATTCTTCTGCCTCAGCCTCCCAAGTAGCTGGGACTGCAGGCGTGTGCTACTACACCTAGTTAATTTTTTTTGTATTTTTAGTATTGATGGGGTTTTGCCATGTTAACCAGGCTGGTCTCAAACTCCCGACCTCAAGTGATCCACCCGCCTCAGCTCCCAAAGTGCTGGGATTACAGGTGTGAGCCACCTCTCCTGGCCTTACGTCTCTATTTTCTAAGCTTTTGTGAGTTTTACTATAATAATAGTTCAAAATATAGAAAATAATGCAGAAAACACTAGTAACCACCCACACTCCTACCACCTACTGATAACAACTTTTGCTATATTTATTAGAAGCATTTGTCTCTTCATGAAAACACGCTTTGACACACTTTTGAGCCAATGTTGAATGTTTACATTTTTAATTTGTCTTAAGTGATTTAAGGTATCTCCTGTCCTAAAAATTCTTTCCACTGGCATTTCTGTATACCAGCTTCACAGGAAATATATACTGTTAATTAAAAAAGAAAAACTGTGCTACATTTCTTGAGATTATACAGTCATAAACATTTAGACCTGAAAGAAAATCTAGTCTAAAATAGATAAAGAGGCCAGGCACAGTGGCTCACGCCTGTAATCCCAGCACTTTGGGAGGCCGAGGCCGGTGGATTACTTGAGGCCAGGAGTTCAAGACCAGCCTGACCAACATGACAAAACCCTGTCTCTACTAAAAATACAAAAGTTAGCCAGGCATGGTGGTACACACCTGAAACCCCAGCTACTCAGGAAGCTGAGGGAGGAAAATCACTTGAACCTGGGAGGCAAAGTTTGCAGGCAAAATTTGCAGTGAGCCAAGATTGTGCCACTGCACCCAGCCTGGGCAACAGGGCAAGACTCCATCTCAAAAAAAATAAATAAATAAAATAAAACAGAAGGAAGCTGAGTCACAAGGAGGTTTAAATGGATGTGGTCAGGGTCACAGAGCAATGCCATGGGAGGACTCATACCCAGGGTATTTTCTCCTTTAGCCCAGTGCACCATCTGCAATACACGTAATTTCATAAGATAGAAATCTAGAATATATTTCCATGGGGCTCTCCAGTAAAAGTGAATGAGCCTTAAACCCAATAGAGCACTACCTGTAAAGATGTTTAAATACTACACATTCGCTTAACCTGGGCACACACGCCTGGTTTATTTCTTGAATATGTGATGTCAGTGTTACCTGTTGTTTGCTGAGACTCTACCCAGGTGTTTCAAAAATGTGACCTATGCTTGGCAGCCAGCTGAAAATGTGTTCCTCGAGTTCATGAGCACGGGGAAAGGTCCACTTGTGCCCTTGGGCCTGAGCCATTTTTGTAAGCTGACATTATGCCAAAAGTCTAGTGATCAGAATTACTGCGTGTGCTGTCTCAGTGCCCTCAATGATCAGAACTTGACTGAGTCTGGGCTCCTGTGACTTTGCAGAGATACAAAGGATCTTAATAGATGTCTGTTGCTGCAATGACAGACTATATAAACTTAGCACTTAAACAGCATCTGTGTATTATCCTACCGTAGTGTAGGTGAGAAGTCTGGTGAGGGTCTTACCAGGCTAAAATCAAGGTATCAGCAAGGCTGTGACCCTTTTGTGAAGCTGTAGAGGAAAATTTGTCTCATGCTTACTTGAGCTGTTGGCAGAATTCAGTTTCTTGAGACTGTAGGGCCAAGGTCCCCATTTTCTTGCTGGATACAAACTGAGGTTTATTGCCAGCTTCTAGAGGCCCCCACATTACTTAACCCTGGCCTCCCTCCTTCATCTTCAAAGCTAGTAGTGATGGTTCAAGTTCTTCACATGTTGCACCCCTTGGACCCATGCTTCTGCTTTCCTCTCCCACTGAAGGACTGGTGATTGGATTGGGCCACCTAGATAATCCGGGACAATTTCCCCATCTCCAGGTCTTCCATCTTAATCATATTTGCAAAGTCCCTTTTCCATGGAAATGAGTATATTTATAGGTTCTGTGGATTAGGGTGTGGACATCTCTGTGGGGCCAATCATAAAAATGCTCAGAAAGTGCATTAAAAGATTAAAAGGACTAACTCTTCCCCAGGCACTGCTTTCTGATGCTAAAACAAAGTGGAGGGAACTATCTTTTATAGAACACCAGAGACAGTTCTTAAATCTAACCCTCTGCTTATGCGGCTTTGATTAAGTTAATAGACCTCAGCTTTTATCCTTGTAAAATTAGTAGACACAAAATTCTTATGAGGATTGTATTAGTCTGTTCTCACACTGCTATAAAGAAATACCTGAGACTGGGTACTTTGTAAAGAAAAGAGGCTTAATTGGCTCACAGTTTCACAGGCTATACAGGAAGCATGGCAACATCTGCTTCTGGGGAGGCCTCGGGGAGCTTTTAATCATGGAAGAAGGCAAAGGGGGAGTGGGTCATCTTACATGGCAGGAGCAGGAGAAGGAGAGAGAGGGAGGAGGCACTACACACTTTTAAACAGCCATATCATGTGAGACTCACTATCAAGACCACAGTACCAGGGCAGATGGTGTTAAACCATGAGAAACCTAACCCATGATGCAGTCACTTCCCACAAGGCCCCACCTCTAACACTGGGGATTACAATTTGGCATGAGAATTGGGTGGGGACATAGATCCAAACCATATCAAGGATCAAGTGATAACATGCCTCAGAGTTTTGAAGCTACGTTCGTGTTCATTGTCACAGTGGTCATCGGGCCAAGGAGAGTGCTGCTCAGTTGCCTCTGTGCTCCTGTGCCTGGGCATGAGCATCTCAGAACGAGCTCACTGTGATTCAGTAGACCCTAGACTGTCACGAAAGATGACTAGCGGGGCTTGGTCTGGGTGTGCAGGCTAGGTCTGTGTAGGGCTTTATCTCTGACCAGGCCTCATCATTTTGTTTAGGTGAGAATATATTTCATCCATGACAGATCTCAGACCTACAAGGCTCTGTACTTCTTTCTCCATATATTCCCTAGTACTGTGTACTGAGGAGCCTGTGGGAAGAACCATGCGCTCTATGTACGGGACCTGACAAGCGGACTATTAAGTTGTGTACGGGGACTCAATCATCATTACTCTGAAAGATAGTCTGAACCATTTAACACAGACATTTGCTTCAAAATGACATCTTTGATTCATCAGTAAACAGATTCACTATATTTCTGGTCACAGAAGAGTGGATCAAGTATTATTCAATATATTTTCAGCCCATGGAACAATTTGAGGAAAAATGGGCTTTGAATGTTAGGGTGTACCAGGGATCTAATATATCTCTCTGCCTTCCCCACAAAACCCCCCTTGATGATTTCATCCTTTCACACATCTCTGAGCTCTGCCCATTGATATCTCTGTCCTGAAGTTCCTCAGTTACATCAAACTCAACAGGATCCAGATATAACACAGATTCTTGCTTCATAAATCTGCTTTTATTTCCTGAGTTGTATACCTCAGTGTATCCAGGAAATCTCAAACTAAAACCACACTCAATCCTTTCCACCATTGGCCACCCTACAGCAGTTCATGCTCCAAGTACTGGCAAGGCTACCTCCTAAATATTTCAGACATCTCCCTGACCTTAGTGATCTATGTAAGTCACTTAGTATTTCTTCCCCACACTGTGTTTTGCAATGTCTTTGTGGTTTCCTTCCAGCCTTCTCACTAGTTGTCTTCCTGTCTCTCCCCAGGCAACTATCCACCCTCCATTCTGCCTGCATCTTGTGAACACACAGCTCTGATCATGATATAGCCATACCAGAATGCTGCTAATGTTCTTGATTATTGCCCTCAAAAGATTACATCTCACTTGGTTTCAATCTACCTCTCTAGCATTTAGCTTCACTTTCTAGTATTCTCTTTCCTCCAACCTTTTCCACACTGCAGCCACTCAAGTTTCTGGGCATTACCCAAGGATGCCATGCACACCCATGCCACTAGCTGCCCAGAGGACACTTCCTTTTTTCTCTTCTTGTTCAGCTCCTGCTTGCCTTTCAAGACCCAGCTAATTTGCCCCTCATCTGATACCCTCTTCTGAGTCCATAGGCAGATTTAGTCTCTTCCTCTTCTGTATTTCCATAACACTTCTTGAATACATTAATTAATTTTTATTGTAATTATTTAGTTATTATCTCATCGCTTCCAGACAGAGGGTTTTATAATAGCTTCATAAATGATTCTTGGTTAGATGAATGGATAGATGTATATGCATATGTGTGGTTTTTTAAAAATGTTCTAACCATACCTTGTCAATTTTGAAAGGGTAATGCATTGCAAATATTGTAGTAAAAGGGGAGCAGTATGGCATTATCTTCCTTTTTTTAACTGAAGGGCTTTGAATATTGCCTAGCCTTGGAAACAAGAGCCCAGACATTTTGGTTCAATGCTTCTTAGAAAATGTAACAGGTTCAGGGACTTTTTAAAAGGAACCATTTTAATTATTGCCTTTCATGAATTGATGTGATTGTGAAGAAAATTGCTTTCTAGGCCCATGATTTCTTTATTTTTTAAACTGCACAACCTATCATTTCACATTGGAATTTTTAGCTGTTGAACATTTCTAAATATTTTTTCTATTTGTGGTGAGTCATATTAAATTGTGCATTTCATTTTTTCTGAATTATCCAGTTTGCTGAGGGAAATATGGAGACATATTAAAATGTCCCATTGCTAGCGTGGAACATCTTGGATCTAGGAGTTCCTAACTCTAGTGTCCTCTTACTGCCTGGGTCAAAGGCCCAGGGACCACCTTCAAGTACTCCTTATGCAACATCTGCCTTTAAGCCGCAGCCCTTTAATTTGGTCTTTCTCCTGCCCACAGGACTCCTTCACAATTCTTACTGAGAATTCTTCTCACTCGGTGTCTCCTCAAGAATCCTTCCCTCATCTCCGCCAAAGCCCAGAGAGCTTGCATCGCACTGGGCACCTGTTTAATGTGGCAAATACTTGTTTTCTACTTTTTATATAAATGAGTTCCTGGAACATGTATTTACTCCTTAAAGAAAACAAATAAAATTATTTTTTATGAAATACACATGACCAATACCTTTGCAGACCTCTGTCGGCTTCTCCCCTTCCCAAGTATCCTTTCCCTGTGGTAACCATGAATCCAAATGGTTTTTTGATTTTTTTTTCCTTTTTTTTTTTTTTTTTTTTTTTTGAGACAGAGTTTCATCAGTCGCTCATGCTGGAGTGCAGTAACGTGATCTCAGCTCACTGCAACCTCCGCCTCCCAGGTTAAAGCAATTCTTATGCCTCAGCCTCCTGAGTAGCCGGGATTATAGGCATGTGCCACCATGCTCGGCTAATTTTTTTTTTTTTTTTGTATTTTTAGTAGAAATGGGATTTTGCCATGTTGGCTAAGCTGGTCTTGAACTCCTGGCATCCGCCCACCTCAGCCTCCCAAAGTGCTGGGATTATAGGCATGAGCCACCATACCTGGCCACAAATCAAAATGTGCTCAATGTTTGTCTGATTGTCTTTTCTTATTTTGAAAAGCATTCAGATTTGTAAAACAATTGTAAAATACAGTACAAAAAATACCATATGCCCTTCCTTCAGATCTCCCAAATGTTAACATTTTGCCACACTTAAAATTTAAAAATTAATCATTCTTTCTCTTTCTATACATACACAGAATACTGTTTTTATAAAACATCTGTGAATAAATTTTATACATGATGCTCTTTACCTCAAAATATATTTCCTAAAAGAAATTCTCTTACACAACTATAATATAGTGACCAAGATCAAGAAATCAATATTGATAAGATTATGTAATCCATTAATGTTACTAAGATTTTGACAATTAATCCACTATTGTTTTTTTTCTGGTCTTGGATTCCATTTCATTTAGATGTGATATCTCTTTAGTTTTCTTTAATCAAGAATAGATTCTTTGTCTTTCTTGACCTTGAAATGTTGAAAAATACAAGTCAGTTACTTTGTAGAACGGACCTCAGTTTACATCCTCATGGTTAGATTTAAGCTGTGCTATTTTTGGTGGGAATGTCACAGAAGAAATAGGGTGTCCTTAGTACATCGTATCAGGAGGGACATGTCAGTTTGTCCCGTTAGTGGTCACTTAGTTAAGAAAGTGTCTGCAGATTGCTCCTCTGTGAAGTTACTAGGTTCCTTTCTGTAACTAGTGATTAACTTGTAGGAAATCTTCTGAGACTCCCCAACTGCTTTTTATACCTTTGCTATTAATGTTAGCATCTAGTGATACTTTCTTGAAACAGTTATTTCTGTGGATGGCCATTGAGGTTGTTCTCATTTTATTTAGTTTTTGGTTTTTGCTCTTACCAATGATGCTTCTGTAAACAGCCTTTTCCCCATCTCCTGGTGTACAGGTGCATGGACTTTTCTAGGGCGAGCCCTGCTTCAACTTTAGTAATACTGCCAGCTTGTTTTGCAAAGACTATACCACTTTCCACTCTCATAAGCAGTGTGAAAGATTTTCCTTTCTACCACATCCTTGACAGTAAACTTGTCAGACTTTTTGATTTTTGCCAGTTTGGTGGGTATGAAATGGTATCATATCACTTTTCAAATTTCCTTTTCCCTATAAGCAAACAAAGTAAAGCATCTTCTTATATGTTTATTGGCCACATTTTTTTCCCCAACTGATAATTTCATGTATACTTGGGAGATTTGCATTCATATTGCAAATGTGTCAAAAATGAATGACGAGAGAGTTATTAGAAGTTGTTTTGGGCTGGGTGCCGTGGCTCACACCTGTAATCCCAGCAATTTGGGAGGCCACCTGAGGTCGGATCACCTGAGGTCAGGAGTTCAATACCAGCCTGGCCAACATGGAGAAACTCCGTCTCTGCTAAGAACACAAAAATCAGCCGGGTGTGGTGGTAGGTGCCTGTAATTCCAGCTACTCGGGAGGCTGAGGCAGGAGAATCACTTGAACCGGGGAGGCAGCATTGCGGTGAGCCGAGATAGTGCCATTGCACTCCAGCCTGGGCAACAAGAGCAAAACTCCGTCTCAAAAAAAAAAAAAAAAGTTGTTTTGTAGGAGGAAATGTATTTAATTTAAGTTGCATTTTAAAGTTTCATGAGCATTTCCTCCAGACTATGTTGGTAATTAGGAACAGTATCTTTGCATCATCAAATTTATGGGCTTCATTACTTACTATATAAATGTCCCATATAAAGTTCTCATAATGAGATTCACAACAATAAACACAAACAGGTGTCTGCATTTAAGAAAATTCCAACTATACCAACTTTTACCCAAATCTAGGGACAAAAGAGCTATTTAGGCCACACAGTTTCCTGGCCCCAGGCATTTGTTGTGCACATGTTGTTTTGCTTAAATCAAACTGAGTTATACAGTGCATTCTATTTGACTTGTATTGAACACCCTGCCTGAAAGACAGATAGTAATTTCACAGTATCAGAATTTTTCCAGGGACAAATTCTGGTGGTAGTATATAGTGTTTACGTTAGAAGGCTTTTGTTCTTGTTGACTTCAAGTTTAGATTAACAGTTAAGTTCTTCACCTGTGTGAAAATGTGTGGTTAGGAGAGTGATGGAGAAGGAAGATTTGTTTTTACTGTCACGGAGTTGCTACTGATAAGGTTTGTGACTTGGAGCCAGTTGTGGAGCCCAATTGTATTGATTTTGGCTGGCAAAACTAAACCTTCAGGGAACAGGTGAAAGGGCACCTGTGGAAGTGGGACAGGCAGCTCAGTTTGATCCAATAAGGGAAACTGGCACAGAGTGGTTGAGTAACTTGCTCAAGATTACACAATTTTAAATGGTAGATGTAAGACAAGATGACACAATTTTAAATGGTAGATCTAGGATTCCAACTCCAGAGCCCACACTCTTACCTGCTATATTGTAAGCTACTGTGTGTTTGTGTGTATATGTATGCATGGAGAGTAGAATATTGTGCATTTTAGGGCACAATGGGGAAAACACATAATTAAGAAAATTGAATATAATGTTATTGAATATAGAATTCAACTTGACTCATGTTCTTTTGCCACTTACTAAATAGAAAAGCAATTTCTCCAGAAGTCCATTATAAATAACTTGTTAAGTAAAAATATTTATCACCTTACAGAACAACTTAAATTCTTAAAGGTATGTGTCCCATCTTAGTTATATGGTGAAATTTAAACTGCCAAGTGCCTCCCCCAAAAACGGTGCTGGCCTAATTACACTGATATGATGATTTACCTCTAGGCATTTTCTTAACAATACTAAAGAATGTCAACACTCAAATTGTTATGCCTTGGAGAAGAGACAGAGGAGAAATTAAAGGAGCAAACGGAACAACAACAACAAAAACCTACGACTCTTCTAGCTTTTGTCCCAACTGCGTTAGGATATCAAAGTGCAAATCCAAAAAGGCTGAAAACCACTAATTTGTGTGATGGTTACAGGAACCTGCTGCAAGTTCTAAGTGTACAAGGTTGCCCACAAAATAAAACAAAGCTCCAACCTTGGAGGGGACAGGGTTTTCATGGACAAATCCTTGAATTTCTCCTTTTCCTACTTTTCTGTCACTTCCTTAATGACATATTTTTAGCAAAAAAAACACAAAACACTAAGGGCAGTTTTGAAGGGGGATATAATTATAAATGGGCCTCCTGGTTGGGTAGAACCATAGATTGGGCTGTGGAGGCAGAGGTGACTGCTTAGCTTCAGTGAAAGTGACAGAGCTGTGAACTGATTATTTCCCCACTGTTTAACCAACCGTCTATTACCTGCCAGGTTCTCTGATGGACATTCAACATGCTACGTTCTGTTTTGTTTGTTTGTTACGTAATTGAACCGATTATTTACTGAAATGTCCTTGGGGCATGGGCTCAACTTATTATATAATGCACATGGAAACGTGGTTTTGGATAAGGGAAACACTGGTAAGTGACATACTGTTAAACAGGACAGTGATGGTCCTTCCAACATTGGTTGTTCTGCAGGAGGCAAAGCTCTCCAGCTCCTCCTGCCTTTAGCACGCTCCCTTGATTGCTGTCAACCGGCCCCCAGAGTGTAGCTCCTGAAACCAAATGCTGATTTGTTATATCTTTGCAGATGTTCTCAAAACCAATGTATATAAACAATATCCTATGCTATATATGCATTGTATCACAGTTATGAATTTTTTTTCACACAATGCAAGAAGAGAGAGAGAGAGTGTGTGTGTGTGTGTGTGAGTGTGAGAAACCCAACATCTTTGGAAATCTAAACCAGTTCCATTTTTCTTACTAAAAGGACATGCTCTAGTGTATGTAGAAATTGGATTTCTGAAGGTGAAGATTGTTCTAACTGGTGGCAAGTGTTGTTTCATTCTTGTGTTGAGTTGCTTGCAACACATTTTTAGAAAATTGCATCATCCCATGATTGCCATTAAATTGACAAACTGTCCCTTAGAATCTTAAAATAGCTACCTCTGTTCAGAGGGAAGACATTTTTTAGAATGCATCGTAGCAATCAGTGTCATTTTTTCTCACAAATAATAAAGTATGATTTTTCAGAGAACAATCATAATACACAAAATATAGGGAAAAGTTGCTTTTCAAATATATGTTGCTAGGTTAAGTTTGGCGGAAAACAGACTCTTTGCTTCGTGGTTAGCTCATTATTCCTCTACTGCTTCGCCAATGTGTTCACCACATTTTATGCTAGTCTTTGCTGTGATTCATCTGTTCTGCTCTATAGACTATATTGACAGCAGATGAACATTAATGTGTGTATCATTCTCCACAAAATGTCAAGGACATGCAGTTATAATAGGTAAGATGCCCTTTTGAAAATATTACATATATAACATTTATATATATATACTTTAATATCAATTTCAAGACTATTCACTTATGAATCATTACTAATGTGAGTGTTCTAGATGGGAAAGAAAACTAACATTAAACTCTGGCAGTTTCAAGTTATGAAATCCCATAGAGGGAAGTGTTCTGTCTACAAAGACAAATAGATATATGTTGGGACTGTATCTCTGACTCCAAGCTAGATTCATCAGGAATTAACACTCAGGAACAACATATAGATCACAAATATGCTTGCAACTTACACCCATGTATTAGGGGTTCAGCTTGTTGGTTCGGTTTTGTCAATTGGTCATGTAGCTTGACAGAAAGCATGGGAACTTGCCTTACTTCTACTCACATTTTGGCGTCTGATCTTTAACTTAATAATCATGAAATCAGTAGACCATGCTTTGTATAATGAGAATCGAACATTAAAAACTTCCAATCTTTTTGTTCACCCTCACATTCCAGTCTGATACCAAAGCCAGAGTGAAGGGCAGTGTTTGCAAAGGAGCTTCCAGTGAAGACGGAATAAACCCTCTGCTTCGGAAGGAAAGATTTGCTGTCAGAGAAATGAGGAGCAGACCACTGGGTTTTAGAGAAAATAGTAGGCATTGAGCAGCGGGAACCAGATGGAAGCCAGGAAGGAGTAGATGCCAGGAGCACTAGAAATGGGTAGAAAGAAGAAAACCAGGCAGGAGCATAGGACACCAAAGTGGGGTTGGCTTGAGGATTTGTATCTTAGCCAGGAAAAAAAAAAAAAAAAAGATTAAACCACACTCTCTTGAGCTTTGAAGTTGCCAATCCTCAAATTCACAGTTGTCTACTTTTTAGTTAACCGTGAGAGTCTGTTTCAGATCTTGGAAACCCAGACCATGTATTTAGTTGCGGAGTGTGGTATTTCTCCATATCTGTTCAGGAAACGAACACATCATGTGGCCAGGGTGACAGCCTTTACTCATTCAAGATCCCACACAGGATAGCAGGGGTCCTGAAGGTGTGGAGGGCAATACACAGCGAACCTGAGGACCAGATGTTACATGATTGGTCTCCACTGTGGCCCAGCCCATGAGGCTGTTTTCTGCCTTACACAATTGCTGAAGAGTTTGTAACAATTCAAAAAGAAAGGTTTAGAAAATGTGCAGCCATTCAAAAAGATTGTTGCTAGTTGGTAACAGGGCTATATAGTTCTAGGCCTTTCCAAGATGTCATGTAAAACAATATATATATGTATACATACACATATATACACATTTATACATATATACACATATATAACTATATACATATTATGTATACAGTTACATATTATGTATATACACATAAACATACACACATATATATGTGTATATATATTTACATGACATCTTAGGTGTATATATGTACATATACACATATATATGTGTGTGTGTGTATATATTTACATGAAATCTTGGAAAGGCCTAGGAACCTCTCCACCTTATATATTTTATATATAGAGAGAGAAAATGTGCAGCCATTCAAAAAGATTGTTGCTAGTTGGTAACAGGGCTATATAGTTCTAGGCCTTTCCAAGATGTCATGTAAAAATATATATAAAATACTATATATAATATATAAAATATTATATATTTTATATATAATATATAAAATATTATATATTATATATATATATATAATATTATATATTATATATATAATAATAATATATAATATATTTACATGATATCTTATAAAGGCCTAGAACCTCTCCACCTTTATGTGCAACTTGTTGCCTTCTGTGAAATCAACTGAATGTTCTGTCCTAGGAAGACAGCAATAGTTAGGATGGGATTCACATTATGCATATCACTTGACCGCCTATTTCAGTCCTGCAAGGAACGGCAGCTCATTCCATACCTACACCTGGCTCAGTGTTTTTCCCTTCAAACTGTTAAGAAATAGAAAGGAACCATTTAGTCCCATAGTTGATACAATACACAGAGTAGAATACAGGAGACTACAGATATTGTTGAGAATAAAGTTTATTTTTTAAAAGATTTCTTGATGTACTGTACTATAAAAACGTATGAATACTGCATTTGCAAAGTGAGTTGTCACGTTGGTATAATATTCCTTAATGCTCTTTTTGTTATTGAAAATTCAGTCAAGCAGGAGTTGTGGGACACCTGGGGGGCCTCTCTGCCATGACTGTGAATTCATGTTTTTCCAGGAGAGTTACTGATTTGGAGAGGCAGGGAGTGGGGGCTGGCAACCAGACGGTGGCCTCTGTTTCTCTGTTGGCAGGGATAATGAAGAACAGATGCAATTATAAATAGAATTATAGCCCAGACCAGGATTACTTGGATAACTCAGTCAACACAAGGTTTTGTTTGATTGAATTTTCTAGATGATTTCATCAATGATTAACCTAACTACGTTAGTGGAGATCTAAAAGGACAGCCGGCTTAAACATATTCAGCAAGGCCAGCATTTCCTTTTTGCTTTTTTTTTTTGGAACAGTAGGCATATCTTCAGTTATTGGCTTCTTTGGCTAGACAGTGCTATCCACATTTTTTTTTTTTTTTTGACAAAGCAGAAAAAATCACTAAGGGACTCAGTTTAAAAATCTACAAGAAAATGGGCAGGCTGGAGAAGAATGGGTATGCTGAAAAATTATCTTAGATGCTTTACCCAAATGGCATACCAGGTTAAACTGCTGAATCAATCAATCAGTCAGTCAGTCTCTCTTGGTCTCTTTCAGGCTCTCTCTCGCTGTCTCTCTCTCTCTCTCAATCTCTGTCTCTTTCTCTCTTTGCCTTTCTCTAGTATGTCAATTTTATTTCTATTTCTCTCCTTATAATGTGTAATTCTTTACATGAACAGTGGGATGTGCTCCTGCCTCTAAGCTGTCTTCAAAAATAAACGTTGGTGGGTGAATTCCATCCCTAGTTGATCTTTGGACTTACTAGTAATACATAACTTTGACCCGAAGCTGTACGAGATGACCCTCTTCACTCTTGCTATTTCCTCAAAATAAAAGTACTGAATAATAGATCAAATTAGATCAGATTAGGAAATCCTCTCAAAAGCTTTTTGTTGTTATTTCATTTTAGTCAGTTTCATCTTGAGTTTACAACACTTAAAAATATAAGAGGCTTGAGTTCACAACACTTAAAAATATAAGAGGCGGCCGGGCACAGTGGCTCATGCCTGTAATCCCAGCATTTTGGGAGGCCAAAGCAGGTGGATCACCTGAGGTCAGGAGTTTGAGACCAGTCTGGCCAACATGGCGAAACCCCATCTCCACTAAAAGTACAAAATACAAAATAAAAATACAAAAATTAGCCAGGCATGGTTGCACATGCCTGTAGTCCCAGCTGCTCAGGAGGCCAAGGCAAGAGAATCGCTCAAACACAGGAGGTGGAGGTTGCAGTGAGCCAAGATTGTGCCACTGCACTCCAGCCTGGGCAACAGAGTGAGACCCTGCCTCAAAAAAAAAAATTATATGTGTATATATATACACACACACACGTATATATGTATATATACACACATATATGTATATACAGATATATACATATATGTATATACATATATATAGATATATGTGTATATATACATATATGTAGATATATACACATATATATAAGAGGAATTGCTATTTGAGAAAGAATGTGCAAATAGATAATATCACCTCCAAATTTTTAATAAGATACTTGCCTTCTTACTCATATGAGAACATCATAATATTTCCTTTTTAGTCAAAAAATTTTAAACAAACACCAATTACAACACATTATGAAAAGTGACACTTGTTTTGAACATAAAATCTAAGTTTTCTATATGATATAAAAGGTCAGATAAAAACAAACTTTTGACATCTAAACCAACTGTTTTATTTGTCATTTCTCTTTACATATGTGATATGGATAAGGTCATAGCAAGACATTTACAAAGCAAATTAAATGCTGGTGACAAACCTGCTAACCAGACCTGTTAAAGCTACCTGACTCTAGATGAAGCGGCCACAATAGAGCGGCACATTAACGGAAATAGTACATAAATAATTTGTGAAGAGTTTTAGCACATGCTATCTGATTTAGGCCTAGGAAAAACTCTGTGATGGGGGAAACTGAAGCTTAGAGAGTTTAAATGAAATTTCTAGCTAAAATGGTCTTATTTTAGCTGATTTTTTTTTAAAGGTACTAACATTTTATTTTATTTAGTTGACATTTTGACATTCCCCCTCTAACTTTCGTACCCTTACCAAATGTAAAGGTAAATACAGTCTTCAAGAAGAAATTAGAAAGAAATACAATGCCTATAATCAGGACACACATCTCATGTACTAGAAATGAAACAGCAACACAAAGCCATAAGGAGCACTGAAGCAAGAAATAGCGCGTCTAGAAGCAGACTGGGGTATTGATTGCAGTGGAGCTCCACTGGTCTTGAAAGGGCCTGAGAAACATTCTGCCCCGTTCCCAAGAGCCTCGTTTCTAAAACACAGCCTCTCAGCCATGGCCGAGCGACCGGCTGGCCTGGATCTCAGGTATCTCCTATCAGCATGTGATGGGGCCACCTGGCTGCTGGAAAGTGGGGAGGCACAGACTCCAACTCCAGATTAGTCTACAGTCTAAAAGCCCAGAACATATGAGGAAAGCAGATGCCAAGGAAAGTACCCTGTCAGATCAACGTTCCAAAGATGAACTTGGTCCTGATTACATGGAAATAATAAAGCAATCTGGAAAAGACTTCTTTAAAAGTAGGGGCAAATCCTGCCGTCTTAGAAAGTAGTGCTCTCATAAAAGTTCAATCACCTGAACTGCAAAGTTGCTTTATTCTAAGAATAATGAAATTTATTTGACTATCTTCCAGCTTCTGTGGAAAAGGAGAAGTGTTTTTTATGTTTATACTTTCATTTATTGGCTATATTAGTAAGTTTAAAAAAACACTGCTATTACAAACTTTGTAACATGCACTAAATTGAGAAAATCTTAAATGACCATAAAGTGGTCACTTCCAGACTGCACCCCCATCCTCCTGTTCCCAGGAGCAGAGAAGAATTTTATTCAGCCTTCAGCTGAGAACAGGCAGATGATAGAGGTCAGCCACTGATTACATTATAACCACATTCAAGTGTTTGGGACCTCCCATAACGTAGTTTGTTTTCGACTTTTGAAGAGGTAAAGAATGAATTAGTGTCCGTAAAAATATTAACACAGAAACGCAGAGATATTTTTAACGACCAATTAGAAATCATGCAAATGAAAATTAGATCCCTTGAAATTAAGGAATAACCTTCACACTGGACCCAGTTTGTGAGAGAACTAATGTATTAAAAATAGTACTGAATTCACCAGAACAAAGTACAGAGAAATTAGGAGATTAAAAATAAGAAAAAGAAAAATATATAAATTTAGCCATATTAAAACTAAGAGGAGAAATAAAATATTGAGCTTCTAAACTCTCAGAAAAGCAAAGAATTTAAAACATATTATTCCAACCAAACACATATGGGGAAAAAAAAGACACAAATAAAAGGCATGGTTAGTAAACATTTCAAAATAAAATTTTAGAGATTAATGATATCAATAATTAATGACAATAAATGTAAGATGGACTAATCTCATCCAATATAAAACAGAGGATATTCTTATACTAATATTGTCATATCCTAGTATATTATAGCACTTTTTATTTTAAATTCTCTATTTTTATAAGGAAATTTCCTTCTACTTCATTCGAATTTTTCAGTGACTAAGCTTTCTCTCAACACAGAAACACCCAAAATACTATTTGAAAAATTTTTCATTGTCTGCAAAAGATATATAAAAAACCTTTCAGTCTACCATGGTACCCAGTAACCCTAGAAAATAGATGATATCATCAAAAATTCCCAGAGGCAAAATGAGGCTTTAAAAATCCACATTGATTTGGGTACTTTTGATTCAGCTAAAGGCATTTTGTTTCTGATGAGTTTTTAACCTGTTTTTCTTAAAAAAAAAAAAAAAAAAAAAACTTTATATTTAGACTTCTGGAGATTTTTTGAATAAATTTTTGAATTTCTAAATCATGGCTGTGGTCTAAGTAGCTGTTTACTAAAGGACACAGGAAAGAGAAGAAAAATATGAAAGGCTCTTAAGTGCTTGGAAAGCTGTATATTTCTTGAGTTACTTATCTACTTTTTGTCACTTACTATTGCCTCCTTCTCTCTCTGTCTCACACATACACACACCCCACCCCCAGAGCCTGTGTTGGATTTTCTGTCTCAATTCTATGACACTGCCAATAGCCTTGCAGAGCTGGTCGTTGAACTGAAGAGAACCAAAAGGAATTGTAAATACCTGTTTCAAAAACCGGCATTAAGTACTGCACATGTAGGATGCCATCACTCAAGCCTGTTCTTAAGTAAAGTCAAGTGCAGAGAGATTAGGTTGCTCCACACTGAGCACGGGAAGCCCTGAGAGGTTATTATCTAGGGAACTAGAGAATCCAGGTTGGTTGATTAACATGCCTCAGCTCTCCACTTCACTCTGGTTGGAGTGATCTGACCTACATCATTTCATTCACTTCAGAATCATGAACTTTCTGCTCATGATCTTACCAGTTAAGAGAAACACCAATAAATGGGATTTGACTAAACTGGTGGAACCATTTCTGAGACATAGTACTTTTGGATACTCTGAACCTCGACGTACCTTTCACAGCTGCACGTTTAACTATACAAGCACCAATGGATGTGCTTTTGAGTGATCAGGGACCTTTATAGTCTGGAGATTTTGCTGATGCTTGTCATCCAGTATGTAAATGATTACTTTCCTATAGTAAATTTTATATATTAACTGGCAGTAAAAGGGAATATGGTTTGATTTTAACAAAGAAATAATTTGTGCAGTCTCCCTGATGTGAACTAACTCAAAGTACTAATCAGGACTGACTGATTAATCTAACTCAAGATTAGTCTGCAGACTAAAATTCCAGGAAATATGAGGAAAATGAATACTAAGAAAAGTACCCAGTTAAATTAATGTTCAAAAGAGGAATTTGGTCCTGATTACATGGAAATAACAAAGCACTCTGGAAAAGACTTCTTTAAAAGTATAGTAATACCCTGCCATCAGAGCGAAATGGTAATCTAATAGAAGCTCAATTATTTAATACATAAGCTAAAACGAAATGTTTTAATATGGAACTAAGGCTTATAAATATTAGCATCTGTGGCATTAAACAACTAATAGGACTTTCTTGGGCTTTAATTTTCTTTTTTGTACAAGTGGGAATAAAAATCATACCTATTTTATAGTTTTTGTAAAGATTAATTTGTTTAAACAGCAAGTAATGTTTAGGTTTATATCTGTTATACAATATAATTGTTAACCATTATTATTATTATGAGTGATGTGCATCAAATGAGATAAATGCTTTGCAACTTGTAAATGCCTTGCTAACTCTAAGGAGCTATATGTTAATAATCTCTTTTGGACTACCTGATGGAGAAGCCCATTTCTATTGGCACTACAATTTTTTAAAAGCTGGTTATAAAACTGAAAAAGCAAGCATTATACAAGTATATTAAAGGATTTTGGAAATGTCTTCATCTTATTTTGAAGAGAAAGTAGAGGCAGAAGGAATTTAGTACAAAATTATTACTGAAATAAAATGAAGTTAGAAGCATGTTTTGGTTGATTGATGTATTGTCCCTGACTAATTGACATGCATGCCTGCAAATACTTTTTAAACTTCCTTATTTAACAAAGAGGTAATTCAGGATACATTTAGCCTTTGGTTCATGTGAAAGGAGCATATGCAATTACTGCCCATTTCAGTCTGGTCCAGAGCAGAGGTTAAAACCTCCAGGCAAAGAGCCTTTAGCTAGCAACTCAGTACAACTGATGGCAAGTCTAACTCTCTGGACCTCAAGTTTCCCTTAGCATAACCAGAGGAAATACTTTCACCCCGCTTATGGATTTCAAATTCTGAATGAGTGGGGCCTCATTCTGAGAAATCTGGAGACTTGATATGCATAATATTGAATATTATTGTGTGAATAATATTGTGCAAAGCCATTTTCAAATCCTACTCTCTACTGAATGAATTCAGAAGGCTTATTTTTCTTCTTCCTGACAGTACACGTGAGCTCGTTTTCATCCAGTTGCATATCTTCATTGAGCTTGCCCTGAAGATGTTCTCGTTGGGGCATGTCCTACAGAGCAGCTCAGGTCGTTTTGACTCTGAGTACTTCTGCTTATGCTGTAACTAAGGGCAGCTAGACCGTTCTTGCAGAGCCTAACATTTTGGGTGCCATTTTTTAATGCCTGTGGCAATTTGCATATTGACGTGGTCTCCCTGCTGGAAGCCAGATGTCCCTGCAAGCCCCAACGTCTTCCTTTCATTCAACTGCTCCCAACTCTGGACTTGACTTGGTTGAGTTTCTTTGCTAAAGTTCAGAGTCTTTACTGTTTAAAAATCAGGATTAAATAAATGCATTTCGGTTTCAAAGGTATTATTTGCAGTAAAACTGCCAACGTAAACATTTTATAAGAAAGCCATGCATGTCCTGAAGTCATAACTGCAGGCCTCTCATTAGCTTCACATTGGCTGGTGGCATTTATGTCAATATTCAACACTCTAAGAGTTAAGTTAATTTGAATTTCGTTTCTTCTTTAAGCTAACTTGATCTTGCAACCTCTTTTCTCTCTGGCTAAGAAAAGAGTCACTTTAAGAAGCTGAAACTTCTAGCACAAATATTTCTAACAAGTTTATTTGTGTGGTGAATATGTGCTTCTATCTCATTTTTTTCTTGCAAGGAAATAGTACCTGTGACTTCTCTACCTACCTGAAAAGCCTAAGTCCTTTCTGGCAACTACTGCGACATTGCCTCTTTTTCCGCTTTGTAATAATCTCCATTGGCATGAAATCTTTGAACTGATCATTTGGCAACACGTGCTTGCTGTGAAAGAACTTTAACTATATACATATGCTATGATAGATATCATATCAATATTTTCCATCACTACTTTTGCTCTGTCAGAAAACTCATGACTTGTTGTGAGTCAGAATGTGTCACAGCCAAGCTGTCTTCCAAACCTTGAAATATTTTACTATATTTTCCCTTCAAAGTTTTTGACTCATCACCTGAGAAGATATCAGGCCTTTTACCTACGTTTGGTTTGATTTAGAACCATGAAGATGATGGGATCAGTATGTCCTTGCTGTGCTGTTTAGCTTCTTAGCCGGCCCATTTGATAGACGCTAAATGCTTCTTTGGAAAAGTTTTGCAGGATTTATCTTGTTTCTCATTCTGCATGACTTGATGTCTGTCTTCGAAAAAATTTTTTGATTTTCTTTTCTGTAGTTGTTTTTCAACTTTAATCTAGATTCCCAACTCTAATTCATTCTATAATAATGTTAACCCCCAAAATTGTATGAACTGTCTTATTTGAATAAAAAGATGAAGTGCCTGAACTGATCTTACGTTCCCTTTCCCAGTGTCCTTTCCCTTTCTCAAATTCTACTCTTCTAAAAGAAACTGATGTCAGCTAGGGTACCAGTGACTGATACCTTGGAGGTATTTATCTAAGACACACACAAATGCCTCCAAGGTACCAGTTTACCAGGCCAGGAGACAGAATTTTATATTGTCCTCTAGGTTGTCTAGGGGACAGTATAAGATTCTGTCCCCTGGCCTGGCAAATTAATTGCATTCACCTTCCCAGTTCTTCATACTTCTCTCTATCCAGGCCCTTTGGGGGTGCCCTCCCATACTGATTTAGGCCTCCTGTTAAGATTTGCTTTGGCCCATGAGACACTAATAAACTAAACACATAGCAAAGCTTAAAAAGTTGTTGACTGCCTCTTCTTCCTCTCTTGATCCTCTCTCATTGCCGTAGGAAAATGCCTGGCCTGGTTGCTGGAAGACGAGATTTAAGGAAAAGAGCTGAGTCGGCCTGGTTAATCTAGCCAAGGCCCCACACACCCTCAGAACTGCCTAGTGGACCTGCAGCTGACTGCAGATGCATGAGTAAAGCCAGCCAATGCCAGAAGAATTGCCCAGACAACCTATAGGCTCCTTAGCAACAACAACAACAACAAAAATGGCTGCATTTTTTTTCTATGCCCCTGAGTGTCTGGGGCAGTTTGTTACTCAGTTAACGACTAACTAGTACACCTCTTAAAGAAATCTAATCCCTCAACTATGCGGGAGGGCAACACAAAGGCTCTTGTTCGTCTCTCTGATCACATCCATATCAGCCTGCATGACTTGACCATATAATTAAATAAGAGTAGGACTCAAGTGTACTATTGAGTCAAAATGAACATCTATAAACAAGCCTTTCCAGTAGCCAGTTTCAATTCATTGCTTTCGAGAGTTTTCTCTTTGTTAGCAAACTCTGAATATAGTTTTCATAGGTTTTTTTTTGTTTGTTGTTGTTGTTTGCCTTAGGGCTTGCCTTTGTCATTGTTCCCTTCAACTGCATTTCTGCATTTCTTCTCTGCAGACGACATTCTGCTAACCTTGCCAAGAGCCACCCAGGTGAAATGAGATTTGCAGAGAGACATTCAGGGAGAATAAGCAGATCTTTTTACATGAAGAATAATTGCAGAAGTAATCTCTTATTTGGTTGAAGCTAATAAGTGGATATAGTGGATATTTTATGGTCTTCTTTTTTGAAATCTCAAAGATGGAAATTCTCAAGTATTTTTACTAACTTACAAATTTGGCTGAGAGTATTTTAATGTTCAGAGAGCTTCCCTGCTTAAGGTTTTACTGTTACAGAGCTTAATATCAGCTATTTTTAATATTTTGATTCAATGATTGATTTTCTTGGTAGATAGAATATTACATCTTAGCAAAAAATTAAATACTCTTTTGGAGTTGGAAACTTTTTGTGGAGACATAAAATTTTAACCACTTAAACCTAATCTGTGACCCCCTTACTTAGGCATTAACCCTGGTTTTTCAAGCATCTCTCCCTAGAGGGCGCCATAGCCTCACTTCATGACGTGGTCTTTCCAATGTTGGCTGCGGGCCCACATCACCTGAGGCTGAAGTCCTTTAGATTACAAGATTGGAATATTTTTAGTAAATCTATCACCAGTAGAGCCTTCATCTTAACATGATAAATGTACAACTCACTGGACGTATTTGGCTAGAGATTTATGGCAAATCAGACACAGCTTATGAGAGAAGGAAACGGTGCTTGTTTAACATGGCTGTGGCTGTTTGTTGTGGCTGTTTGTTCAGGTCAATCCTAGTCTATCTTTGTGTTGATGCATAGTAACCTGTGGGATATTATGGGCAGATAGTAGAGCATTGGATCGAGTACTAAGGACGATTCAGTGGACCTGTGCTCTCATTTTGGATATGTCGCTTTCAGCTAGTACTTGCCCCACTTGGACTTTGGTTTCCTCATTTGTAAGATGAGATAGCTAGTCTCAATATTTTTTTCACAATCCCAGCAACCCTGTGATTTATAGTCTTTGATACATAACAATAGTTCTGTACAGTTTGGTAGAGGAAGTGATACCAGTGCTCCCAACTGCCAATTCAAAGGAAATGTAGGTAGTTACCCAGTGATATTTTGGTTAGCCTACAGAAAATGTATTACATTTTCAGGAAAAGAAGATGCCAGCTGATCATTGAAACCCATAAATGCTAAATAAATACATGTTTTTATGTATCTCCTTAAAACATGAATATTCTTACAAAGTCAGCATAAAGTATTGATATAAGACTGCCTAGAAGAAAAAGTGTCCACTACTCACAATCTAGCACCATGCATAACAAAGAGTCTTCACTCAAGAAATGTTTGTGAATTCCCAGCAGGGCATAGTGACCCATGCCTGTAGTCCTAGCTACTCCAGAGGTTGAGGAGGGAGGATCAGTTGAGCCCAGGAGTTTGAGTCCAGTCTGGGCAACATAGCAAGACCTCATCTCTAAAGAAATAAAAAGTTTATGAATGAATGACAAGAACACTAATTCCATGCTGGGTACCGCTTTTACTTCTAAAATACTCTTTAATATAATGAGTCAGGATTGATGCTCATGAACTTCCAGCCATGGCTTTAACTGTACTCCTTCGGGTGACGTTGAGCATATTGGATCTGCTATGCATGGAAAGTTACTTTATTTTTATTTGCCCCCACTCCACTGAAAAAAAAAATTAGATGATAGCAGCATTTCTTAAAGAATAGAATGCATATCCCTGGTCACACTTACAATTAGACATAATTCTTTTTACATGACCATTTTTAAGTTTTCAAAAACAATTGTCAAGCCTGTTATAGTCTTATCTTTTCAAAGCTAACCATCGTTCTTCAGGACTTTTTTATGAATGTTTTTTAATGTCTTCATTACTCTCCTTGCAATGGGTCCTGTTTGTCTATATCCTTCCTAATCTGTCACCAAGAACTAAACACAGTATTTCAAGTTTCATCGCTGCCATGAAAACCAGGATCACCACCTTTTTTATTCTAAATACTATGTTTTCTGCTAATACAACTTAACATTAGATTCCTCATCACGTTGGTTTACATTGATGCCGAAGTCTTTTTCACAAATGCACTGTTAAATCATGTCTTTCTTTTATATCCTTGTACTTTTTATGTAAATCAGGATTTTCTTTTAATCCTCTTTAAAGTACAACTTCTTAGACTTAACTTGCATATGGGAATATTATGGGTTCTAGTTATGTCAACCTACCAAGTCTGCTTCAAACTTCAGGTTATTTACAACAATATTGGCCTCATGGACTATTTACATGTTTCATTTATGCATGCATCTAATGTAACAAAGTCAAGAGAGAGTTGTAATGCTTACTGCTAAAAACCACCCTCTAGAGGGTACAAAAATACCTCAGAGTTCTTATAATATACCTTCATAAAACTCTAACAATCTTCTTATCTCAGGCCAGGGAAAAGGAAAATAAGATTATCATGACTTAATGTGGTCTTAGTGATCTGTACTGATACCTGGTAACCACCTTTTTCTTTCCCAAGAGCTGACAAATCACCCTGTTAACGTCCACTCTAGAAATTTACTAGAAGTAAACGTAAAACAAGATGATGGACTGCAGAATCTCACATTCCTTTCATACATTTTGTGGCACATTTATGCATTCTCAAACCTTCTAGCCTATCTTCACACATCCTGAGAGCTCTTGACTGCAGTTGGGTGAGTTGGCTCAGCACACCACAGTGTAATCTAATGGCTTGAAGTTCAAGTCCTCAGGACTGCTAGTACTGTCTTAAAACTGAGGATTTTATTTCCCCCTTTTCAAGGTTCTCTTTACCCTTTTTATGCACAGGTCATTGACTTTGATAGGACAGAAACAACATGAAAGGTTAACTCTGATATCCATCAATGTTTCTCAACTCTAAGCTGCAGGCTTATCCCTTCCTTGCTCCTTTTATTTCTCCAAACATAGATTGAAACCATCAATACAAATAAGAGATGTACTCAAATAACTCATGTTAGACAGTGTGTGATAGGTGTAGTAGGAGGACTAGAAGGGCTCAGAAGATAGAGACATTACCTTCATCACAGGACCTCAGCAAGTGTGCTCTTTGAACTGGTCTTTGAAAAATGAAGGATTGTGATTGGAAGCATTGAGAGGAACTCTAAGTGCAAAAAGTGGCAGGGACTAAAACATAAATGGGAGACTATGTCAACATTTATGAAATGATGCCGAGCTTATTAGGTTTACCTAGCAGATAAGAGCCTGGTTAAAGGGGGGCTTTGTAGGTTCCCCCTCATTTGGATCAGGAAGCTTTTGAAGCTTTTCAGCTAAGGCTGTGATATAAGTAAATTTGTAAACTTAATCTAAAAATGAGAAGGACTGCAGTTAGGAAACCACTAGGGGATTTTATACTAACCCATACCACTCAAACTAAGATGGCCATAATTGGAAGGTATGGAAACAGTCCATAAAGTCAAGCTGGGGAGAAAAATGAAGATGGTTTTCATATTGGTCAAATATTTAAAATATATTTATAATATATTTGCTCTGCTTAGAAAATTACCTCACCCATCCATACTCACCCCTCCAAAAAAATATTAATACTCATTTGCACTCTTTCCACTCCATTTCATGAGGCATCTAATAAAAACCTCCAAGATGTTTTTGTACACCCTAGAGGGTGGTCTTTGGCAGTGAGCATCACAGCTCTCTCTCGACTTTGTTAAATTAGACACATGGATAATCTCTAAATTATTTTGGGTTGTTTCATACACAGCTTTAAATAACATTGAATCATATTGTATGGAAGGTTTTTTTTCAGTTCTCTTTCAAACTTGAGATTACACAGAGGATAAAGTCTCAATTTAGTGTAAAGTTTGTCCCTAACACTTGCCTAATATTTGCAGTTCTTCCCCATTACACAAAGACTGAGTGGGCTTGGGCTTAGAAACTTTGGTAGACAACGACATTGAACTAAAACGGAATGGCAACATTTAATTTTATCCTTGTATTATACCATGACTTTCGGTTATTCTATTTTTTGCAAGTGATACTGTTGTCCTGTTTATGGTCAATGAATACAGTTTTAGTTTAAAATGAAATTTTATGGAAAAAAGGTAGTCTGATTCAAAGGATTTTGTTAAGTGTATATTAATAGGTAATACTGTGATTTGGCAAAAATCAAGATGGTGGGACATGAATAACTGACATTCAGTTAACACTGCTCTAATATAAAATCCAATTAGAATTACAAAAACCTTACATATTTTGAAGATGGCTTTTCTCCTCTTCTGAATTCACCAATGATTGAAATAATGTCCTTACATTGCTGAGAGGTGGTTTGACGGCCCATGGAGAATAGAAAGTTGTTTGCCATTATCCATGCGTATGGGATAACAGTGGTAGCCTGTTCTACTTGAAGCATAAAATCACCATTTCGACTCCTAGAGATTTGTAGGGTTTTTGTAGCAGCTGTACTACTCTGATGGAAGGTAGTACGAATTCTATCTCATGACTAAAAGGTTTTTTTCCAAAGAGAACATGAGGTCTCGTTTCTCAGTTCACTTTCAAATTGCCTCTACTATATCTAATGACCTCTTTTCTAAAATTAGTTTCATGAAGGGCTTGATTGATTTTAGGCTCTTTATAGATTTAATTTAATGTTCATTCTCCATTGTATTATTGCCCAGCATGAGTCAAGACAATCATACTTATGATTAGAAAAATAAAGCAAGGCCTTTGGGGGCCAAGTACAGAACTGCCTTATCCCTGAGCTGGGAGGCTGAGCCACATGTGGACTGAACTGTGATGGACAAACTCTAATGGCTCTTTTAATGCAAAAAATGCATTGTGGAGGCAGAAAGCTGCTGGAAGGGTCTTCTCTGAAACTGCATCAGTACACTCTTCACATCCTTGGTTCTGTCTTAGGAAAACAAATGCTCTCTGAATTATTAAGCCGACATGTGGCTTCATGCCTGGGGCAGAGGTGCTTGAGTCGGAGGGATGTCAATTCAAACACAGCTCCCCCATTTCTTAAGACTAGCTCTGTGGCCCTGTGAAGTTATTTAACCTCTCTGAGCTTCCAGTTTCTCAAGGATGCATTAGTTTCCTAGGGCCACCATAGCAAATGAGCACAACTTAAGTGGCTTATGACAACAGCATTTATTCTCACAGGCCAGAAGTCCACAATCAAGTCAGCAGGGCCACACTCCCTCTGAAAGTTCTAGGGGCAAATCCTGCCTTGCCTCCTCCAGTTGCTGGTGGCTCCAAGAATGCCTTGGCCTGTGGCCACACAACTCCAATCTCTGCCTTCGTCTTCATATGTCCTTCCCTCCTTTTCTTCCTTTTCTCTCTGTGTCTTTCCCTCTGCTATCTCATAAGAACACTTTTCATTGGATTTAGGGCCAGCTTAAATAATCCAAGAGGATCTCATCTTGAAAGGCTTAAGTCATCTGCAAAGACTCTTTTTCCAAATAAGGTCACATTCATGAGTTCCAGTGATTGGGATATGGGCATATCTTTGGAGGAGCCACCATGCAACCCACTGCAAGGGATGATCACGATGCTTACATCACAGACGAAATGAAACGCGAAAATGCTGAGCACATAGGACACGCTCAAGAAAGGTTATCATCATCTTATGATATTTAACCATCTCCTTAGTTTGTCGTTATCATGATTATTAACATTTTGATAGACCTAACTACATTTAACTTAACAGTGAGCTCTATTATGATTAGACCTGTAGAGCAGATGTGAAACTCCAATTGCCAATGAACAAGTCACACAGAGAAAAGATGGCCTCTTTCCCCAAAGCAGCTTGGGAGTCCCTGGCCTTATTTTATCAGTGTAAATGCACAGTATGGACTTTAAAGAGACAATATTTCTTGTAGTTTAGGAGACAGGAGATGTTTACCCAAAACTTGAACTGAAAAATGTAATCTTCCAGCCAGGCACGGTGGCTTACTCCTGTAATCCCAGCACTTTGGGAAGCCGAGGCAGATGCATACTTGAGTCCAGGAGTTTGAGACCAGCCTGGGCAACATAGTGAAATCCTGCCTTTACTAAAAATACAAACATTAGCCAGGTGTGGTGGTGCACACATGCAGTCCCAGCTACTCGGGAGGCTGAGGTGGGAGGATCACTTGAGCTCAGCAAGTAGAAGCTGCAGTCAGCTGAGATCATGCCACTGCACTCCAGCCTGGGTGATAAAGTGAAACCCTGTCTCTAAAATAGAATAAAATAAGCATAAAAATAAAAAAGTAACCTTCAAATTCCTTCCCATTCTCAAATAGAGATGGAATTTGTCACTCTCAGAATTTACCCGGGTCATTTCTTGGTTCTTGCTGTCTGCCCCAAGACAGACCACACTGATGTGGTTCATACCAGTTCTGCAGTGTTGAGCATCCAGTAACATTCTGTGGGTGATGAGATGCCATCTGCTGGCTTTTCTCTTTCTGCATATGTGGATGTTTACACCTGCCTGCCCATGCAACCAACTCGTCATAGCATGGCGTGGCCGTTGTCTCACTGTGATGAGGAGTCACTGAGACACTTTCTGTCTCCGAATATTCTCATCAGTTAACAGTTAAAGAGAGCCGAACAGTTGAATAAATCTTAACTACTGAGGTCAAAGAAACGCATGACTTGTCTATCAATAAAGGACCCGAAGAGGCAGAAGCAGGTTTACATCTATGTAAACTCACTGAGAAAGCCGTGTTGTTATTGCAGTTCTTGGTCTGTGCCTGCTTTTATTCAGCGTGCCACTTGGAAATGGAAACCTGAAGAAATAATACTACAAATAAGTGATATTGAGGATGACAGTCTGTTCATTTTTGAAGGGCAAAACGGCAAAAAGGATGCATTTGCCCTTTGAGACCTCTTCTCACAAGGGACAGCAGGGGGCAGTGCTAATATAGGGAGAGTTTAGCATCAGGTAAACATTGGCATGAACCTTCAAAAGTCAGATGCCTCCATGAGCCACACAGCCTTTCGCATTTGAAGTACTCTAATTTGCTTTTCCTCCCAAATGCCATTTATTCATCCTTCACGGCCCAGTTCAAATAGCTTAGCCATACGGAATCCCCCTGACTGAATTACGGTCCCTCTGTCTTGGCTATGGGCTGCTTATGTGTGTCCCCTTACCGGTTCCCCCCAGATCCACATGTTGAAATCCTAACTCCTTAGACGGTGGTATTAGGAGGTGGGGCCTTATGGAAGATGGTTAGGTCGTGAGGGCAGAGCCCTCAGGAGTGGGATTAGTGCCCTTATGAAATAGGCTCAAGGGAGCTAATTTGCTGCTTCTACTATGTAAGGACAACCCAAGGAGATGCCATCTGTGAACGAGGAGGTAGACCCTCACAGACACCGCACCTGCCGACGCCTCGATCTTGGACTTCCTGCCTCTAGAACCGTGTGAAATGAATTTTTGTTGTTTATAAACCACCCAGGTTACGGTATTTATTCTAGTAGCCTGCATGGACTAAGACGCTGCCCTTCTACACTATTGCAAATACAACTCTATTGTAGAAAGTCTGTTGTACACTGGCCAGGTGCGGTGGCTCCTACCTGTAATCCCAGCACTTTGGGAGGCCGAGATGGGGGATCACGAGGTCAGGAGATTGAGACCATCCTGGCTAACACAGTGAAATCCCATCTCTACTAAAAATACAAAAATTAGCCAGGCGTGGTAGCCGGCGCCTGTAGTCCCAGCTACTAGGGAGGCTGAGGTAGGGGAATGGCATGAACCCGGGAGGTGGAGCTTGCAGTGAGCCAAGATCGAGCCACTGCACTCCAGCCTGAGCAGCACAGCGAGACTCCATCTCAAAAAAAAAAAAAAAGTCTGTTTTATACTGTTGTGTAGCTCTTTTTATTCATGATTTACCAAAGTCCTGAGCACCTACCTGCTATTTCACCTACGTACTTACTGATAAATGCATACACCCTGAATGTGGCCAGACTACTGCTACTATTTCTATTATTAGTAGCTAACCAGTCACTTTAAAGTACTGATGAAATATCACTGCCCATAATAATGTTTGGCATCCCACTGTTGACACAAAACAGCACTAAGCCACTTCATAGGCTAACTCCAACACATCTTTAGCCAAATTAACACAATAGTTTCTAGTAATTAATTTTCTTTTTTCTTTTTTGCTTTTGAGACAGAGTCTCACTCTGTTGCCCAGGCTAGAGTGCAGTGGCATGATCTTGGCTCACTGCAACCTCTGCCTCTCAGTTCAAGCGATCCTCCTGCCTCAGCCTCCTGAGTAGCTGGGATTACAGGTGTAAGCCACCACGCTCAGCTAATTTTTGTATTTTTAGTACAGACAAGGTTTCACCAGTCCAGGCTGGTCTCAAACTCCTGACCCCAAGTGATTCTCCTGTCTCAGGCTCCCAAAGTGCTGGGATTACAGGCATGAGCCACCCAACCTGATTGTCTGTCTAGTAGTAGCCTGTGACCTGTTTTGGGCAACCTTTCTCTGAGGGAAAGATATGGAAGCATGGCTGGCTCGTGGAGTCACTACTCCCAATCCTTTTTTCCTGCCCTACTGTTGGCGTAAACACCTTGGAGACATTGTGAACGTGTTGAAATTTTCCAGGCCTTCTCACAGGATTGGCACCAATTGCTTTCGATGAACTCTGGACAGGAAATGCTCAAAACAATACAATTGTTTCTTCCTTTGCTAGAGAACTCAACTTTCAGTCTTCCACACGTGGAAAGCACGATTCCACGAATGACTGTAATAAATAAAATATGTGTTTATAGACACTAAGAGCTCCCCAGTGGTTCTTTCCTTCTAGTTTTAGAATCTGGCCACATAGCTCATTATAAACTGCAGCAATAAGACTGAAATCAGTTTTCCATCATGTGTAAAGCCAGTAATTGCATGTGCGTGTGTGTGTCTGTGTGTGTGTGCATTTGTGTGTGTGACTTGAGTGATCCCAATGCTACTTTATAAATGGTAGAACATAGCCTTTGTGGCTTCAGAAGACTCATCATGAATCTTCCCTGGGCCAGCTGTATTTTTGCATAGAAGGTGTATAAAGTTGAAATTCACATCTTCCCTTTGGATATACTGTACTTTTCTAACTGAAGGTCATTTGCCAGTTCAGCAGTTCCTGCTTCAGTGCCTTGTGACTTCAGGCAGGATGCTGTCTGAAGAATGATCAGAGAGATACTGTTGCACCACACATAATAAAGCGTTCAATCCATAGCTGAGCTTTTCCAAGCACTTGGCATGCAATAAAATACATATTTACTGTTGCATACTGTCAGATTGCAACTCTCAGGTTGGAGACCTTGGAAACGCTGCTTCTTTGGGCTTAATTTTTCTTATCTGCAATTATGGGCATTAAACCAGACAATGTTCATTTTAGACTAAAGAATCTACAAAAAAAAACCCCACCATTATAGTGTTTATGGATATTTTCCCAAGAGGGAATCATATTATTTCTGAGATTTACACCAAAATATAAGCTCCCAGAAGATAGGACTCTTTGTGTCTCTGTATTCACTATTTTATCCCCAGGGCCTGGGATATTGTCTAGAACAGACTAGCAGTCAGTAAATTTTCATTAAATAGAGAAAGTAAGGAAAGAGGGGAGAGAGGGAGGGAGGCAGGAAGGGAGGAAGGGAAGAAAGCTAGCATATTAATATCTCATTAAGTTGAGCTTCACTCGCTGGAATAACAGTGCTAAAGCAACTCTGAAGAAGATGTTTGCAAGAAGTTTAATACTATGAATAAGGTAGGGCATGATGGCCAAGTCAGGAGGATCTCTTGAGGCCAGGAGTGCAGCCTGGGCAACATAGCGAGACCCTTACTAAAAATAAGAGGGAGAGAGAGACAAAGAAAAACAATACTATAAATGATTTTTTTTAGGCAAAATCTTACTCTGTAACCCAGGCTGAAGTGCAGTGGTGCCATCTCAGCTTACTGCAACCTCTGCCTCCCAGGTTCAAGAGATTCTCCTGCCTCAACCTACTGAGTAGCTGGGACTACAAGTGTGTACCATCACACCCGGCTAACTTTTGTATTTTTAGTAGAGTCGAGGTTTCACCATGTTGGCCAGGCTGGTCTCGAACTCCTGACCTCAAGTGATCCACCTGCCTTGGCCTCTCAAAGTGCTGGGATTACAGATGTGAGCCACCACAGCCGGCTATAAATGAAATTTTAAGAACAACACTTTCATAAGAGAAAACAACACTTCTAAGAATTTCAGCCATCCTTTTCCCATATAAAAATCACATGCAGAGAGCTGACTTGTGACCCTTTGATGGAGGGAGTTGGGTATAGTCAGTGCTTATTGTCAATTCCCCTGGGATAAGTGTGAATGGGAAAAGAAGGAGGGAAGGAAGAGGGTGCTTAGATTATGTTTTCCAGGTGTTTGCCAGTGAGGGAAGGTGAAAGAGTGCTGTAGCCAAAGAAATCTTAGGGTTAAAGAAGGTTTTATATGTGTGTGTTGTGGGGGGGTTATTTTATAAATAGCAGAAGCTTTTATGCTGCTAAGGGGAAGGATCCAGGAGAGGGGAGAAGAATGATTGATGGAGCAAGACCCTGGAAGAGATGAGAGTACAGAGATTGGTCCAGAGACGGGAAACCTTCCCTTGCATCTGACACCAAGGAGAATGTAAGGAGGACGTAAGTAAATATTTAAAAAGAGCAAGAAGAATACGAACAACACCAAGATGTTGAGCCAAGAAAACCCAGATGCTCCTGAATCATTTTGGTACTGTTCCTTTGCTTCTTGTTCATTCATTTTTACGCAGCTGCTAATCCTGACTCACAGAGAAGCAGCAATAGAGGCAAAATATTAAGAAAATATATTAAAAACTTACACTTGGCATATTTCTAATTGAGAATCCAAAATAGATCGCCACTTTCCAGTTCATCTTCATCTCACTCTTAGAATCCCAGGGTACCATTAGATTGAAAGTAATGAGAACTATAACCAGGAGGGTTGCACTAGAAATCAAAATATGGGTGCGTGTTCCTGAGTCACTGAGAGCTCTGAGGGTACAGAACATCACAGCTTTTGGAAACTACATGAGGGAAAACAGACAAGAGCCAGCTGGAGCGACACATCTTTGTTTGCCAGAATGTTGTTTATATCTCCATGCCTACACGCCCACACCCTGCTTGGTCTTCTGGTAGCCCCCTGGGTTCTTTGCTCTCTTCGAGCCACCAGTCTTCCCTCTGGGAATCTGCCTTCAGGTCTAAAATCTTCTCTGTGGCTTTGAACCATATTGCATGTCTGGTAGTGACTCTCTTTCTGAATTCTATCCTGGTGCTTTCAGGCCTGTTAGTACATAGCTCTGGACTTCAATGTCGTGCTCACCATTCCTGCCTCACACACTGGGTGTTGCATATACTCCCACATGGACTGCTCTCTGACTCTTCTCCTCCTGCCCTCCATCAGCAGGTACATTTGAGCTGTGCTTGTTGCAGGCTGCATATGGATGGCAGTGAAGAGGAGGGCAGCAAAGATCACCCCAGTGTCTCAGGGAAAATGGTGCAGCTGTTAAAAACAATAGGACAGCTGAACGCAGTGGCTCTCGCCTGTAATCCCAGCACTTTGGGAGGCCAAGGCGGGTGGATCACCTGAGGTCAGGAGTTCGAGACAAGCCTGGCCAACATGGGGAAACCCCGTCTTCACTAAAAATACAAAAATCAGCCGGGCATGGTGGCAGGCACCTGTAATTCCAGCTACTTGGGAGGCTGAGGCAGGAGAATCACGTGAACCCGGGAGGCAGAGGTTGCAGTGAGCCGAAATTATGTCATTGCACTCCAGCCTGAGCAACAGAGTGAGACTCCTTCTCAGAAAAAAAAAAGAGAGAAAGATAGATAGATAGATAGATAGATAGATAGATAGATAGATAGATAGAAAGAAAGAGAAAGAAAGAAAGAGAAGGAGAAAGAAAGAAAGAAGACAAGACAAGACAAATCCCAAAGGCAATGTTGAATTGATGGAGAGCAGATTATGAAGACAGAAACATGGAAATAAGCATATGGGGGTTACAGTAGATTTTGAAGTCAGAGGTGAGAATTTGGAGATGCCAAATGTAGGGCAAACAAAGATCTTGTGAGGTTACATGAATACTAAGGTGGAACTGTCTTGTCCTTTCCTTCTCCTGCCTCTAATCAGAAGTCCGTGTGCCTAGTGAAGCTTCTGATCCAATTCCTATTCCTCACTCCAGCTTCTCTGCAAGACAGCAGCCAGACTCTAATCTGTTCTGCCTGTTGCACCCCTATGTGTGCTAGATATTTGTCTCAATACCACCCCTGATGTCTGGGGCCTGCATCTCCTTTCACCCTGCAATTTAATCTCCCAACCTGCATGCAGAGTCAAGTTCGAAAGCTGCTCAGTGCTTCTTGTTACCGTATCATTCAGATAGGACCTTTTCACTATGAAGCCCTGGTCATGTTGCTGATACTCATTGACATTATTGTGCCAAACACCTGGCTAAGTGATTTCACATGGATTTTCTTCCTTGATTTTTCACAGTAGCCATAAGGGTTAGAAGGCAATAACAAGGTGGCTATGCATTCCATTCTGTCTGTGAATAGTCCCTATGTATGCATAGTTATTAATAGCACCCTCTCTCACTTTCAAAGGGTTCTAGTTTGGATGGTCAATTATATGGGCATCCGAACTGTCATTACACTTACTCTCCTCAGTTTACAGATGAAATGCAGAGAAGTTAAGTCCCTTCTCTATTGTCACACAGCTGATAAATGGCTGAGCCAGGACTTGAACACAAGTGGTCTAACCCCATTGTGATTGAATTCATGTCTACAAGTCCCCTTGAAGTTTGGATGGATACCTGGCCTTTTAGGATTTGTTTCTTCTACTAATTCAGTTGTGATATTTTGTGTCATACCAGGTAGCTTATCCTCTTCCACCCCCAGCCGACTTCTAGTGACCACCAGGCCCCACTGTGCCTGATTAGAAGCAGCAGATATAGGGTGAGCTTTTATCACATAGTGTGAAGAGGAGGAGAGAAACAAAGTGCCTGCTTGAGTGGATAGCAGACTTGAGTGAGACTTTTATTGCATAAGCAATGGTTAGGCCAAGTAATGGCCTAGCCATTTATTTTGGACAACTTACTAGTCGACTCAAATTACCCCATAGTCAGTTCCAAGAAAGAAAATAACATCTATCATGTAACTGGCTAAAATGCTAAGAACAAAAATGCCATGTAGAAGTTTACCTAAAAAACCTGGATTTTTGCAAAAATTGGAGTTTGGATATCCATAGTGTCCTTTTTACATTAAAACAAGTTCTTGGTCAAGAGTGTGAGCAATACACATTAAAAATTCTTCAAGCTGATATAATACCTTTTTCTCAAATAAAACTAAAAAGTTAAAAATGCAGCAATCACTTTCCACATCCTGAAAACAAGGGAATGTACTGAGATTTGCACAATTAACCATACTTTTTTAAAAGCATTCTCTCCAGCAATTGATGATGTATCTTCTTGGCTCATTTAGACTGGGTGGCTCTCCATGGTTCTGTCTTGTGAGGAGGGAGTGGAAGCAAGTCCCTGTGGACACCTACGCTATGCAACATCCTTTCAATGCTAGAATAGTAAAAGTTACATTAAAATATCCAGATTCTTCAAGACCCAGAAACAACTACAAGAGGCCCTCCTGTGTATCACTGGCATGAAATAGATAATAGGTGTTCAATAAGTGTTTGTTGAATTATATATGTTGACATTAGATGATTTGCTAAAGATGCTTCTTATATATATAATTTGTGTGTGGCAGTGGGGAGTCTACAGTGAGACTGTCTTCAAGGTGGACTCCAACAATCTCTACCTCTTGATACTCAAGCCCTGTGTAGTTCCTTCCCACTCTGAATGGGACTAACTTATAGACCAATAGGATATTGTAGAAATAATAGTGTGTAACTTAGACTGGTCATAAACTTCAAACTCCAGGAACTTAGACTGGTCATTGTGGCTTCTTCCTTATCCTCTTGGATCCCTGGCTCTAGAAGAAGCCAGCTGCCATGTCATGAGGACACCCAAGCAACCCTGTGGAGAAACCCACCTGCTGAGGAAGTCAGGTCTGTCACCTTCCCCTCCTGACTTGCCAGCCATGTGTGTGAACCGTGGGAGGGCACCTGCAGCATTCAGATGACCGTGGGCCCAGGCAGCATCTTGTCTGCAACCTCAGAAAACACCTCGAGCCAGAACTATACATCTATGCCACTCCTGAATTCCTGACACACAGAAACTGTGAGATAATATATGTTTATTTTTGTTTAAAGCCATTAAGTTTTGGAGTACTGTGTTATTCAACAATAGATAACAAACACAGATTTATTTTATGCATTGTGTGTGTGAGTGTGTGTGTATAAAAATTTGCCTTGAACTAGAAAAAGAGCTACATAAAGTGAGTAGAAGAATGACATAGTATATACCCTGAAACAGACCAGTTGGATGAAGATCTTGGCTGCCGACACTGGGTGTGTACCAGTGACCTCTTCCCAAGGAGCTCCCAACATATGATAATTAAGTGTCAGGTCATACTAAGATAGAAGCTACTAGAAAGAAGCAATCTTTGTTGTGACAATATTTTAGTGAGTACTGCATCTCACATATTCAATGCCTGAAAGAGAAAACAGAAGTAGAGACTTTCTCGTCGACAGTGTCTCCCACTTTTTGGAGAGGGTAATAGTAGCTGCCACTTGCTGACCTTGTAGTACTACTTCCTGGCACCATGCTAAACCTTTTATCCATATTATCTCACTTAATTCTTACAGCAGTCTTCTGAGGGAAGTATGAAGGTTGAGAGGAGTTAAGTAACTTGCTGAAGATTACCAAGCTAGTGAGAGACAGAACTGACTTTCAAATCCAGGCTGACTTTTTCTAGAGTCTTCCTTAACCAGTATGTATACTACCTCTGATGTCATGTTAAACTTGCTTTTGAGGCTTTATATCACCATTAGCTTCTATAGAGGTGGCCATAACATAAGTTGGTAGGCTACTCTTTTTAAAAATCTTATATATTAAATGAATTACAAAGCGATGTAATATGTCACCATTTTTATTCATAGACATGTAGTGATAGGCTGTGTTTTAGAACCCAAAGCATCTTCATGGGATATGCCTTCTCTTCCTCTCAGTATTGGGTGGGGACAAGACCTTTATCAAGACTGCCTAAGATAATTTGTATTTCCTTCAGAAATGTAATAGGATCCTATCCTAACCACACATATTCCTAAAGACCCAAGAGTACATGCAGTTGACTAGGTTTAAGGGTTTTTCAAGGTAGAAACACTAACAGCATGGAGGCTGGGCTCCTACCCCCACATAACCCAGCAGTCCTGGAGCCAACCTCCATTGGAACTGCAGCTTTGCCCTCTGTCAGCTTGGCCACATTGGGTAGGGGACAGAGTGGGCTTGGGGATGGAGGATGGGGGATGCCTTCTACAGCCAGAATTCAGTTGCACTTGAAAATAAAACAGGATAACAATACTTTGCCTAAAAGATGAACATGAATATCCTGCATCCTGTCTTGCATTCTTCTCATCTGAAATGCTGGGAGCCCAGTGATTTCTCCCACTTTAGGAGGTTCTCTGTTCTCCCATGACTGCTAATGCCACCCTGCAATGGAAGGCACAGTTGACTCACTTTGTGAGCTGCTGTGGACTGTGGATGCTCCCAGGTGGAGCCCATAACCAGGACAGCTTCTCTTTTCACTGGGTTTTCCCAGTGTCTCAGGTGCTGTGTCAAGTGCTCCATTTGGATTATCTAATTTACTCCTTATCCGGTAAGGATCTGATACAATACATGACTACCATTCCCATTTCTCCACTGCAGAAACAAAGAACAGAAGATCATTTGCCAAAAAGTCACAAATCCAGGAAATGGTAACTTCAGGTCTGTTGGACAGCAAAAATATCTTCCAAAGAAAGACCATGTGAGTCTTCTTAGTATTCCTTCCATCAACCTGCACCACAGGGCAATGCCGTCTACATATTACAGCTAACTGGGGTGGACTGTTCTGGGCTTGGTAGGACCTCCTTCCACTGCCAGATTTCCAGTTCTTTCCTCTCACACCTCACTTTTCAGTGCTCCTACCTCTTTTATGACACTGTTAGTGGTGTTTACTATAGCCTTCAAAAAAATATATCGTTAGGGGAATGTGTTATATCCCAGCAACAACTCCTGTCTTCACCTCTACCTTAAAGTCCAGACATTGGTCATTGGTGTTCTATCTGAATCTTTTTGTTAGATAAAGCTATAGAATCCTACACCTAGAAGAACTCATGTCATCTATTCTAACCCTCTAATTTTATGGACAAGCAAACTTAGATCCAGAGAAAAAGGTGACAAGACTTGTCTGCAGTCCTAATTAGTGTTAGAGCCCAAAGCCAATCCCCTGCTTTCCCCACCTCTTCACACAAGAAGGAAGGCTGCACATGTCCTCTTGGGAACTGCAGTGGCTTCAATTGTCAGTAGCACAAACTGGAGATAATAGGAACAAAAACTTTAAGAATCCACATCCTGCAGTTTAGGTTGTAAAGAGAGGCTAAGCATTAGCTTATCAAGTTAATCTTCTGAATATTGCCTACTTCTCCTATTCCTGCTGGACTTAAACTTTGGTTTGTCCCTGTTTCCTTTCAAAACCCTGGAGCTGGGTGCTTTTGCACCAACCCTAAAATGATACGTTGGGCGTCTCCCCTGAGTCCTGGCAAACAATGTAAAATTGAGCTCAGGCTATCTTTTTATCTTTAAAATTGATTTGGAAAGAACATTGTAAACGACTTTAAAGACTGCCATTTTCATGTTTGGAAAGCAATTCGTGATTATTGTAAACTAGATTTAACTTGGAATGTTTAAGACGTGGGTGGTTAATTCCTGCCACAATTCAAAGGGGGAAAAATGAACACAGAAAATAAAATAGAACAAGTACAGAGAGTACAGTTAATAGCTCATTTATCCCATGTCATCCAAAAATATTTTTCACATAACTAACTCTTGAAGATAACATAATTCGCCCAATTTGATCACTTAACTTTTAAAAATTAAAAGCAGTTGCTGGTGGAAGTTTTATCTAGAATGTGTCACAGATTTCTCCCTCCTGAACCCAAGGCCACTTGGACATAATTTGTTTTTTCCTGATGCATTAGTGTCCTTGTTGTGAATATATTCCAGTAACAACTCCTCCTGTATTCACCCCCACCATAAAGTCCAAACATCAGTCATTGATGCATCAGTCACTTCCCTAATGCATCAATTTCATCCATTGTACTGGGGTAGAACACCATAATTTATATCCACCTTTCTAGTGTTTACCTCCCCAAACATGGATTAGTCCCGGATACTGTGGATATTGATTTTTTTTTTTCTTTTCCATTTTCTCACATTGTCTGTCATCTGTCCCTTCCTTTGGTGGGTGGCTCATACCTTTAAGTTAGCCTGACTCAGCCATGCACCCTGGACCCATGAGCTGGTGAAGAGAAGTCAAGGAAACTTCCTGTCCCACCTCTCTCTTGTCCTTGCCACTTCATTCCAGTGCCAAGGCTCTCTCTTCTGTTTGAGTTACCGTTTCCACATGGCTTTATTGACTTTGAGCCTTGACTTGCAGGACTGTTATCTACCCTCTTTGGTACTAACTCGGAATAGCAATGATAATAACACAAATAGTTGTAATAATGATAATGGTGAAAGAATGATATCATGTACTATTTATGCCAGTGTTTTGTACTATGTGCCTTTGTTACAACAGTTATGTAGAAGGGTTCTTCTTACTCTTATTAGCCAATGGAGAAAATAAGGCTCAGAGAATTCATGTTCCAAGACAACAAAACTAGGATTCAAACACAGGCAGATCTCTTCAACTCCAAAACTCATGCTTATTGCTGTGAATCACTTTCTAGGCTGCATTATTTCACCCTCATTCCTTCCCTATGTATGTGGCCTCAGCTCCATCAGATGGCTGAGTCTTTGGTGAGCTGGCTTTGTAGCTGGGCCCACCACAACCCCTTGAAGAATCTTTCATCCCACCTGCCTTCAGCAGGGACATCCTTCCAGTAGACATTGGCTGGACCAGGGCAGGTCAGAATGATATTGCTTCTGGTCAAAAGTCACTGTAAGCTTAGTTCAGCAAGCTCTTTAGAATCCTGCATAAGGTAACGGTGTTAACCATGAGGATATAAAGACCTCTTCACTAAGCCACTCCCATTAGCTTCACAGAATAAATCTCATGACATCCTTTTCTGGCTCTGGAGAAGTTGTTTCTGTCCCTTTTCAGTACTTGACTATGATCAGCATAGTTGATGTTGCAAAAGTAGTGACCTTAGGGTAAGTGAGGTATTATTATATTATTTCAAATTTGTTTACTCATGAAAAATAACAGGGAAGGGGATTTAGAACTTGTGTCACATTACCATGGGAGCTAACTTCAAAGCGCAGAGGAGACATATGCAACACCCATTCCCCTATCACTCAGAGAAGACTGTGTGTCCCTGGGAAAAGAAGAGTGAAGAGATTTAAAAAAAAAAAAAAACAACTACTTACTGGGGAAGTGGGGAGAAAACAAGCAGTGTTTAAAAGTCATTAGATTTTCTCTTTTCCAGTAATAATTAGAATTTGTTGAATTTGTACCGTGTGTTTGATACTGGGCCCAGCACTTTATGTGGATATTAGATCCTCATTAATATTCATTCATTGAACAGATGAGGAAAGTGAGGCTTAAAATTTTTGCTCAAAGTCACAAAGTTAATAAACAGCTCAACAGGGATTTACATTTTGGCAAACAGCTTCCTGATGCCTAAGTGCCGCACTATACCACCTTTTATTAAGAATAAGAAAGGTTTAGTAGGAGCTGAGAAGAGTTCAATCAAACATAGATGCCTGAGAAAGGTAAGTTATTAACGGAACATTTAAATTACCTATGCACTCTGCAGGAAGCTGATTTAGAGGGCAATGAAAGATAATTTTCTGATGCATCTAAATGTACCCACAAAAGAATAATCTGCTTTTCAGCTGCACCAATGCCAAAGGTAGAAAAATGAAGATAAAGGAAAGCTTGGCAGCAGCACCTGATTTTTAAAGCAAAAGAACAGTGTGCTTTTTTCCAAAGTGATTAATTGTACAACTCAATAAATGTCAGCACATGGGAAAGATGCCTGCAAAGAGGAGACCACTATAATTAAGTGAAAATGAAGAGAGAGAAACTGAAAGAAAAGGTCTCTACAAATCACAGTTGCAGGGGGATCAAAAGAGGTCACGGGTTATTATCATAATAAACTTAAGTCCCAGGTCCCTGATTAGAGGTAGCAGTAGGAGGGGCAGAGATGCAAGTTGAGAAAGGGTAACTGGGACCTAGGAAGAATTACTTCATCGGGTTGTGTTTTCCACTTTTCAGCTAAGAAGGCACTGATTAACTCCCTCCTAGCCATTTAATTGAGTTCAGACCTGGTGGAGGGGCTTACCCATCTGGAAATAGACACGGAAAAAGATTCTCACTAATCTTGCCCTGGAAAATGACCAAATCCCATGACCTGGTTTTACTGACTGGGGGCAAAATTCCCTACCAGTTTCAATCTAAGGGGTTCTCCTCCTTTGGGTCACTTTTGTTTAGGAACAATTGCTGAACCTCTGGAAAATTTAGTCCAACATGATTAAGAGCTTGATGATGATGATGATGAAGATGATAATGATGAGAATGATGGTGTGATTTTTATTATCTATTAATTCATTCATTCCACTAATCATTTCTGAGCTGTCATAGAAAGGCAGTGCTATAGCTTAAATCAGCAGATGGAGGTTTCCCACCCTCTGCCTTAGTCCCCATGTTTCTTCCTATCGCATGACTCCACAGAGAATATTTGTGTTAGAGAAGGAAGACGAAACAAAGATTGCGAGGCAGTTGAGCTCCCACCAACTTGATGGTCACCCCTAGATCCTTACACTAGCCCAGGAAGGAAAGTGGCTGGTTCCATCTGCAGCAGTGACATGTTTGAGCTGTCATCCAACTCTCCAGGGACAGCCTCCAGTGGATTCAAGAGTGAGTGGCAGGTCTTCCAGCAACCAAGTCCACGCTCACAGAGTGTCCTGGGATGATGGCTCATTTTCCTCTTTCTAATTGGACCCAAAGTAGCCTCTTTTCTGGGGGCATTTTGGTGTTAACCAACATTTTGTGTCATGTAGGGGGAAGCAAGGAATGATAAAGGGAGCCCATTACATTTCTGTATTCTAAATATATGCTTTGACAGCCAATTTAGGCAGTTAAGTCACTGCTGCCAGTGAACACTTCACACAGTAAACAAGGCACCTTAAAAAAATTCATTTATCAAATTCATTACATTTAAGAGTGGTTTCAATTCCCATCAAAATGCAATTTAAATCATCACCTTAAAACCATCTGCTCAATTGTTAGCTGGTTTCTGAAACTGTCATCCAAGAAAAAGTCATAGACTTTGCTGTGAGGGACAGACCAGCTCTCAAAGGGAATTTTCCAGGGTTGCCTCACTACCCCCTGCTACATGCCAGTTCTAATTCTGGTTCTGTCACTTACTAGCTGTGATTCTCTGAGGGAATCACTTAATTTCTCTGTGCCTCAGTTTCCTCAACAGTAAAACAGGGATGATCACAGCACTGCCTCATAGAGGGAGGTGTAAATGTATCCTGATGTATAAATATTCATTAGCACGATGCCTGGCACATGGCGAGTGACATAAGGGCTTGCTTTCTTAGAGGTATCATCATCATGATTATTATTCATTGAGCATGTACTCCAAGGTGGGTGCTGGATATATAGCAAACAAGGTAAGCACAGTCCTATGTCTTACAGAGAGGGAAGACATAATTTAAAAATTAAATCAATCAGGATGTAATTATAGCTGGTGTGTTAGAAAGGAAACCCACAGGGTACAGTGATAAGGACTGAGGTTCAGGGCTGTGAAGCAAGGCCTGTTAGGGGAGGCTTTTCCAGGACAGTATCACCTTTAAGCTGATCCTGGAAGCTAAGAGGGAGGAGACAAAGCCTCTGTTATCACCCTAGCAGAGGCAGCATCACACTTGTTCACTGAATAATTATGGGCCAGGCTCGATGTTGGTCTCTGCAGTTACTCTTTTCCCACCAATATCCTGAAAGTGTAAAGGATGATCTCCATTTTACAGCAGATACTATTGAGGCTTAGAAAGATTAGGTGACTTGTATGAGTCAGGCTGACTCTGAAGCTCGCTGTGAGCTTTTCTACTCTGCTCTGCTGGCCACCAGGCTGTCATTTGGACAAGCAACAAATTAGACTTGAACCAGGATGCTTAGTCCATATTGACTGTAGGTTCCGTCAGTCTCACCATAAATTAACCCAAACTAAGAGAGATCTCCTTAGTTTGGGGAGCTAGAGTACTCTGCCTTCTGGCCCTGGGATCGGGGAGAGGAGGAACATTTGAATCCTCTCCTTCACTTGGTCAGACTGACCTGTGGACAAGCTGTTACGTTGACTGGTGCACCAACTGCAGTCTTCATTTCAGGATATATAAGCCAGTCTAGCAGGCCTACTAGATACACACCCCATCCCCACTGGCCAAAGTCAAAATAGTGAGGGGTTCTACTGAGGTGCTGACACCTATGCTAGGTATTCTGGAAGTATTTGCACTTCTTGGGATATTTGGTGACAGGTGCTCTAGTGTTTTGTCTGTGCTGAGAACAGGGTCCAAGGGCAGTTATCGAGTTACTTTCTCACATCCAGCCTCTACTTTCTAGAGCTTGGAGCCCCTTTTGGGCTCTGTTGTGAGCAATGGCTGCCATCTGCTGTATCCTCTTTCTGTGCCTGTAAATTGTTCCTAAATACTTCATTTTTAGTTATTAATCAATGTGATCAAAATCACTTTTTATCCTTCAGAGATGCTCAAAAATTCTCATTTGCTGAAAAAGTTTCCCACCTTTTCTCATTTTGTTGTAATCAATATGATGCCTTTATACTGCTTTGTTTCATTTCACTTGGATTTGGGGAAAGAGGTAGCTAAAAAAATGTACTCCGCACACCACGTTGAGCTAGAAGTCAGGGCCTCCAGACTCCAAATGTGGAAACCATGTTCTGCTGGCCAGAGGGCAGGCAGGTGCAGCAAAAAGATACTTCAAAAGTGACTCCTGAACATTTGTGTTTTGGAAGCAGGGAGGAAGGCGGGGGTTAATTCAACCTGGGGGAAATAAGAACCTTTCTCTGAGGAGGTGATGATTCCCTTGAGGTTTCACTGTCAGAATATGGTTTTCCCAGGCAAGGTCCTTGTATTGGTCTGCTAGGGTACAGGGCTGCTGTAGCAAAACACCACAGACTAGGTGGTTTAAACAACAGAAACTCATCTTCTCACAGCTCTAGAGGCTGGAAGTTGAAGATCAAGGTGCCCTTAGGGTTGTTTCCTGGTGAAGACTCTCTTCCTATCTTGCAAACAGCACCTTCTCACTGTGGCTTCATATGGCCTTTCCCTTGTACACACATGAAGAGAGAGAGAGAGAGAGAGAGAGAGAGATATCTGGTGTTTCTTCCTCATCTTATAAGGACATTAGTTCTAGAGGATGAAGGCCCCACCCTTATGACCTCATGAAACCTTATTACTTTCTTAGAAGCTCTATCTCAAAACAGAGTCACACTGGGGCTTAGTGTCCCAAAATATGAATTTTGGGGGGACATAATTCTACTCTTAAACTCTTAGCCTTTCCATAAATTTATCTTTATAAATAAGTTCTGATCATGACCTTATGAGGGTCTTGAAATAGACCCACCAGAAACTTGCAGTATGTGAAGAAATGAAACCAAGCTGTATAGCGTCAGGGATATCCAAAAAGTCCTTGAGGCTGATTTTGTCAGGCTTCATTTCTCAATTTTTTATTTCTCAAATATTTTATCTAAGCTCATCGTTGTTTTTACAAGACAAGCATGTGTTATTAGCAGTAGGTTTCTGTGTATTTGATGCCTTATAGAGGATAGTGGAAAACCTCTCCCCATCCAAGGTCAGCATTATGTGTCAGAAGACTCAGATGCACCAGGTCTTTTGGGGAGGAGAAGAATATAGGCTTCACCTCCATCATGCCAGAGCACAGTCCAATTTGACACAGTCAAAATAGATGCAGGTATTTTGCAATAGATTATAGATTTAGACACACGACTCTTACATAATTTAACAAAGCTGGGAAGGTCCAACACTTTCAATGGACATTATTTATTTAAATTAAATATGTATTTCCTTGCCTATTGTAAAAAGGTCTTTGGACATATTATCCCAGTGGTGGAGATATCTACATGTACAGCCAAATGATTCTTAGGCCAAAAGATTTTAGGAAAGTGCTCTGAAAACTAAATTCATTCGTCAAGATTTGTCAAAGAAGGATGGGCAGTCTGCAGCTGAGGCAGGGTCCAGAACCCTCCTAGGATTCAGTACGATTTTGCTGGTTTTTGTTTGCCCCTTCATTCGTTTTTTTCTTTTTTTCCTTTTTTCTCCTTAGCCTCCTTTTATTCTCTTGAAATGCCTTACTTTTTCTTCCTATATGTCTTTCTCCCTGGTCAATAAGATGTTAAAAACATCTCTCTCTGTCCTTCCTTCCATTTCCTATGTGCATTAAGGCTACTATAATCTACACAACACGGCTATCTCTGCTTTGAAACAAGAATATTTACACCAATTTAAGATTTCATAAGTGCTGAATAAATTTATATATATATATAAAATAACATATAATAATATATAATTAATGACCCAGGATGAAATTTAGCTTCCAGCACTTCTTTGGAAAATTTAGCCTTATGAATTGTTAGTGCCATTATTTCCTAATCCAAGACAATTACTTAAAAAAATCTTGTTTCTAGCATTTCAGGTTTAATAAATATCTTATTGAATCATGAAATAAGACCCCACTACGGAAAGAAGGCAGACAAGAGAGTGAAGAAGAATCTCCAAAGGTCATTTATTAGTCAGGCCATGCACATTTGATGTTTGGAGGCCAAATTAATGATTCATCGTATTAATAGTTCAAATAAAAATAGCAGACACCTGCTGAAGAGTTTATACCTAATCTTAAAATATTTCCTGTGTATCAAAAATTAGCCAGGTGTGGTGGTGCACACCTGTAGTCTTCGCCACTCAGGAGGCTGAGGCACGAGAATCACTTGAACCTGGGAGGCAGAGGTTGCAGTGAGCCGAGATCCTACCACTGCACTCCAGCCTGGGCGACAGAGCAAGACTCTATCTCAAAAAAAAAAAAAAAGCGGGGGGGCCTGTGTGTCAACATGCCTGCTAAATATGACGGAAACATGGACATGTCTCTGGGTAGATTTCTGTGTCTCCCCCAACCCAACCCAATCTCCAGCTCAATTTACTATGTAAAACATAGAGCTCAGAACCCAACCCCTTTCTTGCAACTTTGCTGCATGTATGGAATCTTTCATGAGAAAATGTTGGAGAACATACTCAACTCTTTTTTTTTTTTTTTTTTTGGAGACGGAGTCTCGCTCTGTCGCCCAGGCTGGAGTGCAGTGGCCGGATCTCAGCTCATTGCAAGCTCCGCCTCCCGGGTTCACGCCATTCTCCTGCCTCAGCCTCCCGAGTAGCTGGGACTACAGGCGCCCGCCACCTCGCCCGGCTAGTTTTTTGTATTTTTTTTAGTAGAGACGGGGTTTCACCGCGTTCGCCAGGATGGTCTCGATCTCCTGACCTCGTGATCCGCCCGTCTCGGCCTCCCAAAGTGCTGGGATTACAGGCTTGAGCCACCGCGCCCGGCCTCAACTCTTCTTCCCTGAGTTTCATCTTTGTATTTCTTGTCCACTGGATAATGCTTGTGTGTATTGAATTCCAAAGTAACCAGTCCTTGGACGTTCCTTTAGCTTGATAACAGAGGCTAACAGAGAGAGGAGACAGAGCAGGAGAGAGAGAATATTGAGAGTCTGTCAGCAGCCCGTCAGTAATAGCGGTGAATTCCTCAGGCAGAGGGGATCGATGAAGGCGGGACTGTAATAGCTAGAAAGCATCTCATTTGTCTCCCTAAAGACTTTGGCATCTGCCAAAACATCTGATTCCAAAAGCCACCCCGGAGGTCAGCCAGATTTAGAGAGAGATGGTTAGAGAGGAGTTTAGGATGTGAAGTCCATCTTGCCTGCCAAGCCCACGGTGGAGAGCGGAGGGATCTGTCTTCTCTCTCCAGTTTCTGACTGGGGCTGGTGGACTATTTAAGCGTTTCCAGCTAGCCGCTTGCTGCCTGCGAGCTACGCAGCCATGAGCAGATGATGAGAACCTACGGAAACGATTGGAGAGAGAGACGTCCTGGGGGGATGGGAGTAAGTGGGTGGGGGTGGGCACTGCCATACAGAGAGCCCAGAGGAACTGTCCTATTTGAAAAGACACATTCACAAACATAGAAGCCCACTCTGCACTTTGTCTCTAGTGGACACCATTAGATATAGATCTTCAATACACACAGGCCAGACAGGCTAAATCATAGCCTCTCTTCAGTAAATGCCCTAGTTGTTTAGAGGAAAAATGGTTTAGATTAGCACCCGGGCAGTCTGACAAAGGTCCAGAGGGAGTAGGGGACTTGCCAGCATCATTAGCATTTTTTTCTTCTTTTTCCAGCAGCACTAAAATATATTTGCTCAAAACAGAGGGAGATGAAAAACTACTGGCAGCCAGTAACTTCTTAAAAGAAAAGAAAAAGAAGCATGTTTTACTTCTCTGGGGCGAACATACCAATTAAAACGATGCTGTGTTGTGACAGATTGCTGAGCAATTAATGCGTATTTGAGCATCACGCTAGATGCTTCCGCGAAAGCAACAACCTTACTGAGGCTGGGGCAGCCACACGTTATAGCAAAACAATCCTTCCTCAAACTTCCTGCAGCACCCTTCACGCCAAGGAGCCCAGAAACCACAGAAAACATTTTTTTTCTTTGAATCTCCAAGAGTTACACTGGAAGAATTAGCTTGGCAGAAAGATCCCGACATTGAATTCTATTGGGGATTTCATACTTTCCTCATTTGTAAGCAAAATCCATTTTCCATGAGATATTTTTAGTGCAAGCAGCCCCTGTTGCCCTATTCTCTTTCACTATACCATTAGATGTTGAGGCCATTCCAGAAAGGACACGTGATTTCTAAGCATCTCTCTTTGGTTCTTTCCTAAGTGACTAGTCTCGCAGGAGTCAGGGAATACTAGACTCTTAACTACCAAAGACCTTAAAGTCCTTCCCAGAGCCTTGAATTCTTATTGATAGGATGTTAAAATGCTTTACAGCTGCTTTTTCTAAGAGGTCAGCTTGGCGGAGCTTGCTGAGTGACCTCAGTAATACAGATATTTTCAGCCCTGCAAGCCGCCTATGTAAATATAAAAATGTATTAGGCTGCAGAACTGCATGTGTGGGAACAGAACAACCATACTATTGAAAGGAAATCACAGGGGAACACTGGTGTCTCTCACGCGGGGCTGGTTAATGCGTGCATACTTTTGTTAAATCATCTTGATCTAGTGAACTCTATGTTTCAGATAAGCCAATTTCATTTCTGGAACTTATGAGCCATGAAAAGTAAAACCTCAATCAGTGAGATATCCAGCGAAATTTCCTTCAGGAAGTGTTTATGTTTATAAAAAACAATCATTTTCACTCTTGACATGATGCTCATTTGCCTCTGGAAAAATTGTCAGTGTAAAGTCAGGTTTTCAGTTGTATGATCTGAAAAAGTAATTCATTTGTGTGTCTGACTGGGAAAGATACATTGATTCAGACCTCTGAAAGGAGAATCGAAGAGCTTCATTGTAATGAACAGGAAACATGCTCTCGACGTGAATTGAGAAATACTCTCTGAGCGCAGTGCTCTAATATTCCTAAGTGTGTTCAGTTTCCGTGGATCAAATCTTTCCCATCTCTGCATCCAAGCTATTTGGCCATGATCAGATGATCAGAGCTCAAGGAAGTGATTGGAGAGTGAGCCGGCTGCAGCTGCAGTGTAGGCTGTTTTCAGGGACAAGGAGCCACTGTTTTGCAAACATAGCATCAACATAGAAGTTATTTTGTAGGCTCCAGGATGCAGCGATGGGCTGCACTGCCAGCATTGTTCTGCTTCAAGCTTTTCGTTCTGTGGTTCAGAGGAGCTGTCCACACATTTGTAGACGACGCCAAGAGGAACCATCCCACGAAATTTTGCCTCTGGAAAGTGACGATGAAATGAATAGACCCAGAACCCTCATCATAATGGTATGGTATCCGTGGTAAAGCAGCCTCAGTGGATTGAACTGTTATTATAGAGAGGTTACAGTTTAGGGGTGTTGGTGTTCAGCGTTAGATAAAGACATGTGTGACCTAGAGTTTACTACTCTGAAGTACTATTTGGGGAAAATCTTTCAAAACTATTTCTATCATCCAAAGAGCGTATTTTCTTCTTGTTGTATGTCATGAAACTGTGCAGCTTCTCGGTCTACTAGAAATTCTCTTCTGCCTCATGTTTTGCATGTTGTTATTTAACTTTTGTGCAGAAAATAAGAGAAAAATTTGGAGTTTGGTTTAAGTGAGTGGATTTTATTTTATAACTATAATTTGAAAGAAGAGCCCAAAATGGGCATTTTTTTAAATCACATGTAACCACTGAAGTTGTATAGATGCTCATAGTTGGATCTTTAACTTCAGGATATTTGGGGCTTTTCTTTCTGATTCTGCAAAGGAAATGCCTTTCCAGAATGCTTAACTTAGGCACAATATTAGAATAAAGAATTAAGAATTTTGTAGAATGCATAGTGTTTTCATTAGAAAGCTGTTTCTTGCCGCTTGTCAAATTACACTTTTGTCTGTGCTTTAATTATAGTAAACAATGTTGTTCCTTTTTTGTGCATCTGTTTGATCAGCAAGAATAAATTTGAGGATACAGTTCTTTCTTTCTTTAAGTTTAAAAAGAGATCTGCTTAGTCACTGAAATTAGAATAGGTAGTATGGTAAAGTCTCCAAAATTGAGGAGACATTGAAGTCTAGGTGGCTTCAGCATAATCGACTTTTTTCTCTTATATTTCAATGTTGAGATATCAAGGTTGTAGTAAATAATGAATGAAAAATACCTGTTACTCTAAAAGTTCTTAAATGAAAGTCATTTGGCTTGGGCTATGCCTCTGAGTGACAGAATACTAAACTATAACATTGTTTGCCTACTTCTTCAACAAATATTTTATTTTCAAAAAGCAATATTGTTCTTGAACTAGGGGGCTGTGATTATTTCTGAAAGGAAACACTAAATAGGAATAGTTTCATGTTTATTATTCCCATAAGTTTTTACAAATTAAATTTTAAAGGATTTGAAATAGTTCAATTGTCAAAGAAATCTTTGTTTTCCAAGTTTAACTCTTGTTAATAACATTAACACATTCTATAACTATTTGCAGTGCTCATGCTATACCAGTCTTATTTTTCTAATTTTGTTAGTCTATAAAATTTTGCAGCTAGAAATTTGCAAAAAAAAAAAAAAAACCTCAAAATAACTGAGAAATTTTAAAAAGCTATTTGCTAGTCATAATATTTTTCCAAGGATCCTTTTGATTCATATAATACCTTTATGACATTAAATAAGGTGATGAAGAATATACTAATGAGGAAACTAAAGGCTCAGAAAGGTTGAATATCTTAACATCACACAGCTGCTAAATGCCAGTTCCCCGAATCACACTTAAAGCAATGATTCCAAAAGCCAGTGTATTTTCCAGTCTGTTCACACTTCGAAGGAAATCATGATAAAACAGATAAACTGAATTTATGTAAGAAGTCTGATGGAAATCTGGAACTACTCTGAGTAAAACGTGCTCATACAAAGTCATTGTGCATCTTGAAAATTTCTTCTGGGCCACTCCAAAATTCACCCCCTCACTAATTATTTATTGCCAGCCCACAATGGTCCAAGCACTGGTTCAGGCACTTGGAATCCGCCAATGAACAAACCCATCCAGAGTCCCTACGCTAAGTTGCAAAGTTTGAAGGTGATAGAACATTTTGCCAGTCTTGTTGTTATGGAAATGCTATACTACAATTGTGATGTTTAGTCTACAAACTTTAGCCAATGAAAATATTTTCTGTTTTCCAAGATGGTGATTTGAAAATTTTAGTGTATTTCAAAATCACCTAGGAGTTTTCATTCACGCAAATCCTTGAGCTCTTGACCCCAAAGACTCTATATGAGCAGATGTGGAGTGGAGCTCAGGAATCTGCTCTTGTAGCAAGCACTCCCAGTTGATTCTGACGAAGGAGTACTTTGGATGACACTCTGAGAAACATGGCTCTGGAAGATGATAATCTAAACTGTCTACCCCTTCTCCTCCTCCAGTGTGGTGTTCCTATATTGGCTAATCGTCTTCTCGCTCTGGCTCTAAGCTTCTGAACAAACTTTGATTTTTCTTTTTTACTCACTTTCCCACTGCCCATTAGTCACCAAGTTTTATATATTGATTTTTTTTTTTTTTTTTTGTAAGATCACAGACTCTGGAGCCAGAGCGCCTAAGTTGGAATCCTGACTTCATCACTTACCAGCTGTGTGACCTTGGGCATGCTGTTTAACATCTCTGTGTCTCTTTTCCTCCACTGTGAAATGAGGATAGCAATTTTGTCAAATTAGAGCAGTTGTATGGGTTTCATAAAGTAAGTGTTAAGTGCTTAGAACAGTGCCTGGATGTACTGGTAAGATGTTCGATAGGGATGTGATCAGGGACATCCTAACTGAAAAGTGACATTTGAGGAAAGACCCTAAGGAGGCAAAGGAATGATCCATGCCACTTTCAGCAGGGAAATGCCTAATGCAGAAGGACCCGCCAAGGCAAAAGGCCCTAATGTGAGAAGAAGCCTGGGGTGTTAGAAGAACAGCAAGGAGGCCAGCGTGTCCAGATGAGCCAAGGAGAGGGTCGTAGAAGGCAAGGTCAGACACACAGCTGTCAGGAAGGCCTAGGCTTTTTCCAAGTGAGAAAGAAAGCCACTGGAAGAGGCAAGCACAGAGGTTAAGAGCCTGGGCCATGCAGCCAGAATGTCAGAGTTTGAGTGGTATCTCTGCCACTCACTAGCTGTGTGATCTTGATGAATGACTTGTCCTCCTTGTGTCTTTGTGTCTTCATTGATAAAATGTAAAAAGTAACAGTACCCACCAGTGTAAGGTTATTGTAAGAATTCAGTTTGTTCATAGGTGCAAATTGCTTAAAACAGTGACTGGTGAATAGTGAGTGTTATGTTAACTATAACCCCACTAACTGGAAGGCCCTGAAGCAATGAAGTAACAGGATCTCTGGCCATAGAGGGTCAAGGGTCAAAGCAGGGAGACCATTAATTAGGAAGCGGTTGCAATGATCCCAGCCAAAGACCTGGATGGTAGTTGCTGAGGCTGTGAAAAGTAGTCAGATTCTGGATAGATTTCAAAAGTAGAACGAATAGAGTTGAATATAAAGTGTGGAAAAGGAAAAGGTGTCAGAGTTGACTGTGTTTATTATGGCCTGAATGTCCAGAAGAACCAAGCTGCCATTCAGAGAGAGAAGAACACAGGAGTGGAAGGTTTAGAGAGAGAATCTAAGCTCACCCTAAGGATGCTGAGTTTGAAATACCTGTTAGGTCTATATACGGAGATGTCAAGTAGGAAGTTGCATATATGTCTGGAGTTTCAAGGAACTATATAAAGATGAGTAAAGCCTAGCCCAGTGTAAACATCAATAAATGATTGATAAATGGGATCTCTGTCTCTCCTAATCTCCTATAATATTTATAGTGTATAAATCCATTTGAAAGTTAAGCCTATTTAATTGAATGTATAATTGTTTATTTACTTGCTGATCACATATTTTTCTTACCTCACTGGTAGACAGGAAATTTCATCTACCAGAGCAATCACTTCCTAATTAATGGTCTCCTTGCTTTGACCTTGACCCTCAAAGGCAGAAAGTAAGCGTACTTTTTTTTTTTTCCCAAGATGGAGTCTTGCTCTGTCACCCAGGCTGGAGTGCAGTGGTGCAATCTCAGTCACTGCAACTTCTGCTTCCCGGGTTCAAGCGATTCTTCTGCCTTAGCCTCCCAAGTAGTTTGGATTACAGGCACATGCCACCACACCTGCCAATTTTTTGTATTTTTAATAGAGATGAGGTTTCACCACGTTAGCCAGGCTGGTCTTGAACTCCTGACCTCGTGATCCACTCGCCTCAGCCTCCCAAAGTGCTGGTATTACAGGCATGAGCCACCCCGCCTAGTCTCCGAGCTTCCTTCTTGCTCCGTTAGTACCCAGCCCAAAGCCATTTACAGACTCGAAGCTAAATAAGTGTCTGCTGATTATTTGATATTTTTAAGCAGCTGGCACTAATATGCAAAGTTCAGTTGATCAAGATGCCCACTTAACTCTTAATTGAAATGTCCAAGAGTAAGTTAAGGATGAAGAAAGTTGCCAAGATAAATACAAGGCTTTGAATACTGACACCCTTCACAAGCCTTTGGCATTCAAAACTTCACAGTGGAAAGTTGTATCAAAGAGTCTCATTCCTGTGGTCTAGGTTCCGAATCTTTGTGCAGAGATAAGATTAGGGCTGGCATAATTGTAGTCTAGCTTATGTAGTCCGAAGTGGAGAGAAATTGCTAAACATCAAAATTAACTAATGTAGATTCTTATTTAAAAAGAAACACATGAATCATGACATCTGAGACCATTACAATGGCCTATTATGATGCAGTCAATTTTAACGGGGGAAAAATGAAGAAATTCCTTTAAAGCTCTACTTTTATCTCTCACTCAAACAATTTTTTTTGGCAGGAGAATTAACAGAAACTTTCATGATTTTTTTTTTACTTCCTTTAGAGCATATTTTGTTAAAGGTCTCAGACACTAATTCAATTTATGTAGATTTACTATTTTCTGGCTAATATCTGTTATTTCTCATGTCATTTACTCATCACCAACCCCAGAAGTTAGCTTCATTTTCAGTCTTTTTCTTCCCCACTCCCCCAAAAGAGAATGTTTTTCTGTTCACACTGTGGAGTTTAGAGGTGGCACAAGAGGAGAGAGAAAAGCAAGTGTTGGTCAGGCTACTAGTCTCACTTTGGTTATATGACCAGTACCCACACACCAGATTCACAGGTCTCAACTCAAAAGTGAAAAAAACTTTAAAATCCATGAACATTCTGGGGTTTCTCTGAAATAGTAGAAACCATAAAATTTAAATTTAGGACTGCCAACGATCTAGCATATACACCAAGCCAAATATGGCTTTGTCTTGAATTTTGGTCTAAGGCAGGAAATTAACAATAAATAGCCTAAATTTGCAGTGAGTTGGGAAGGTGAAATCTCTTCTGTGAATCAAGGATGTGTGCACTTATATGGCAGACATTTCCGAGTAAGAGAATTGTACTGCTCCAAGACCTCCCTGACAAGTCCTCTGTTGGTGCTCTAGAATTTGCTAGATCCAGCACTCTGATTAACTATACAGTTTGTGGGTCAAAATCTGCCTGCAGCCATATAGCGCTTGAGCTAAGAATGATTTTCACAATTTTAAATTGTTACAAACAAAACCAAAAACAAAAGGAGGAGGAAGGGTTGGTGGCATGGGGAAAAAGATACAGACACCATATATGGCCCACCAAGCCTAAAGTATTCTGACCGGTTACAGAAAATGCTCACTGACCCCTGTCTGGTGAATGATGTGGCCTCAACCACAAAGGAACCTTTTTTTCTTCTTCTTTTTTTTTTTTTTTTAAACTTTGGCCTCTACAGTGTATTTTCTGTTGCCCCCAACAAGATACAAAGGAACTTGGCTTTTTCCCTGGGTACCTGTTGTTCACCTGAGGGTCTGAGAACTGCTATGATTGAATAATAAACTCTGGATTTCAAGTCAGAGTCTCAAGTCTGTCACTTAATATTAATAAAAGCCCAGATGACCTAGACATGCTGACTCATTTCTCCTAGTTGGCTAAATGGGGACTATTATCTGTCCTGTCTGTTGGAAGCACCAGAATATTGACTTATTACTATTATTATTATTTTACTTTTAAGTTCTGGGATACATGTGCAGAACATGCAGGTTTGTTACATAGGTATACATGTGCCATGGTGGTTTGCTGCACCTATCAACCCGTCATCTAGGTTTTAAGCCCCACATGCATTAGGTATTTGTCCTGATATTCTCCCTCCTCTTTCCCCCCACCCCCCAACAGGCCCCAGTGTGTGATGTTCCCTTCCCTGTGTCCATGTGTTCTCATTGTTCAACTCCCACTTATGAGCAAGAACATGTGGTGTTTGGTTTTCTGTTCCTGTGACTTTTGTAGAATCACATTGTAAACTAATTCACATTATAAAGCGATGGAGTCTTGCAGGTCAGCAGGCTCACATAGCTTATGAGAAATCCACAGTGGCCACTGTGCTGGTAAGAATTCATTTTATCCACTGGGTAACTCACTCAGTAATGCAGGGAGGTGATTTACATTAGGATTTCACTGTATTTGTTCCACACCCCAAAAAAGGTGGTACAGTGAACAAGAGAGGCCAGTGAGGGTGTTATCAAGCTTCTACTTGATTTGCTTTATGACCTTCAAAAAATCTCCACATTTGGGTCCCCCGCTTGTAGGAGACAATAATTCTTCTTTTCTGCTCAAGTACTTTGAGAACCTGGTATAAGGAAGTAAGTTAAATGAAGGAAATGAATTATTTATGAAAACAGTAATTCTGTATCTTTGGAACATACGTTTGTTTAATTTGTGTCCTATGAATACAATCAGGACCAAAGAGGGACATACTATGGAAACTACTCCAAAGGAAATAAATTGACTCTCTTCTTAATATCCTAACATAATAAAGTTTTATTATCAAAGAATGTTAACATGTTTTGCCCAGTTTCATCTTTTTGAGTGTATGTATGAAGAAGAAACAATTTCCAGACCCTCTAAATCCTGAGCTAATGTTTCTATTTCATTTCAGTGAGGTTGAATCTTGAATATACTAATATTATCAGATTCCCCTGGGAAAGAAAGCCTGTGTCATGGAGTATGAGTTTAAACGGTCTACCATAGATGGGTATAACATGGACCTTTAAGGCACAGAGAATCTTTGGTAGTTATTTTCCCTTGTGAACTAATTTTGAGTTGAATCCCAAAGCCACAGAAAATGGACAAATGAATTGAATGGCTTCTCTCTGGGTAAAAGAATTAATTGAATGTAATGAGAGCCTTAGTAATTAGCAACATAAATCTTCGAGGCAAAGGCTTACTAAACTCAGATTACATCCTGTATCATCTTGTTCAGATAATCTTGCATCTTTTTAATTCTCCAAATTGTACAAAATTTAGAAATGATTAGAAGCAAAGAAAAAATACACAAAGTCTAAAAAGAAAAAACAAAACAGCTTAAAATCCAAAACCAACACAGTGATAAAGAAAAGCAGAAAATCGGATATGGGTATGGTGGTCGGGGGAGGTGATATATAGAAACATATCAAAACCAAAGCAAATTCAACTATATGTAGATAGAGCTATAGATAAATACATATCATACACACACATATATACTTATATATACATATTTTATATATGTGTGTGTGTGTGTGTGTGTGTGTGTGTAAATATAGAACATTATACCTTTAGTGGATGTAAGTGTTTTGGGGGAAATCATAGCGTGAAGATGAAAAATATCATATTACCAAGTAAAAACACAGTTTTATGGCTAGAAAAAGTACAGACTCCAACAAATTACTGCTAATAATTTGATTATGTTTGTTAATTTTTAAAACATAATCAAATATAGAAAAAAAAACTGGTATGCTTGTTTTGGGTTTTGTTTCTTTGCCTTCTAGAAGAGTGGTTTTTAGGATTTTCTCTAAACACCAGGCTTCGATATAATAAAACTTTGAGAAAACCGAGCAATACAATTGAGGATATAATGTGTCTTTTGGCAAACCAGATATAAACACAGTATTTTTGTCAGCCTTCAATAAGTTTCTTGTGGATAGCTGTTTTATTCTCAGATTTTATTTTCATGGAGCTGATTTATTTTGATGGGGCTAAAACTTAAGGTTTTTGAAATTCATTTTTCCAAATCTATTTCATTCTGTTGGAACATATTTTAGTTTTTAAGACCATGCCCAATACATTCAATTTGCATGCAGTGAGTTTGTCATGGTTAGATTGTCTAAACATCAGAAATTCAGTAAACAACTGAGACAATTGCATCTTGCATTTGGTAGGCACAGATGACAATAGACTGCCGCTGCCCTGCACTTACAGTTTGGTGGCAGAGCAAAGCTCAAACAAATAGAAAATTGTGATCATGATAGGTACTTCCTTGAGAGTTGCATTCTACCTTACCTTAAAACTGCATCGTTTGAACATCGCACCTCCTCAAAGCAGTCAGGGAAGGCCTCCCCTGAGGCAGTGGCAATGGAGCTGAGACCTGGAGAATAAATAGATGCTAAGAAGAAAGAGAAAAACACTCCGTACCCAGAAACCACGTGAGAAAATGCCACATGCCAGCCCTGATTTACATTGCATTGCCATGGGTGAGGAACCAGGGTGTGTGGGTCTGAGTGACTTACAAAAGCACTTACTGGCAGTGTGATCTCTGGGTCAGTTATTTAAATTCCGTATAGCTTGGCTTCCCTGTCTGTAAAATGAGTCGGAAGGGTACCTATCTGCCTTAGTTTCCTATTTCTGCTGTAATAAATGACCACAAACTTAGTTTTAAACAACACACATATTATCTTACAGTTAAAACACATGTATTACATTTCTGGCGATCAGAAATCTGAAACGGATCTCACTGGGCTAAAATTGGCAGAGCTGCATTCCTTTCTGGGGGCGCTAGGGGATAATCTGTTTCCTTGCCTTTTCCAAGTTCTAGAGGCTGCCCACATTCCTTGGTTTGTGGTCCTCGTTCATCTTCAAAGCCAGGAGCATAGTGTCTTCTAGCAACTCTCCGACTCTGACCTCTGACTCTCCCAGCTTCCTCGTTCACGCCTAAGGACGCCTGTGATTACATTGGCCCCACCTGGATGATCCAGGCTCCTCTCCCATCTCTAAGTTAGCTGATTCCAATCTACAGCCTAGATTACACTTTGCAATATAAATGACATAGGCACAGGTTCTGGGGATTAGGACATGCACATTGTTAAAGGGACATTGTTCTGCCTACCATACTATCTATCAGGGTTGTTTTGAGGATTCATTGAGTGAATACACGTAAAGGACCCGTAAGAGTGCCTGGCACTTGGTAAGAACTCACTAAGTTTTTGCTATTATTATTGCATATATTGTCTTATTGAAACAAAGAAAAGTTTACAAACTTAATTTACGTTAAAGGATTGTTATAGAAAAAAAGAATCGAACTGTTAAGCAGAAACTTAATCTGTGCTTCATAAAATGTGTGGAAATGGAAACTCAAAGTTAGCTTATTTATGGGAGTACTGTAATACTGAATAGATTATTTACACAAATAGATTATTCAAAGAACATAAGTTTATTTGAGTTCTCGTTTGTGTTATCCACTAATTGCCAGTTTTCCAAAATTTAACTTTTAGTTTCTTCTTGTTTTCCTTTCGTCATTTATTAAAGGAATGTTGCATCCTTTAATACAACTGAAATTAACCATTTAATTTCAATTTTGTTGTTCTCAAATTAAGCCAAATTTAAAAATTATAAGGAACAAAATCTTGAATGTTTAGAATTTAAAATCACCACAATCGTAAAGAAAAGTCGAAAATCAGGTGAGAGAGAATGCATTTTAAGTTCAGTAGGTACAACTGAACTTATTAATTTAGAGATGGAGAATAGATTGTATCTCATGTGTAATTTTAAAGTTGTCTCAATGTTTTTAATGTGAGTAGATTTTTTTATTACAGATTTGTAATCATTAAGAAACTTAAGAATGCAAAATTACAGAATCTTGATTCTTCTACCAATAGGTACTCAATCAAAGGTTTGATGAATGAATGAATGCAAGCCATATCTTATGGGTCATAAAGGTAGAAAGTAGGAATACATTAGGTGGAGAGAATATGGATTCACTTGGTAGATTATCTGCATCCTTAGTATTGGTCACTGGGTAATCAAGAACCTTCTTTGCTTTCATACACTTTATGAGAACTGAGTAACCCACAGATTATCTTAAAATTCTGCTTTATAAATAGTTGGAGGAAGTAAACATGGAAATAATGTCCAAAAATAATAGTTCTTTGTTGATCACTTCGAATTCTGATGGTCACTTTGCTACAAACTTTGCTCGGTATTCTTTTCTTTTGCCACAGTCACTCTGAAGGATATTGTGATTTTTATTCCAGTATAGTTAAGGGCAAAATTAAAGCACACAGAGTAGCTCTGACCAATTGGAATATAATGTAAGCCACATATGTAATTTTAAATTTTCTAGGGACCATCTCTGAAAAAGAAAAAAAGCATATTAAATTAATTTTAATAGTATATTTTCTTTAAACCTATATATCCAAACTATTATTATGTTGGCATGCAATCAATATAAAAATTATTACAATACTCGATAGTCTTTCTTCACACCAAATCTTCAAAATGTAGTGTATATTTACATACATACAACACATTTCAATTTGGATGCTAAATGTTTAATCACAAACATTTGTTCAGTATTCAGATTTCATAAAATTTATAGTTGAAAGAGTAAACTCATATTCCAAAGTTTCTCCAAAACTAGTTAATTGTTTTCCAATTACTGGATAAAATATTCGATTCTTAAAGTAAATCAAAATTAAATAAAATTAAAGATTTAGTTCCTTTGTCACACTAACCACACTTCAAGGACTTCATAGCCACTTATGGCTAGTGGCAGCTACATTGAACTATGCAGGTGTAGTTGTTACTGCATTTGTCCAAAGTCACCCATCTGGTGTGGCCCTAGGCAAATGTGTACCTGCCACCTTCCCGTGAAAGTCCAGCCATACTCACTTCTTTCACTGCACGCCCTGCTACAGTGCAACCTCGCCCATTCCTCCCATCCCACCCACCTCCTCTCCTCTCTTCACCTGCAATCTCCACCTACCTCCCCTCTCCTCTTGCAACCTGACCATGCCCCCTTCCTGCCCTCCCTGTCTCTGTTGACTCAGGTCTGGGATCTCTTGCAGTGGCATTTTTCTGTTTAATATCCAATAATACAGTGGCATTATTCTGCTCAAATGGCACTTCTCTTTAAAAGTCAGAGTTTTTAGTACAGATTATATAGAATAATAAAATGCTAGTAATTTGATGTTATACAATCCAGCTGCCTCATTGGAAGATGAAATCCAGGGCCAAACAGGTCAATTGACTTATCTGTGGCTTCTACAAAGTTGCTGGCAGAACAAGGGTATTTGTTCAGGTCTCAAAATGATGAGACCCACATTCTTTTTAACTACATGGTATTTCCTCCTCTTAATCCAGAAATAATGAGCTATGTTCCAAGGTATGTGCACAATTTTAAGTGAAACTACTTAGATGCTAGCTACAAAATACAAAGTAATGTCAATAGCATAGCAAATTCTATCCAGTTTCTGGTTATCTTAGAGGAATAAATCCACTGGGAGATGAAAGCCAATTCCGTCCTAGGGATTCTTGCTCCAAACTAGTTTTTTGACTTTCCTTTAAGGATTAAATACAGAGATAATGAGTTCAAGTTAATCTGTAGAGTAAAGCAATGAGCAGAACAGATGCTCTGGAGATAACAGAATGCAACTGTGGGGGCTTATGGGTCCCACGGCAGAGACAACAAAGAGAAAAAAAGGGAAAATCGCTTTGTTGTAATCTCTTCAGATTGAAGGGTTTATAGAATTCTATTTTGGGAACAGACGTCTATCTCTGTCATCTTGCAGAACTCTGAATCCGGAAATGCCGTGCTAGAACAGAAACAGAATCACATAATGACAAAATCTGGGTATTGGTATCAGGCTTGTTGTGCCATTTGAGAACTGTAGGACTTTGGGATAATTCCCTGAGTTCCCTGAGCCTCCGTGTCCTTATATGCAGCATGATTGGGATTCCTCACGAAGCTGTTGATGATCTAAATGAAAACTGAGTAAAAACGCTGACCACAGTGCCTGGATCACTGAGGCACTGCACCTGTTTTTAATCTGTAAAATGAGGAAAATACTTGCTGCCCACCTGCATCATAGAAATTTAAGTACTTACTTCTACAAGTAGAAACATACTGTTTATTATATTGGATTAATTCTGGGGAGACATTTTGATACTCTTCAGTTCTCTTCAGTTTGATACTCTTCAGTGACTACTCTTCAGTTCTCCACTAATAAGGAAACTAGAACATTAAATAGAACACTTATCAGGTGAACAGAGTTGCTCAAAAGAGGACTCAGTGGAAAAGCTAGTGAACCCAATGATATTCCCCAAATGAAAGCCACCGGGGGAAATGAGTGAGCCAAAAGGCAGAGAAAGGGATCAAGGACAAGGAGAGATGCAGGCAAGGAAGAGGCTCCCCGAGCGGGGAAAGAAATGAAGCGTGAAACTACAGTGGCCTATGGTTGTTAAAGGGGACTGTTTAAAAGTTTGCTTTAAAACCAGCCTGCTTTTCTATCACTCTAAAACAACCTGACACTTCAGTCTGTGTCATTCCTCCACCCTGGTTTTTATTTCCTTAAAGATGTTGGTCCTTTCACATTTTTGTGAAATCATATTTTGTCTCATTTTCGCCCATGCTGTTGAAAAGAATGCTGATGGGTTTCAAGTTAAAGATTACACATATGTATTTCTTTCTTTTAGCTCTGAAAATTGAGTGAAGCATGGCAAATCTGTAATTAATGCAACTGGGGTAGTATCACATCTTCAGAGGCTGGCATAATGGGCATCGGAAGCTTTTGTTTTGACCTCCAGGCAAATGAACCAGTGAACAGCCCTGGAGGACTCATTTGCAAAGAAGTGGGGAATAAAAAGTCTCATCACAAATACATCTTCTTTTTGCACAACTATAATGAAAAAATTATGAACCATATATTGTTCATCACAAAACAGTAAGGACCTTTGGAATCGCCCAAGTTCACCTACAGAAGCTTTTCAGATCTGTTCTTAGAAGATATTTGCTACAGATGTGGTTAAGGTCGTTAAAGATCACAAAGACGTTAAATGACTTTCATAAAGGTGGAGATGGAAAGGAGAAACGTTAGGAATGTGGAGTGATATCATTGCTGAGTGAATTAAAAAGTAACAGAAGAAATCTGGTACCCCCATTTGAGAGGACTGCTGCTGCCTCACACGCGTGCACATTTTTAACCTTCCTTGGCAAAAGCCAGGAGCCTAATTTCAAACTGAGACCGCCGAAAAGTAGAAAAACATCACAGCTGAACAGCTTTGCCCTGGGGTTCCGCAGAAAACACTGTGCCTCTCTGCAGCCCTCCTTATTGCCTGGATTTGGCAAGCCCTACATTGAGTTCACCTTCCCAATCGTCTGCCTCTGTTTGGTTGAAGTGTAGGGGGTAGTTCTAAGTGTGTGTCTGTCTGTGGCTCAGTTTGTTTTACAGTCAGTTAAAGAGGCGTTCACACTTTGTGTTGCCTTTAAACATTCAGCCCTGTTCATATCGATATATGACTATAAATGTTTGCATGTACACATACCATGTAGCATGTAGCTGGATAAAGACTCGTTTATGATATTACATCCATTATCCTGGTAACCAGAGTTTTAAATGGACCCTGTATGTATGGAAAAAGTAATCTACTATCTTAGTTAGGACTGAATCTGTTATTTTAGAACCTTGGGAAGGTAAAAACAGTAAAGATTTGAAATTATTGATGTAGAATTCATAAATTTTGGCAGCTATCTCATTTGATCGCTCACCTTCTACAGTAAATATCAAATTATCACCATTTTACAGATAATTCCAAATCCCAAATACTCAATACCAAATGGATTAAAAGCAGCTGTGTGCCAAAGGCCAGGCATTGAAGTGGGAAATTAGGGAGAGGGGCTGGGGAAGTTGCAGATGAGAACTGTTGTGTGGGATTGAGCTTCCTCAGCCCTCGCACCTGCCCTGCCTGGGACTGTCTTCCTTGATTCATATTCCCTGTGGTTTTATGAATCAAAAGTTTAAACTATTCTTAGTTCCTGGAGGTCATTTTCTGGCGCTCTTTTTAAAATACCACATGGGAATTATTTGGGTTAGCAAAAATACTGAACATACCATTTTCTCTTAGCTCTCTCCTTGCCATGTTTGTTTCACACATACTTGATTTCCCAGCAAGTGCTCCCTTTTACAATCATAATCATGGCTTAAATTTAACATTGTTTTGTTCTCCAAATGGTTATCTTACTCTATGTTCAAAAGTTTAGATTTAGAGGACTCAGTTCAAAATTCAGCTTGTGATTTCCATGTAGATGTTTTCCCAAAATACATAATGAGTAGGTATTAGAAAACTGCAGTTGCAGAAGTATAAAAAATCAAGGCAGAATAAAGCCTCTCCATTTTTTCTTTTTATATATTTTTACATTGTAAAAGAAGTATATACTATGCGAAAAATATAAATACTGCATACCAGTATAAAATAAAAAGTGAAAACATTTGAGGTCATTTTTTTAAAACTTCTTCCCTGTATTTCTATACTCCTCTCAGGTCCCTACAGATAACCATTACTAACAACTACATATATGTGGGGTTTTTTTTACAATATGGATTTCCATGACACTTAACATCTGACTCATTAAGAGAAGGTCTTTCTAATTAGAAAACTAAACATGATTATGATGTAGTACACACAACACAGAGCCAGTTTGGGGCTTAATTTCCTGGTGTGATTTGGTGAGGAGGCCTATTGTACTCACTATTATAACATTCTTCTGTCATAGTCACCAAGTAAAGTGGCAACTTCAGAGACCTGATTATAAAATAATACTTGGGTTGACCTACCCAAAACCAAGCCATTGGACAAAAACCTGAAATTTTACTTGTTATGGAGATCATTGAGACATCTGAGGGCAAACTTTTTCACACCAGGTGAGACTAGAGGATAGGCCGGCCGGGCACGGTGGCTGACGCCGGTAATCCCAGCACTTTGGGAGGCCGAGGCGGGCAGATCACCAGGTCAAGAGATACCACAGACCATCCTGGCTAACACGGTGAAACCCCGTCTCTATTGAAAATACAGAAAAATTAGCCGGGCACGGTGGCGGGCACCTGTAGTCCCAGCTACTCGGGAGGCTGAGGCAGGAGAATGCCGTGAACCCGGGAGGCGGAGCTTGCAGTGAGCCGAGATCGTGAGATCGCACCACTGCGCTCCAGCCTGGGGTACAGAGCGAGACTCCGTCTCAAAAACAAAACAAAACAAAACAAAAACTAGAGGATAGGGCGAACTTTATCCATTTGGTCCTGATATTCCATGAACAATGGACAGTGTCGTTTCATGCACTCTTGTTTTAGCACCTACATTATTTTAGACTGAAGGGGTTTGCAAACGTGTGTAATTCCTGCCTCCTTCATCCTTGATACCATGAAATGTGAGCCTCTTTTCTTTTCTTTTTTTTTTCACCTGAGTACCTGCTTCTGGATGAGCTATTCAACTTTATTCCCATGAGCTCGCTGGTATGAAAGGTTTATCCATATTTGTTCACAGCCTCAATAAAATGTAATTGGCCATAAAGCCAGCAAGTGTTGAGGCCTAGGTCCAAAGAAACTTAATATGTAGCCCATTATACTCTTTCTCATACTTAGCATTTTTCTACGTCTTAAAATGAGAGTTATTCTCCTCTTTCTCAGGGATGCTGTGTGATAACAACTCAAATTTAAAGGCTGTGTGATCTAGTTTTATAATTCGCATATTGGCGATTGTAGTCTTATTGACTTCCAGAAGGAGGAAATAAAGACTTGAGATTTCTAGAAAATAGCAATAAAGCAAACATCTCCCTTTTGTTGACCTGAGAAAATTACATTCTGGAATTTACACATGAATAAAATAAGAAAGTCAGTCTTACATAAATCTTAACAGGCCGTGAAGCATTTGGTGATGGTTATTTTGTATATTCAAAACAGCCTGTGATGTATCATGCTAATGCAAAGAAGCCATTATTTTCAAATAAGTTTATCTCTCTATAGGGAGAATAAGGCGACAAACAAGGGCCACAGTGGAGGAGGGGCACCATCCAACTGTGCTTTCCTAGTTGCCGATGTAATTTTTAAGTATCAAGAATATGCAGGCCCTTCAGAAAAGTCTTTCAAATCAAATTGGAGGGAATGTAGGGCTAAGAGTGGATTGTGTATAGGCTGCACACTCTGTAATGTTTGCCAAATATCTGAAGGCGTCAGAGAGTCTGTTGTGCCCACTTGCATGTTTATAGGAGAATGTTAATCAATTAGTTCAATTCTGCTATAGATAGTAAGCAATTACATTCACTGGAAGCCACAGCAATGTGATTAATAATACATTCCAATTTCCCAAAGTAGCATTTCTCCCAGCACTTAAATGTGGCTCTTTGAAAAGTACATTTTTGTATATAAGGGACATGGTTGAATTGAAATTTATTTCCCTAAAAATAATACTGTGAGAAGAAAAATACAGAGTTTTATATAATGCCTTCTGACTCTTCCTACATAAATGGGTGAAATTTGAGTTACCTTTTTTTCTAACAATTTTCAAATAAATTATCAAGAAAGAGTATTTTAGGCTTAACCAGTATTTTATGCTATATGCAAGTTTTAGGGAAGCCAGTTAATTTCTTTTACAGAGCACCTGCTGTATTCAAGTTCTGACACTAAACTCTCTAAATTATAGAAAGGTAATTAAGCTACTATCTGTGTGTTTAAGAAGATATCACAGCAATAAGGCATTTGGCCTGTATTAAGTGAATACAATCTAAAGGGAAATAAGATAATTTCCACAAGAAAAGCACAAAGAAAGTACCATGAGGTTTCAATAGAGGGATAAAGAAGACAAGAATCCATCCAAGAAGGACTGGATCATAGACTATATACAGAATCATGCTCAGAGATAAAGGCAGAAAAAAACCATCTTGTGTAGGAACATTGACCTTGAAAGGGTGCCCAAGAATGCCTACTGTTAGGCATTCAATCAGAAAACAGGTACTTTTCCTACATGCCAGGCTCTGCTCCCTCTCTGACACAACATGAAATCTGGGCACTTTTAGGATTATCACCAAACCTCCTTGAACTTTGCACACACTAGGAAGTTAAAGCATTTCCGATTGAATAAGCTATTTATTCAATACACCAAAAAGGCTGAATGATTATGTTTTTGGAAAAATGTGCCTCATGAGATATACAATGTAATTATTTTCTAAAATCAACGCTATTCATTGGTGATATTTTTGCAAACAATGGAAAAGTTGATTAATGAGAGCTCTTGACTTCTACCAAAAGAATTTCTTTTTTATTTGATATAGTGGTATTGACATAAACCCATCAAAGAGAACATGTTTGCTGCGGACATCCACACTAGAAATAACTTGGTAGTTTAGTGGGCAACACATTGTCCTATGTCTCTACCCACAGCCGTTGTGAATCATTCTCTCAAAAGAATGTCTTGTATCCTTGAAGTATGGGTTCTTATAACCGGACTGTTCTCCCCTTTTGGTTCAGTGGCCAAAGGGAGAAGAGAAAGAAAAAGAAAGGAAAGGAGATCTGCATTTTTGAGGGCATGTTACCAAAAGGTGAAATTTAACATTAATTTGATAATATTCAACACCAGTCATCACCTTTTCTTAGAAATATTCAAAGGCCAGGCCAGGCATGGTGCCTTATACCTGTAGTCTCCGTATTTTGGAAGGCCAAGGTAAGCAGATGGGTTGAGCCCAGGAGTTTGAGGCTGCAGTGAGCTGTAATGACGCCACTGAACTCCAGACTGGGTGAGGGGGCAAGACCGTGTCTCTATTAAAAAAAAAAAAAAAAAAAAAAAAAAAAGAGACAAAGAAGAAGAAGAAAGAAAGAACACATACTTAAAGGCCAAGACTTAAAGCTATAGAAAAATCACAATTTTATTCCTAGATCCATGGTTCCTGTGCCTCGTTAAGCCCTCAATAAGGACTTACTGATGAGTCAGGTGGTATCTCTTTCAAAGAGGTTTGTTATTTTAAGATCAAGCCGTATTAAAGAACCATTTGCATTTAGAAAATGAACAACACATTAAATTTTAACCAATCATCAAGTATCCTTTATTATTACAGCAGTTTATTATTTATAGTTGTTCTAATTCACTTTAAATTCTATGACATATTCGAATTCACTTTAAATTCTATGACATATTTTTATTACATCCACTTAAATACAGTCATCTAAATTTCACCAAGGAAAACTCACATAAGATGTCTCACCTGTGCTAACACCCTCCGCATCCTGTATTTTAGTTCTCCTTTCAAACATAAAGTTTTAAATAGGTATTTTGAAAATATAATATGTAAGAAATGATTCTTTTGAAAAAAAAAAATTAGACCAAATTGTGAAAACATGTGATTGTAGTTTAGCTTTCTTCTAACAATAGTCAGTTGGACTGTACATCAAATTCTTCCCTTTGCAAGAAGAAAAAGGAATGTAAAATGTAGATAATGAAGGAATAGGTGAAGAACATCAATGAGAATCTGACATTGCGTCCACCTTTTCTTAAATTGTGAAAGACAAGTAATTGAAAATTTTAAATTTGAGTAACTTTAACTTTCATGCTAAAGTCCTAATTATATTTCTTTCATTCTTAATATAAAATTACTACTTGAAAATGTTTACTTCCCCTTTAAAAATAAATCTCTGTCACTTCTTGGAAGTTTTGCTTAGTATCACGTTCTCATCATATATATGAAGAGGCTTTGAGCCATGCCATTAATTGCCACACTGATTTCTCACATGAACTGACTGTGCCTCAAAATGATTTTTATTCTTTTAAATTAAAGAAGAAATTTTGGTACAATGTACTGATTACTATGGCTTAATCAATACAAGAAATATTCTCTTGTCCCATACATTTAAGGAGAGGGCATTCTGGCTAAACAGAACAGATACACAATTTTATTACCACCTTCAAAATATTGGCACATTATTCACATTTGAGAAATCTTCACAAGTAAACTATTGATCTATTGCAGACCTGTATTAACTGCGAATATAACAGCAGTAGAAATCCTTAGGATTGCTGTCTAATGTAGACGGATCAGGCAAGACTTAGATCAGAGTCTCAGTCACAATATTCTTCCCAAAAGACATGGTCTTACATGTGAAACCCTTAAGTTAGGGGTTCCAAACTCCATGCCACCAGGCCACGAAGGGAGTAAGTGAAGCAGGCTAGACAAGGAGTCAAATCAGATTGGTGGGTCGCATAGCAAACTAGGGCAGACATGGCCTATCCAGAAGGTTTAGCCACCAGTCAGCTTGGACAACAGTTTCCAGGTCAAAAGGTGGGATCAGTATGGTCAGATCTCGAATTTTTCAAAATAAACTAGTAACTCATATAGAAAAATCTCCCAATTTTTTCTACATAAAAAATCTCCCAATTGTTAAATGCTGGCAACAAATTCATATACCTTAAAACATTTTTTGGCAGAAAAAACACAACTGTGGGACTAACTTGAATCCTAGGCTGCCTAATTGTTATTCTCTTTTAAATTTTCATTAGGGTTTCACTTTCATTCAGTATTCCAACTTCAGGGTACCAGTGAGAACTATAATGTCTGCAATCCATTATAATGTACTTGGCTGATATGAGTGGAAAATGATTTTGCTGTTAATATAAATATAGGATTAATGGTTATATTTTTGACTTTGAGAAACATGCATTTGGGCTCCTAATTCAGACAGATTTCCACAGGTATAATTGAATAGTAACAAGTCAGACTATCTTTTCTTGACAGTAAAACAGCAAAAGGGGAATGTGGTAATAAATATCTGATACTTAATTTAATTTTCAGCAACATAATGCAAGTAGGAGATGTGAGCACTAATGCATCAAAAGCAAAAAATCCTTTTAGAAATCTGTTTACAAAGCAGACCAGAGATATCACCGGTTATTGAAGAAAGCAAGTAGAGAGTGGACTCTCATGTTCCATATATTCCCCTTAACTGGGTCATAAATTATTTTCCATGCTGACTACAGTGCTTATTTAGTGCTTACTATACATCCATGAAAATTTGTTCATGCCTCACTCTATTATGCTGAGATGTCACAGAAACCCAGTGAACCCAATGCTACATACCTAATTATGTGTCAATTTTTGTCCAATCTCAGAAAATAACTTGAAGTATTTATTTAATTTATGCATTCCCCTAACTGATGGGCACAAGTATCTTGGTCTGACTGCTATGGAAAATGATTCCTGGTAGAAATGAGTGATTTGGCTGGGGTTCATTTCAGGGAAGGAACAGACCAAAATTGGAACAGGTGCAGAGGTCTTGCCCTGAAGCCTGTCAGCCAGCCACTATGCTGTCAATTCTTTGTTTTAGCACCAAAGCAACCTGGCATCTGCCCTAGTTCAGATTTTCATGGCTCCTCAATAAGCTCCTGCAATTCTTGTTCCCCCTGGAGAAGATGTCACTGACATCTTATGCTAAAAAATTTGAAATTCTATCTCACTAGTTGTCTCACTGTGTCCCAGTGGCATAGACCATTTCCCAAACTGTGTGACACAGAATAAGAAGTGTGCTGTAAGAAAATGCTACCATGTGGCCAGGCGTAGTGCCTCACACCTGTAATCCCAGCACTTCGGGAGGCCGAGGCAGGCAGATTACAAGGTCAAGCGATCGAGACAATCCTGGCCAACATGATGAAACCCTGTCTCTACTAAAAATACAAAAATTATCTGGGCGTGATGGTGGGTGTCTGTAGTCCCAGCTGCTCAGGAGGCTGAGGCAGGAGAATCGCTTGAACCCAGGAGGCAGAGGTTGCAGTGAGCCAAGATTGCGCCACTCTACTCCAGCCTGGCAACAGAGCGAGACTCCATCTTGACCAAAAAAAAAGAAAAGAAAAGAAAAGAAAATGCTGCTATGCAAAACTAAGCATGGGAAATATCACATACTACAGACTGGAGAGAGAATTGTGTTGCACAGTGGGAATTAGAACTCTGAGGAATTCTGCAGTGAGAAGGTCAGTTTAGCTCTGTTCAATGCAACATTTCTCAAGTTTAGTTGCCACTGTAAATCTCTTCTCTGTAATCCTGGCCAACGTGTTGTGAAGCTCTAGAACACAGTTGGGGAAACACTGATATTGACAAGAGGGGATGCTATTCAAGGCCTCCAAGTTGGGAATAACCTGATCAGACCTAGTTTTCACAAGGAAAGTTGCTGCAATGAGGAGGATTACCAGAAAATATACAATCATTAGAATTTGGTGATGGGTTCGTTGTGCACATAAGGGATAAGGGAAGTTGAAAATGAGTACCAAGTTTCCAATGTTATCACCTAAGTGGATGATGATGTTAGTAACATCATGATAAAGTTGCATGGAAGAGTATTTAGAAGGAAAGGGAATGAGCATCTAGTTGGTTTGCTTTTTGGCCCTTGCAAGGACATATGGAAGAAATGATAATGAAATTTTCATTTGTTTGACTTTTAGTACTTTCTGATGCAAATCCCTCATCACAGCACCTGCCAAACCACCTCCTCTAAGCTCTGTAAAGGCAAAGAAGTTATTTTATTCTTCTGGTTCTCCTAAATACTTAGCACAATATCTGTACCCATTTACAGTGTAAATAAATACATGGCTGCAAATAGTTATATGGTTGTAAAAAGAACATGACCTTAGCTAGATCAAGGAAAATAAAGAGTGCAGGTTGGGGAAGCCCCTCAGACTGGAGGAGGAGCTCAGCAAGAGGCCTCAAAGCACAGGAGGGAGCAGGAGCCCAGGAACAATAGGAATAGCAATAATAATTATAATAATAATAATAAATGTGCAGCATTGAAGACACTGTCTTTGGTATAAATCATGGCTGTTTTCTGCCTTTATATATCATTCCTCTCAAGGTTCAAGTTCAGAGAAGGAGCAATCTGATTGGTGGAGGTGAGGTCAGGTCACCTTGTTTGATGTGCTCTGGAAGGTGCCTCCTCTGAGGCATTGCCCATAGGAAAATCAAGGTGCAATTTCCACAACAAAGAGGACTTGTATATGTCACACCCTTATTGACTATGCCTTTTTCTCCAACGGATGAAAAGCTCAGGCTTTTATACAAAGACTGTCTTAGCAGTGACCACTGAAGTCAACCCAAAGAGCAGAGGGGGACAAAACTGAACATCAGGCCTGTTGGAAAGGAAGGGTTTCCCAGTGTCGGCTTCTGTTTTGCAGCTGCATTCAAGGCAAAAGTGATGAGATGTTAAAAATATATAACTGAATATTCAGATTTCAGCAAGATACTATCAATAAATTAAGTGGGTGTGAAAACAGCCTCAGAATTATTTCCAGTGCTTTATTTACAAATCATGTCAAGGGCAATGTCATCTAGTGAGAAGGCACAGCTGTTTCCTTCTGAAGTGGAATCCAGCTGAAAGCAGGGAATGAGAGACAGTAGCATCTTTTTGGGTGCATCATCTGAACTAAATGTGGAGAAAGAGGAGCTCTGATTGAAAATCATTTTTCTTGCCTTTAAGGTTAAAAAAAGAAAATAATAAAGGCTTATTTTTGGGGGTCCAGTTATATGTTTACCTGGAAATGGCTGATACAAGTTGTTTTATTTAAAAACACTCAAACATAGAAGTTTAGAGTTTAAAAAGAAAAGCTTCAGGACAAGAAGTCCAGAAAGGTTACTGTTTTGCCTGAGGTCACTCAACCCATCAGCGATACATGTTGAATACACGTTTCCTGGTGCCATCCAATGCTCTCCTCACTGTGAATGCAGTGAGATGCACTCTGCCTAAAAGAAGAAAAGAAATGGCTTATCATGGCAGTCTCCACTCTGTAGTTATGGGCAGTGAGAAAGAAGTCAACACAAATTCAGAACTGGTTCCTGAAAATATGTTCCCTAATGCCAACCAAAGCAAGAAGGATGCCAATTTTAAATGCTGCCGAAGATCTTTTGATTCAGTCTAGGTAGAGGATCTCCTTCCCAATCTATGATACCCTTGCAAAAGAGAACAAAGTCAGATTAAATGTCTCTTTGTCAGTGTACTTTAATACCTTTCAGTGGCCTTGGAAATGTATTCAAAGGAAAAAGAGGAAGACGGGGAGAAAACAAAGTGCGATACTCTTTCTGTTGTTCACAACATCAAATTGGTAATTATGTTGGTATTTGCCACATGCCAGTAGGAGACCCTGCACCGCTGAAACATAAAGAGGATACTGTTTATTACTCTGGGAATTTATAGTCCCACTTAGGCAGAAAAGTAACCATGAAAAGTTTTGGTGTTTTTTTTTTAAAGCATATGATATTGGTTAAAACTTGGCTTTCTTAACTTCCTTGGCATTTGAGTCTTTTTTGTGGGATGAAGGGAGATGACAGAAATAGGATAATTGGAACCTTTTGTAGTTGTGCACAGAGGGGATTTAAAAATGAAACAGCCAGTGTTGCAAGACACAATGAACACAAAGAAGTCAGTTGTGGAAGGAGTGAGTGTGCAGGGGAAGAGAGGCTATTTAACCTAATTATCCTTATCCAAACCAAATGGTCTTCTGGCTACTCCCTTTCTGAAGCATCCTATTCCTTTCACTGCCACTTTCGAGGTGCCCTTTTGTGCCTGAAGCTCCTCCTCCTAATGCTCAATGCATGAGCAGCTAGGATCATCCTGCACTCATAAACCATACACTGTAGCAGCCCAGCTCAAGATGACCTCAACACAATTACTTTATAATCAGACTTACAACTGATATCCACTGAGCATTTTATTATATTCCACACACGGCACTAAGCACTTCACAAATATTCTCTTAATAAGCCTCACAACATCTAATAAAGTAGATACTGTGGTTATCTTTATTTTGCAGATAAGGAGACTCATTTCCAGAGAGGTTAGGAAGTCACCCAGAGGTACCCAGCAAGTAAGAGGGAAGGCCAGCGCAGTGGTCTTACCCACAGTGGCCAACACCACACTCCCAACAACATGCTTTCATGCTTGAAGTGTGTATCCTCATCCCCAATTCCTTGGGCCTTTGCCTACGTGACCAGCTTGCCTCTTCGGAGATATTATTCTAAGTTATTGAAGATTGTAATGGGTTTGTAGCTTTTCCAGGCAAGTGAAGCCGCATTTTAACAGAGACATCCCAGAGCAGAAACAGAAACCTAGGCTTATGCACTAATTTGAATAGTGGGTTCTGAGACATGTGGAGAAGTGAAAGAGGGCACTGATTTGAAGGACAGTAGGTCTGAGGTTCTTCCAAGCAAGTCAGCTGGGCTTTCAAGAGATACTAACTCTGGTCCGAAGAGAAATCTCCACTGTCTGCCAGGAGATCCCTGACGCTGAAAGCCATCATCAAGGAAATACTGGATTTGGTGGCTCACACCTGTAATCTCAGCTACTCAGGAAGCTGAGGTGAGAGATTCTGTTGAAACCAGGAGTTCTAGATTAGCTTGGGCAACATAGCAAGACCCCACCTCGAAAAACATTAAAATGAAAAAAGGTATGATGACACACACTTGTAATCCCAGCTACTCAGGAGGCTGAGGCAAGAGAATCATTTGAGCCCAAGAGTTCAAGTCTGCAGTGAGCTATGATCACACCACTGTACTCCAGCCTGGGTGACAGAGTGAGACCCTATCTCCAAAAAAAAAAAAAAGAAAAAACAATACTAGATTTAGACCTAGGGTTGGGGAGAGATTTTTCCCTCTCCTCCCCTCCCCCAAGAAGTTTTGGCAACATCTGAAGACCTCGTTGGCTGTCACAGATGGGCACAGCAGAGGGCTGGGAGTTTGCTACTGGCATCCACGGTTAGAGGCCAGCCAGGGATGCTAGTAAACATCCTGCAATACAAGGGACAGCCTCCCACACAAACAACAAGTGATCAGGTCCAAGATGTCAATAGTGCTGAGTTTGAGAAACCCTGATTTAGACAATACCCGAGGGACGTGACCAGCATGACCAGGTTTACAAAGTCCAAGCAGAGCAGTGGTCAGTGAAGAGGCTGGCTTTATTGCAGGGTTTTCTCCTCCTTTTCCCAAACATGCAGCGTGATCCAGCTGGTTAGTTAATTCCACCAACTGAGGATACGTTAGGAAAAGACAATATTTGATTTTATAAATGAGACCTCAGTGCAGTATAAAATAGTTTGTGTTGGGAGGTAGTACCACAGAGGACACTAGTATATGATTTTCTGCCTAAGAAAACTATTAGGTGAACCAGTTTCTGAGGCATTGTTTCTCAAAGTATGGTCCACGTAGCGTCTTTAACAGGCATCACTTAGATGCTCAATTTTTTTTTTTTTTGAGGTAGTGTCTTGCTCTGTTGTCCAGGCTGGAGTGCTGTGGTGCAATCTCGGCTCACTGCAACCTCACCTTCAAGTGATTCTCCTGCCCCAGGCTCCCGAGTAGCTGGGATTACAGGTGCGTGCCAGCACACCCAGCTCATTTTTGTATTTTTAGTAGAGACAGGGTGTCACCATGTTGGCCAAGATGGTCTTGAACTCCTGACCTCAAATGATCCACCCACCTTGGCCTCCCAAAGTTCTGGGATTACAAGTATGAGCCACCATGCCCGCCAATGGATGGTCTCTATAAAGCCAGATTACTAACCCACCCCCCCTGCCATGAGAGCTACTGAGCTCCTGGATAGGGTCAAGGAATCCACAATTTTAACAACTTATCCATGTGATTCTTACAAACACTGGAGAGTCTTTTCTCTTGGAGTTGTATAGTAGTAACTTTCAAAGTCCTACTATTGTCCAGGTCCCAAATCAAGTCTCAGTGCTTGTATGAAGCACTCTTGCTTCACCTTGGCCAACACAACATTCTCCTTTGTTTTCAGATGCTGCAACCCATATTCTTCATTGGTCACTTTGTTTGTGCCCTTTGTGTTTTATGTGTACCATCATCTCCCCATGTGGACGATGTATAGTCTATCTGTTCTAATTATCTCTTTATCATTGATTCCTGGCATTGGACAGACATGAGCAATGTTTGACAGAGAGTCCTTCTCATAAACTAGATTAAATAGGTATGGGTGCCCTTATTAGAGGTATCCAATTCTTGTTTCTCTGCTATTTGAGTTCTTCTTTTTTACCTAGTGAGGTGCAGAACAGATACCCAGAGGTTAATTTGTCCTGTAATTGGGGACCTTAACTACTGGACATCAAAATGTCAAGAATTTACTGCAGTGTGCACAGCTGAGTAAAGGAAATCCAACAATTAATTATCTGCAAAACACAAAGAAAGCTCTTGATTGCAAACCCAAGACCCTACCATTATTCTCCAATTTCCACAATGCAAGGCATTAAACACTTAAATCAAGGTATTGTATTAGCTTCATCTCCTGGTGGAGGCCTTAAAAGACACAAATGCATTACGGTGCCATTAAAGAAGTGGTTTGTGGAGTGGACTGGTTGCAGAGATTGTACCTAGACTAACAATCTGATCCACTAGCAATAGATTGTTGGTCTAAATATCTGGTTGCCTTCACACTCAGTAATTGGCATTTACATGACAATTAGTTTCCCTCTCAAAATTGCTTAGGTAAGAATGCTTTATTGCCTTCCATTTATAAAGACAAATCCTTCTGCAGTAAAAAGACAGCCACAAGAATAAAGCATATGTAATGCTGATATTCCATAAATTGACCAGTTTTTCCATTAGAGCTCTACAGATTTCAAAGACCTTAGTCTCCCCACAAAACTTACATACAATGTGCTTTTCAGGGTAATTATTAAACAGTGAGTGACATTCATATTGAAAGCAAGGTAATGAGCAGTTGGAATGGCTACAGGAGGGCAATTTTAGGTGCTTGCTTTATTTTAAAGGAAATAACATTGGTATGTAGTTAACTTTGCCAGCAGTGGGAAGCTGGAGTAGGTTCCAAGCCAGCAAGCAGACAGGATACCTCTGTCTCTAGGGAAAATGCAATTGGAAAACAGTCCCTGTAAGATAAAAGATAACTGCATTGATTCAGATCTCCTCAGCCTCATCTTCTTGGAGGCTATATTTGTGTGTCTTCACCTGATCATGTGTGGAAGAAATCTTCTGCTTCAGCTTGGAATGCTTTTCATTTTCTTAAAAAGGTAGAGGAACAATAGTATAATGAAAAATATACTGCTTTGGAGTTGATTACTTTTTAGTAGGAAAAGAACACTGTATTCTAGGTGAGAATCAGCTGCATGCCTTTGTAAAGAGCAGTAGCAGTCCAGCCATATATATTTGTGTGAAACATGTTTAGAAATGCTATGAGCTAGCTGTGGTATTTTTGTTGTTGTCCTTGTCATTATTGTTAGGCTCTGGCTTCTGAGGATGGAGGCAAGGGCATGTGAGTTACAGTTTTGTCTCCACAAGAATCAATGTTTGTTCCTTAGAGATTTCCCATTTTCAACAGCAGAGCCGGCCGAAGCTGGAAATATTAAAATACACATGACTTCTTGAATACAGTTGGATGCCTTTAGCAAAACATATCAAAAACTTCAAAAAGGGTAATTAACTAAATGCCCAACAGGAAATTCAGAAAAGAATAAACCCCAAAATCAATGTTTTCTATTTTCTAAACATCACACTAAGATACTTATTGGTAAGATATATGCATATCTCTGGACTGTAACTTTTTTCTGGAAGTGGATATCTCTGACCAGTGATAAAGTCCACTATTGAAAAAGTATAACTCCTTCACTGCTTGCTATTAGATTCTAAGATGGGCTCAGTAAACTCTGGAAGAAATGAATTTCTTACCTACCCAAACCCCTCTCCCATCAAATGCTCATTTAGAGAATTTTCTAACCTATTGAAATTCAGTACTGTGAACAAATATTACAACTTTATACCTGTCTGAAAGGCTATGAATGGAGTATTATGTTATTTTAATAAAATCAAGTAATTTTATGCCTATATACATGTACAGACATACACAGCAAACGCATATCATCTACCCCCCATACACACTAAGCATGCATCTCACACACACACTGTGCACACACAGAGACTCACGCATGCACCACACACTCACAAACTGCAGTCTCTTTTATTGTTGGCTCATCTACATTCTCACTCATGTGCACAGCACCCTTTATTTTCCATGAAATTTCTAAATACTTTATTAGATTGGCACAAAGGTAATTGTGGTTTTCGCCGTAATTTTTAATAGCGCCGTTTTAAAAAACCACCATTTTAAAAATAATCGCAAAAACCACAGTTACCTTTGCCCCAACCTATATTTCACAGACATTGTCCACTTTGAAAACTCTACATTTAGAAATATGAGGTTTTGTCGTGTTCATTTAAACTCCCCCAGAGAAGTCTACTCTCACTGGTAACTTGGAGCTGCTCAATTGGGTTGACCTTTCTAGCAGGAAGCAGTGAGCCTGAGTACTACTAACTTTAAGAGCTCTTCTGCAGGCTCAGGAGAGACCACAGTGAAGGAGGAAGTAGCTACTTACTGCTTTACTTCCTTTAAGCAGGGTGTACGGCGGCTGAGCTGAACCTGCAGATGCACCATGGACCAGCCTTGTTTTTCCTATGACAGAAAGGCTGTGCAGCAAACTAACCTGCAGGCAAATGGGGAAATCTATTGGAAATGGAAGAGAAAAAAATAAAATGAATTATCCAAGCATTCTGCAATCATGAAGAAGTAATCAACAGCAAATGCCAAAAAGCTCAACAGGTTAAAACACTTGGAATAAAGATAAGATGTAATAAGGAAGTAACAACTAAAATGGGCAGAGATGAATAGGAGATGCCTTACCAATTGCTCAGTTTAGGACTTGCGAATCCTATCATCATGTACATGTGTCTACATCTTAACCACTATGTTTCTAGTTACTCTAAATTTCTAATGGTACTTTTGGGGTCATTTTAATGGAATGGATTCAAATGCATTGTCAATGAAAGCCAGATTTCTGCCCCCTGGTTGCTTAGATTCAGTGATGATGCCATTTCCAGATTGGATAGCCTATATAATTGAAAATGATTAGAACTGAGCATGTTAAAACATAGCATAATTGCGCATTTAAAAAGGACTTTCACATAGTATATTGACTTTGTTTTCTGCCTTTCCTCCACCATTATTTTTCTTTTTTCTTCCAACTTCGTTGAGCTCTCCTGTTCCATTCGACTTCTCTCCTTTGTTTCGACTTCTCATCTTTATTTCACTGCCAGTATTTTCCAGTAAATGATCTAGAAGCCAATTTTCCATTTCCTCCCACTCATTTCTTAGACCCATTGTAACCTGGACCTCCGTGGTCAGTGGAAACCACAACCAAAGGCCAAGGGTCTTTCTTGTCTACACCTTCTTCTCAGTACATCTTTGATGTTAAAATTAAAACACGCGCATACAAAATTGAAAATAAGACTGTAGTAGATGGTATTTTAAAGATGTCCCCTCCAGACTCCCTGATCATTCAAACATGAATCTTCGTACAGCTGTGAAGGGACTTTGCAATTGTAAATTAAGGTTGATCATCAGGTGGCCTTAAAGCAGAGAAATGATACTGGATTGTTCTGGTCTAATCACATGAGGCCCTGAAAGCCAAGTCTTTTTTCCCTGGCTACAGCAGAGAGACACAAAAGAAGAGATGTGTTGGGAAGATGAGGCAAAAGGAGAAGTTAGATTCAAAGTGTGAGGGATTCAACCGGCTATTTCTGGTTTAGAAAGAGTTCTTGAGTCAGGGGATGTGGGTGGCCTCTAAAAGCTAAGAATGACCCCTGGCTGACAGACAGAAAAGAAACGGCCACCTCAGTCCTGTAACTGTAAGGAATAAATTTTGCCAACAACCTTGCATGTGCCTGACAACAGCTTCTCCCCTAGAGCCTCCAGAAAGGGACATCACCCTGTTGACACTTAAGTTTAAGTCTTGTGGTTCTCCAAGCAGAGAATCAGCTGAGCTGCACTGGATGCAGATTTCTGACCCGTGAAAACAGATCATAAATGGAGGTTGATTTAAGCCACTACATGTGTGGCCATTTGTTACAGTGGCAATAGAAAACTAACACAGATTGCCAGAACTTTTTCTTAGGTTTCTGACATCTTTGCATTCAAATTCCCATGTCTCTAAATCATGGTTAAGTGTCCCATCTTACTTAATTTCCAAACATCTAGACTTCCCTATTGAAAATGGCAAACTTACTTTCTGACTGGACGCCATGGGACCAGAATTTGAATCCTATATAAGAATGTATGAGATTGTGCATTTTGTATGTACATATATATATATGCATGCATATATATGTATATATAATAGTTTACGTATATACACATATAATACTTTACGTATACACATATAATAGTGTATAATATATGTATTATATTTTGTGTATAGTTTGTGTATATATAGTTTTAGTATAATGTGTATAATATACACATATAATAGTTACATATACACATATAATAGTATATATACACATACAATAGTTTACATATATACACATATAGGAATCTTAGCCATTATACATACACATATATGTATTTTGTTCTCAACTCCAGGGACTAACATATATTGTTTCATAGCAACCCTACAAGCTATATACTAATGGCTCTATTCTTACATATAAGAGTCAGGCAGAGATAAGTCAAATACCTTGCTGGAGGTTACCTAAAAGACAGCTGAAGATGTAAGCACAAGTATGTCTAGATCCAAAACTGCAAGCTCCTTAGTTTTCAGCCTGTCTCTCTCTCACATTGAATCTTTTTTAGACATTGCCAGGCCCTACATGCATCTCGGTCCAGGTGCCATGCACCACCTTCCTTAACCTCACCTGTCCAGGACATTGAGGCTCTGTAATGCCTCTGTAGTTTCCCCTTTTATCTCTTTGCCTTCTCAGTATTTCCTGAATTGCCCTCCATCTACCATATGTAAAGGAACTTCAAGACTGTGTGTTCTTAATTCTGTGACTCTGTTCTCCAAAAATTCAGTTTACTTTTAGACTTTTAAATTTAGTTCTTTTCATGACTTTCTGTTCCACGTCTCCAGTCCTAACTTTTTCCTAAGTTCTAGGCACACTTATAACAGCTGAACTTTCCCTTTTGACGATGTTCTGGATGCAATATTCAACATGTCTAAATCAGCATTGCACATTAAATAAAGGGGGGAAACCCTCCCTTCTTACCACCCTTTTTCCCTCACTCATATAATCCATCTCCTTCATGGCCAGTCAGAAACCTCCTGGCATCTTTGAACTTCCCTTCCGGCTAAGACGGTGGGCTCAGGAACTGAACCCCTTGGGTTTACATCCCAGCTCTGCTACTGACTTTGGGCCAATAGCTTAATTTCTCCAGATCCCAAATATTCCTCTGTAAAACTGGAATGGTGCTAACAATGATAACAATACTTACCTCACAGGGTTGTTGGATGGTTCAAATAAGGTTCCACAAAAAATTTAGACCAGCATCCAGCACATAGTAGTTGCTCAATAAATTTCAGCTTTCATTTTTTATTTTACTGCTAGATCTCTGTAATCTCCCTGATATTTATGGTTATGTTTCTGTTGCCTACTTCTCTGTCTTCTACCACCCTATGTTAATATCTAGATTAATGCACACCATCTCTGGATCAAATTCTCTACAATCCAGCCTGCATGTAGCTACTGAATGAATCTTTCTAAAGCACTATTGTAATTATGATTCAAAAATCCTTTAGCGGTTCCTCATGATTTCAGGATACAGTGGAAAATTTTCCTTATCTTGGCATTCAAAGCCTTCCATGAACTAGCTCCTGACTTCTACCTTCAATTGATTCTCTCTCTCCTCTCCTATTTAACCCTGGAGTGTAGACAGGCAAATTTCTAATTCTTTCTTAAATATTCTGCTTTGGCCTGCCTTTTTGCCTTTGTTGTAACTTAATAGTTATGCATACTATGTACCAGGCAAGGCAATGCACTGATATTTTTAAGATGTCATTTTATTTATCCTCACCAGAAACCTATAAGATAGTGACTGTGCTATCCCTATTTTACAGATGAGAAAACTGAGGGCTGGAAAGGGTGAGTGATTGGCCAAAGGACACACAGTTAGGAAGTGATGGATCCAGGATTTGAATCACAGATGATTCTATAATTTGAAACATTCTACCTTGATGCATCCCCTCTGCTACATTTCCTTTCCAGTAGGATGCTTTCCTCTACATTCGTCTCTTTGATTCCCACCTGTTATTCAAAGCCTACCTTAGAGATATCTTTTCTATAAAGCTTACCCAGACTCCTTCAAACTCTAGTGAACTCCTCTGTAGGATACAAGCTTCTTTTTTTTTTTTTTTTTTTGAGACGGAGTCTCGCTTTGTCGCCCAGGCTGGAGTGCAGTGGCGCGATCTCGGCTCACTGCAAGCTCCGCCTCCCGGGTTCACGCCATTCTCCTGCCTCAGCCTCCGAGTAGCTGGGACTACAGGCGCCCGCCACCTCGCCCGGCTAATTTTTTGTATTTTTAGTAGAGACGGGGTTTCACCGTGTTAGCCAGGATGGTCTCGATCTCCCGACCTCGTGATCCACCTGCCTCGGCCTCCCAAAGTGCTGGGATTACAGGCGTGAGCCACCGCGCCCGGCCACAAGCTTCTTAAAACTAGGAAAGATGTTTTATTTTTCTGACGAAGTTCAGTGATGTCTTGAGTACAGTACTGAATAAATTCTGATGATTTATTGGTCTTGGATTTCTTTTCTAATGAACTTGGAGGCATCTCCTTGTAACTAAGCCAACAAATCTGATTGCTCCTTATTACTGGTTCTTGACCATTGTCCTAGCTAGGACTTTTGATTAACTATATGTTTCTAAAACTAAAGCAGAAAAGAAAAGTGTTGGAATGGGGTGGAGTGTCTCATAGTATGGTTGAGAAAGAGGCTTGGTCTAGAAACAAGAAGAAGAAAGCCCATAGAGGGCCCAACGGTGTCATCCCATGGAACACTCCACGCCATGCTGCTGGATTTTCCCCTCCTTTGCATCAACACAGACTCTGTCTATCTAACATCCTCATATGCTGCCGGGTGATGCCTCTTTTTGCCAATATTTCAGGAAGCTATGATTAGCAGCTGAGGAAATGGAGAAATGAGTCATTCTCGTATTGCAGAAGTTGAAAAGTGGGAGGAACTTTAGGATAAAGAACTGTGGCGCCTAAAGAGGAATAGAGGACAAAATAGATGCAAATATTAGACAGACAGAAAGTCACTTAAGAGTGTCTCAAGATTATTCAATGCTTTGTTATAAGACAGTATGCTCATCTTCTAAAACTGTGATTCAGAAATTTAAGGCACCGCTGTTGAATGGATCCACAGATGGTTTTCAGAAGTTTGTGACCCTTGACCATGCAAGCACATTTTCTGAGTGCTTATATTTTTCTGATGAGTGGGTTCATAGCTTTTATCAGATTTTCAAATGAGCTCATGATCTAAAAGGGATTGTAAAATACTATTTTTAGCCATCAACATACACACATAATCTGACCCCAGGAAATCAGGTGATCCAGAGTCAGACTCTCATAACACCATATAAGGAAAAAATAATAAATCTGAAGATATAATGTACCTGTTCGTCTGTCAGATGTCAGAGAGTTACTTCGAGGGTGAAATCTGTTTAGCACTGAAGACATATGGTGGAATTTCTAAATATCGAATGGCTGGGGATCAACAGACTTCTGCTTGGTGGAATCCTTAGTTTGCCTAACTAAGCCAGTCACAAAGTAATGATATAATTTGTCTCCCCAGCTGTCCTTTTATAGCATTATGCTATTTTTCTGATTGGTTTCAAAAGAAGGTCTTCTCAGTCTCTGTGCTAAGACAGGAATCATCAGAATCCCTTTTTCCCTGTCTGGCGCAAATGACTGCATGACAAGGTAGAGATGGGTGCATGGCTCCGGCCTGGGGTACATGTGTGTCTATCAACTAAATCTAATTATTACTGGGGAAAAGAGAACAGCCTAGTCCTGTGGCCTCCAAATATTTCTGTCTCGCCTAGTAGAAAAGACTGAACATACTCCTATATTATATATCTATTTATCAATTACGTAGCTTTTATCAATAGCTAATATTTCAAAACACAACATATATATGAGACTAGGTTCATTGTTAAGCATAATAAATGTAAACCCCTCATTTATTCTTTATTAAACATACCTTTAACTAATCTGTACTGAAAGCCTTTTGAGTGCCGGGTGTTCTAATCACTAAGGACCCAGTGAAGGAAACGAAATCACATGCTCATGGAACGTACAGCCTGGTAGAGGAAGACGGACCCCGAGTAAAACAAATAAACAAACTGTACAGTTGTGTTCCATGTCAGTGACTGTGGTGGAGAAAATCAAAACAAGAAAGAGCATCCGGGTGGGTTAGAGGGGAGAACTGCACTTTTAAATAAAATAGCCCCAGAGGAAGGGCTTGAAGATCTAAAGATGAGGGAACTAACTCCGTAACTCTTTGTAACTATTTGACATACAGATTCAAGGAGCCCGTGTCTGTGTGTATTCTATTAAATAATAGTCAAGCATAATTTCTTTATTTAGATAGCCAATATACAAAACATTCTGATGTCTTCTTGTTCCCTGAGCAATCACTTCGGGAATTCCCCTTGGAAGGTCACTCATTTAGTCTACACTTAACAAGAGCAACTGCTTTAAACACAATTCTCAGACCTCAGCCATATTATTACAGTTGACTTTTGGGGTCTAGCCGGAATTATAAAGTTTGGGTAGCTGTTTTGACAGCCATGGAGCCCTGTTGTCAATTAACTGTTCAATTCAATCTTGATTTGGTTCCCTGGGTGGTTTTACATCATATGGTTTATTTAGCTGTGAGCAATTCTCTTAAACGTCCAAAGTCATTTTGTGTTGCTTTATTGCAGGTGAAGAGGGAGGATATATGCACAAAAGCAGTATCTGAACAGCTGGTAGTTAGTTACTCACAGGAAGTGGTAACTTGACAGCTTTCCTTTCCTTTCTGTTGAGTTACATTCACGTAGCATGAGCATTTCCCTTTTTACCAAGAAGAAAGATTTATTCAGCCTGGTGACGCTTCAGAAGAAAACAGTTTAACGACACTGATATTTTAAAATATTTTGTGACTCAAATTACAGCAATACGATGAGCTTTCGAGGAAAGGTTTTTAAACGGGAGCCCAGTGAATTTTGGAAGAAGAGACGAACAGTGAGGAGAGTAAACCAAGAAGAAATTCACAGATTTAGTTCTGTAGGTATCCAAATGTCAATGTTTTGCTTTCCATCTTTCCTTCAATCCTTTCTTTCAAAAATGATTAGCTCTACAGTGGTATTCTAACACAGGCTGGTGGGTGAAGTCTTATATGGAACAGAAGATTCCATTTGGGTCCTAAATATTCTCTTTTACTTGCATCATTATTTTTGAGGTCACGTTGTTCTCAAACCACATATAACTCTTTTAAAATATATTGATAGAGAATTTAATCATTAAAAATTACTATAATATTTGGAATTTAAGGTTATCTTAATATTATGGTACAAATTAAAATTTCTGAAGAAGTTATTCTCTTTTTTAAAGAAAGGCCTCTAATTGCCTAAGAATCCAGTTGATGACATGTATATAGTTGTGTTTTTAAAAAATCATCATTGCGTCATTTTATCGTATGCCACTAATTATTTATTTTAAAATTCTTAGAAAGAGCAATCCAAAATATGAAAGAAAAAGTAAATAAGCATTTGATTAATAGAGCTAAGGAGGACTTTAAAAAGTGATACTTTTAAAGGTTTTAAAAGTTAAAAAGATTTGATTTTGTTTTGCTGTTAAAAATATTTCTGCCTTGTTGTTTCAAACAAAATGAGAGCTTGAAAACCTGTACTTATTACAGAACTCTACAGATCTATAAACTGTAGAATGTATAGAGCTTTACAGCTGTATAAACTACTGACAGTTGAATATCAGAGCTGACTGCTAGAGCACTTTAGTGACTTTCATGTAAAGTGAAGGGCCCACTTTGTATGTTAAATGGCTACAGCAATATTCCTGGGTAGCTTATTTTAGAAGAATATTCATTTTACCGGGTGGGTCTGGCTTTGTTTGCCTTCTTCAGAGCAGGGTTTCTCAACCTCAGTGCGATTGTCGTTTGGGGTCTGAGAATTCTTTTCTGTGGAGGGCTGTCCTGTACCGTGTAGGATGGTTAGCAAATTCCTGGCTTCTATCCACTTAATGCTAGTGGCAATCCCTCTCCAGTTGTGACGACCAAGAACATCTCCAAACATTGCTAAATGTCTCTGGGAAGGGTGATCACTGATCACCCATATGAAAACCACAGTTCTAGGGGTGAAAGATCTTTTTGTTCATAGAAACATCTTTAATATAGAAACAGAGATGGCTTTTCAAAAAAAAATTTATATATATATATAAATTATATATAAATTTTTTATATAAATATATAAATTATATATATAAACACACACGTGTGCACTTATATATAGGCTCTTTATAAATATGAGTAAGTACATTGCCTCTCAATGAAAAGAGGCCCTCTTTACACTAACAATTAGTTGACGGTAACTTGATACGAATAGAGTTTATTAGAGGTCTGCTCAGAGGGTTGGTACTGTGTTGTTTGTTCCATTTCTATCTCAGGAGTGTGTGTCTGCCATTGGTGAATACATGCATTTGAGCCCCTAGCCTTGTTCCCATTAATGTAGCTCTAATTTTTCCACTGGGTATTTCATAGCTGGAGTATGCAGAGTCCTGGACCTGACCTCTTTCTCCCCATTGGTCAGAAATGAGAGCCTGGACCTAACCACTTCCTCCCCACTGGTCAGATATGTCTTCCCTACTGACTCCAAAAGAGCCTCGTCAGCCTGTTAAGGAGGATAACTGTTTCAAAATATTGCCTGGTTTGAGATTATTTTTAACTTGAGTCTTGTCCCCAAAACATAGTTTCCCTACTGTTTTTATCTCAATGAAATTTAGAAGTACCATGGATTATGTCACCCTGAGAGTTACTTCTTGTGTCCACTAAAAGACACAATGCACAGAAGAACATGTCTATCTTACCCAGACCACACATACAGGGTTGGCAAGAGGACAGTCCCCAGAGTCTCACCATATAATGAAACTAATCACTCTATGAATTATCTTAATTGAATTTGAACGTATTGCTACTGAGTACTATGGGAAGAGCAGCCAGTAAGGACGCGGTATTTTCCCACAGCATTCAGTTAGCAATGCATTCAAATTTAATTAAGATCATTCATACAGTGATTAGCTTTCTTCGAGGACAGAAGGCACTGGGGATGCTCCTGCTACAGTTGCCTGCTTTTGGTCTGCCTAAGATAGGCATATCTACTTTCACAGGTTGTCTCTTGAATTGAGTGTGGGATTGTTTGATCCATCCTTAAGTATTATCCTGAGATGTACTTTTCATTTTGGAATGCAATGAAAGTGAAACGAGTAATTAGACACTAGGATTTGAAATAGGTACCTTGAGGGGGTCATTCTCCCTGCCGCTCTCACCTGCCATCTATACGACCTTGGGCAAGTTACTTAAATCACTGTGAACCTCAGTTTCCTTCTCTGTAAAATGCTCATAATAATACCTACCCTGTGTTAAGATTGTTGATTAGAATACAGTTTGGTACTGTGCATTCTGAACATGGTTTGAACACTGTTCAAACCAGGTTACAAGCGTTGCCAAAGTTACAAGTGTCGTGTAGTATTACTAAAACTAAGTAAAATATTTCCATTTCCAAGGACAAGGGAAAAGGGACACTGAAATTATCTTTCTAGTCACTTTAGCAACTGAAGTCACTGGACTACAGGTCACGCTTTTCTTTGATAACAGAACCACCCAGGAGACAGGCTTCTGAACTGCATTAAGCTGAGAGCTTGGGGTCCCACATCTTTCTATGTGTTGATACAGTTTATTTTAGAAACACCATGGTTTTTTTCTACCCAGCCGAAGCCCAGTTTAGCTGAAACCCACTCACAGCCTGATTGTACTGTGCCCAGTACATTCATCTAAGCTTTCTAAAATCTAAAACGGCCGGGCGTGATGGCCAGCACTTTGGGAGGCCGAGGCAGTCAGATCACAAGGTCAGGAGATGGAGACCATCCTGACTAACATGGTGATACCCCGTCTCGACTAAAAATACAAAAAATTAGCCGGGTGTGGTGGCACGTACCTGTAGTCCCAGCTACTCAGGAGGCTGAGGCAGGAGAATCGCTTGAATGCAGGAGGCAGAGGTTGCAGTGAGCCAAGATCGTGCCACTGCACTCCAGCCTGGGTGACAGAGCAAGACTCCGTCTCAAAAAAAAAAAAAAAGAAAAATATATATACACACACACATATATATACATATACACCAAGAGCAAGACTCCGTCTCAAAAAAAAAAAAAAAGAAAAATATATATACACACACACATATATATACATATACACCAAGATCCCTAGACTGGCTTCAGAGCCTATTCATTCAAATAGTGATAAGGGAAGGAGCAATTCAGTTGACAAAACACCCAACAAATGAAGATGAGACCTAAAGTTAAGGAAGAAAGCAGTAACTTCTTTTAAATTTTGGATATACTCAAAAATTGTAGTGAAAGAGGAAAAAAGTGATTTTTGCATATACTTATCATATCTGTTTTTGTAATGATTATGTAGATCTTGAACTCAAGTAATTTCTTAATCTAAAGAACATTTAGAAATGGTTTAATTTTGCAGTAATCTCGAATACCTATCCAGAGCTCTGTGACTTCCTAAGAATTATGCAACCCAAATTTTATACCCTCTTGACCCAGGTTGACTATTCTGTATATTCTGGGGTTTTTTTCAAATGCTATTTGAAGCTGTATATTTTATGTAGAATTTTTAGTTCTTTTGAAAGTTTCCTTTATTAATCTAATTTTCAAATGTATTGTCTGAGAAATGCCACCTATCACAAACAACATACAACTGAGAGACTACATTGTGTTATGAGAAAAGCTTAAGGAAAGGGTGAACCTGACATGTTAGATCATCAAGCAGAACTACTTCCCTTAATTTCTGAAATGTGTGTGGCGATCTGCCGCTGATGGTTTTCTTTTTAACTGCCTTTCTATTTTTATCTTATTCTTTTTTATACTAAAATTCTTCAGTATGATCTCTGGTACAAAGGAAGTCAATAAAGAGATCATTTCCTTCCTAACTTGTGTGTCCTAATTTAGAAAGATTAAAAACAGAATTAAGTTGAATTACTATATCAATCATCTGCACAGTCATAAAAATATACAAATATATTTAAATAAATATGATTTGTTGTTTTTAAGTTGTTACTGGTTTACGGGTCATTAATCTGCAGGGTTTCAAAGTATTTGGAAAACTGGATACCCATGAAAATTCATCCTCTCATCTTTAAAGTACCTATTAGCACTTTAATAGGAAAATAAAAATGAAAACTCTATGTAGAGGATCTAATCTGAATAGCTTTAACATATCTCTAATATACATTATTTTATATCGTACTGTACTATTATCATTCAAGTCAGTTGTTTCTTCTTGAATCTTCCATGTTAATGTGAGGAGCCTCCCTCACTGGTGATCTGTGCTTCGTTAGGTGCTATCTCTTTGTTTTGTACAACCATTCATAGGGCGTTGCTTATTTAGGCTGTTGTGAAACGAGCCAGTTAGCTGACAGAAGCAATGGATGGGGTTCCAGGAGCCAGGATTTTGGTTCTAGGAACAATGAAACAAGGCTGAATCAGGGTTGAAACACAAAGGAAAGCAGGAATGAATGCTGTATATGGACAAGTTGAAGAATGCGAAGAAGCAGGAGTAACCAGGGGATGTGAATTCAAGAAATGGAGAAGTGAGCATTGAAACTTGGTCCACCTGAGAATCCAGGTGAACACAGATGAGAGGACCTGGGTGCGGGCTGCAACAGGAACAGTTAGCTCATGTGCCAGGGAGCTGCAGAGAAGCTGCTTCCAAAATGGAAGTGGGAGGGGTACCTGTAATTTAACTAAGAATGGTCTTCCTTTCCCTAGCAGCTGACTGTGAAGGGAGGGAGAAGAGTTAAACCAGAAGTGAGCCAAGCTTCTGAGCATGGGCAGGACTGTTTGTTAGAAAAGAGGAGTTCCAACAGGGATAGTAAGGAGGGTCATGATCCCAGCAACCCTTTATTTCCTGGAAGGTGGCAGCGGTACAAAACTTTTTTATTTTAAAGATTCCCCCAATTGGTGGCAATTTTCATTGTGGATGTTGACATACGCACTAATAACATTCATTATATGGTTCCTTAAAGCTACCTTTTCATTTTCTTTCCCTCCTATTAATTTTTTTTTTTTTTTTTTTTTTTTTTTTGAGGTGGAGACTCACTCTGTTGCCCAGGCTGGATTACAGTGACAAGATCTCAGCTCACTGCAACTGCTGCCTCCTGGGTTCAAGCGATTCTCCTGCCTCAGTCCCTTGAGTAGCTGGGATTGCAGGCGCACGCCACCACCCCTGGCTAATTTTTGTATTTTTAGTAGAGATGGGCTTTCACCATGTTGGCCAGGCTGGTCTCGCACTCCTGACCTCAAGTGATCCACCTGCCTTGGCCTTCCAATGTTCTGGGATTACAGGCGTGAGCTATCACACCTGGCCTGAGCCACCAGGCCTGGCTTGGTCCTCTTTCCCTACCACTTTGTTCCCCTGAGGTGCCTGGTGACCTTATTATACCAGCCCCAGCCTTCTCTTGCATTTGCTACAGAAACTCGGGAGCAGAAATAGTACGCCAAATCACAGCTCTATTCCAGAATCCTCCCAACAGGGAGTGAAGAAAAAGCATTTCTGTTTTCTGTTCTCTGTTCTGCAAGGCTATGTTCTTTGCTGGTGGAGTGGAGTGGAGTGGACTACAGGCTTCAAACTGAGCTGGTTAGAATATCAATTCTCCTGTCAACTTGCAGCCAAGTTGTTGAAGTCTTCAAAATCCAAGCTTCCTCATCATAAAAAAAAAAAAAAAGCAGCAGTGATCTTTTCCAGGGTTGATGTGGGTATTCAGTGAGAGAAGATATTACATACTGATTGTGGTCTTTGCCATTGATTATGATAGTGGTAGTAGAAAAACAATAACCATTATTGGCATTTACAGGGTAATTTATTTTAAAATGGTAGTGCATATTGTTACCATTATTATCAATTATTTGGTGTGACTGTTATTTCTACAAGAAAACACATATGAATTAGTTTTACTATAATAAATATAGTAAATGTGACTTGTACGATGAAAATGGGGGGAGGAAGAAAGGTGAAACCCCTATAATATACAACAGATGAGACATACCTAAACCATTGCTAGCTTAGGTATGTCTGATCTGTTGTATATTACAGGGGTTTGCCAGAACTTCCAACACAACCAGACACCTCCTACAGAGAGCAAAATTATAGTATGTGACTATCGTCACTGAAGGTAAACGGGGTCTTAAACTCATCTTTTGGCTTCCAGATGTTCTGGTGTTATAGGAGAGTGATGGGTTGAATGAGTAAGGCTTAATGGAAAATTAGAGATCGGGGCTGCACTGAATGTGTCTCCCTGGAGAAGCAGGAAGGTTCTTAAGCCCCCATTTTTGGGATGCTTGATACCTGATGTACTTTTCACAGAATGAGACAATCTTGGGTTGCGTTGGTAATTCAGGAGTTTACCAAACCTAAATTTCCACACCTCAAAGACAGGAGTCATTGGCTAAAAGAGGTCCTCCTTTAAGACCATTCAAATCCAAATAAACATAAAAATTGAGGAAATAATAGTCCCTTATTGTCGGCACTATTCCTTGTATTATATCTCATTAGATTCCTCTAGTTGCAAGCACTAGAAACCTACTCCAATGAACAAACACAGTCCAGAGAAGGGGACAGAAGGAAAGGTGGAGAGATGGGCTCAGAAAAGAACCAGGAATGGACTTAGAGAAGCTCAGGACAGTGGGAAATGGTGATCTTGATGACTGGAACTAATGGAAAGTCTTGTGGGAGTATAGCCCCAGAAATGAAACAATTCCAATCCTTTCACCTACTTTTGCATCCTTCCACTCAAGATTCAGAGTTCGGCAGGGAAGAGTTTAATGGGTCACACACCCTTGATGCCAGAAAATCAGGACCCTTTAATTAGTCAGATCCACCAAGGCTGCTTCTTATGGGAATGTGGAAAGAAGTAAGTCCCCAAAAGGAAATTAACATGCTAGTACTAAAAGAAAGTAGGATGAGTGCTACATAGGCCAAAAGACAACAAATATCCACTATGCGTATTCAACTTCAAGTAGCCACAGGTAGGAAAGGAAATTAAAAAATGGTCTGTCATTATGGGAAGACATATTGAAATTATAAAATGCCTGTTGTTGACAAAACTATTTACATTTGTATGTGTGACATGTGTGTGCGTGTACAACACTTGACCTGTGAGTGGATGTTTTTGTGATTATTAAAATAATAAGACAGTATCTGAGGTTAACCTGGTGACAGCTCTCATCACAGGCTTCATATAAATGAATCTAAAATTCTCCACAGTTTACTCCAAGGCATTAATTTCCCTTGTGTCAGGCAGCCTTGTAATTGGGTTGTGATGTATTTTTAATGATATTTATTATCATTCAAGTGTTTCTAGAAAACTAAATGAGACATGTAATTTAGTTTGATTTATATCTTCTTGGATATTTTCTACTTCTTTACAAATACAGAGAAGCAGCCACTTTTAAATTTTATGTTTCTTTGCTGTACAAAAATATGTGAATTTTAACATGCTCATAAGAGATATACATGGTCAGATTTCTTTAAAAAGAAAATAAGACTTCAACAATCCAAATTTAGTTTGAAAGTGCACCTTACATCACAAATCCTGTAAAGCTCATTTGTGTCCTTTCTTGCCCTAATGAAATTAAGGGTTAACAAAATAGAAAATTCTGATTTTTCTAACTATAATATGTGTATTGAATGTAACAATACAGTCATCCCTTATATCTGCAAAACATTTTATACTTTACTGACTTTCACCTGCTTTATGTCACTGAAATGGACTAAGACATTCCAAGAGTTACTGCTGATTGATTTCTTGTGAGATCTGTGTCCGTCTTTGTTACCAAGGGAACCATTTCCAAATTCAGCTTAATCTGAGTTTGCCCAGCTGCACAGTTGTTAACTTTGATTTGACTGGTGTTTTTCCATTTTCATGAAACTGTGTGGTTCAAGACAGACAGAAGGTTAAAGGGTTAGTATAAGATGGCTTATTCTTTACTTAATCATTTCCTTTTTGGTAGGAAAAAGTAGCCTTGTTTCCTGAAGCTCAAACATTTGAGAGGTTCTCCAGGGGAACTCCCTCTGATGAAAGGCTAAATTAAATCTGTTACATGACCCAGGCTGACAGCTGCGGCCGTGGATCCAGCTGTATGGACTTTCTCCGATCTTCTCATTTGTTTTAAACACAAGTGGCGTGGAAGTTGGCTTCATTCCAATTACATTAAGGTCAAAGGGTCCTGGATTAAGTTAAGGCCTAAAGAATCCATGTGTCATTTAGATCTTCTATTTCTTCTAAGAAATCTAATCAGTTATCTTGATATAACACTGAAATTAGTTAAAAGCTATGTTGCTTCTCATTTGTTTTGGAGATTTCAAGATTGAAATTTTTGGAGGATCTCTCAAAAGACCCCATGAATCATCACTGTGAGTGATTTGCTTGTCCGTATGTCAAGATGTGAAGAAAACTGAAAAATAATTAGCACATGGCACTCTAATAGAGCCTACTCTGTTGGTACCAAACTAAATATCTACTTTTTGTTAGTTTTTCTGTGTCCTTAATCAGTATGAATAGTTTTGAAAACTAAAGAAGCCATTCGGATATAGGATTAATTCTGTTGTGAATATTGAAAATAGAGTAAAGGTTCAGATACATGGGAACAACAGCACTGGCTGAGGAAGAGGGAGTTCCAAATGGCATCACAGGATCTGCCACGTGTCACAGAAAGAACATAAAACTTCTCAAAGGAAGTGGGGAATGCTCTTTTCGTAGTGTTTCTTGACAAGACTAGGTTTTCTGAAAAAGAGAACCAAGAATAACTACTTCAGGTGGACAAAACTAGAGCAACCCCAATGGTGAATAACCAAGACATGGCTCCCTAATTACACTCAGAATGTAGATCCCAAAGATGCGGTCCTCAGTCACGAGGGATTTGCCACAGAGATGTTCTCTCTTCCTCGTTCCATCAGTCCTTTTCCTGATGAGCCCCCCCGTGCTGACAAGCTCACCTTGTATCTGTGTAGGTCAGAGCTACAGAAAGATATTCAAAGTATCTGCAACATTGATTGTTCTTTAGATTTTTCTATTTGCAAAGCTAATGAGTTTAATATTAAACCAATCCTAAATGTAATCCTTCTCTTTTGATCTGCAAGTATAAATACATGAAAATATTTTCTAGGCCATTTCTCAAGGAAAACAAAGCTAGAATTTCAAAGTCACTTTCATTTGCTGATATGCATAATCAGGTAGATTGCTTTCCTTTTTCCTGTGGGGGACAGAGTAGCCCGACTTCACTCAGGAGATGCTGGAAAGAGAAGCTGTCCTTTTTTTATCTGAGTACTCTTCCTTATGACTACGTTTTTTGCCTCCAATAGAATCATTAATTTTCTGAGTTTATTTTAAGAAAATTTAAATAATAAATATGAAAGCATAGAGGACAATTCCTGGTACATGAAGAATTCATCGTAGTTGGTTTGATTAGCTGATTGGCATACGTTTCTTGGGTAAAACATGTAGGGTAATTTTCAATCATCTTCAAATATAAACAAATCTACATTTGTCTGATATTCAGTGGTTCACTTACCACTTTTCATACTTTATCTACTTGATCTTTGCAGCAACACTGCCCTTTCCCCATTCATCCCAATATCGGCTGTTGCAAATGACTTGTCGAAGTTACATAGCTGGTAGGTGAGATCCTGAACTTCCAACTAGAGATTCTGATGTCTAATCCTTTGTGACAATGACCAATACACGAGTATTTAAGTTACCAGATGTTGATGGTTCCCTACAGAGGTGAAAAATATTTTGGTTATTAAATTGCTAATTGCACATCTCCTTTTTGCTGACATTAGCTTCCAGAACCACATATATAATCTGTAATTATTTTCCCTGGCCTCCTTTCCCCAGGGTTTTGTGTATCTTTTCTTAATTACTTGAAACTGTTAGTGGTTGAACTTCTATGGGAAGTCTCACTGTGATTTTTCTAGGCTCCCTCTCTGGTGGATTTTCAAAGGGTAAACAATTTTAAAATCAAATAACTCCCCAGTGTTTCCATGAACACATGACAGTTTTGAGAAACCAAGTTCATTTTCTCACCACGAGGAACGCAATACATGTTCATTGTAGAAATTTGGAGAATGCAGAAAAATCAAAATGGCAAAATCCTAAATATCACAACTGATAATATTAGGATCCATATCTCTAATCTTTTCTCTTTAAATTTCTTAAATCTTGTGTGATTATTCTGTTGTATTATATTTATTACCACTTTATTGAACAATAATACATAAGCAATTTTGCTTTTTATTACAAACTTTAAAAAATTTAGTTTCAATGGGTATGTGTTGTTTCTTAGGATGAATGTACCATAATTTCCTAATTATTTCTTATCCGCGATGATTTACTGTTTCCCATTTTTAGCTAGTTTGTGCCCTTACTATCCCTTAGAGATATAGGTATTCTGAGCTCAAACTCTAGTGTCATAATAGCTATGAATCTAGAACCACTGTCAAGGTAACCGAAACCTCTTTCCTTCTGGGGTAGCGAGTGCCCTTTCTTTATCTTTCCTTTTGTACCAATGCTTGCCATCTTGATCATGAACTCCAGCCACTTGGTGTTTTCCAAAAAGAAAAGCCAATTAATATGCAAAATGTTGTGAGTTCGCTAACTTTGCTGAAGAATTGAAGCGTTCAGTAAATTTATGGCATGCGCTGCACCATTATTTATAGCATGTACTAATAGTTATTCACGAATTTATGCCAACCCCTACCCTAGTTCCAATGTCCTTCCCAAAGCGCATCACAGCATTAAGCCTATCTCCACCATACACAGTTCTCTGAAAAAGATAAACCGTTTGTTTGGAACAGCAGCTCTGGAGTCTGGAGTCTTCACTGATTGGGTATAACCACCACTAGCCTACCTTTCTCCCTTATACCTTAGGATTAGGGTGACTATATTTTCTCCATCTTGTTACAAAGATAGTATTGTAAAGACATCCTTGTGTAAATCTTGGGTTATATGTGTGCTTGTTTCTTTAAGATAGAATCCCAGAAAAGGAATTCTTGGATCTGGATGACATACTATAAATTTATTTATTTAACAAATATTTATTGAGTGATTACTATTTGCTCTTTGTAGACATTAAATTTACAATACTAATGCTTTAAATCCCTGACTAGTGAACATTAGAAACTCATAGCCTTTATCTATTAACACTCGGGTAATGAGGATTATAGGTGTGGGCTTTTCTAGGTGTTTAAAAAGTATTATCTCATTTAATCCTGTGAGGCAGCACCTACTAAACCATTTTACAGATGGAGAAATTAATGCATGGGGATTTTAATTACCATGCCTGAAGTTCCACAGCTCATAAGTGGCAATGCCAAAACTGGAATCCCAGGAATTCTGGCACTAGGGTATGTTAAACGCTCTGTTGCATCTTAACATAGAAAACCTATACTCACGCTCTCCTTTATACTTTGGATTTTTCCAAAATAAGGCTGGGTAGTCTAGCTTATGTTTCAGTTAGATCGTACTTCCATTCTGGAGGAATATGAAGGTTGGTAATTAAGCCATGTAATTTTCAGTGTTACATACTTCAAATGCTTATTTTCTTCAATGTCATTTCTTCATCCATTTGGTCTTGAATTATAGTGATGAAAATAATTCAGATATTTGTAGTGGAATATACTTTATTCTTGCTTGTTTCAAACCAATTGAGATGCCCTGGGTAGCCCAGACTATTACAAAGATGACTGTTTTACCACCTTGGGGCTTAGATAATCGTCTTGGCATTCAGTAGTGAAATCAGGTAGATGGGAAGCAAGCATTTGTTTTTGTGACAGGAGTCTATTCTTCTGCTGTGAAGTTGATTTGGAGGAAAGCTGTGGATTTGGGGAACTAGATCAAACAAATCTCTTAATTCTCTGTAAGAAGAATAGGGCCTCTTACCACTGTGGTGCAACACCAGCCCTGATGCATAATAACAGGTACTGGTGGGTGCCTTTTCCCATGCAGAGTGACTTTAGAACAGCTAATGAAATTCCTTACTCATTTGAGAGAAAGAGAGAAAGAGTAAAAAGCACTATAAAAATCCAAGCCAATTCAGAGTAATCTTGGCACATACCTTATCCCCGTTGGTGCATTTCCAAAAGAAACAAGCACATTAAATTCAAGAGAGACAACCCAACCCTTGTTAAAGCTGTAAATCAATGCTGCTCAGTCACCAGTTTCACTCAATGTCTCTGCAAGGAGCAGTAGCGAGAAATTAACTGATCCCACCATCCTTGTATACATCTGTCTCTTTACACCGAGCAGACAGCTCCCTTGCTCCAGAGACAACTACTGGTTATATAGCCCGGATTCTCGCCATTACAGATATGTAAAGCATCTATGACAACTTTGGCCTAATCCCAGGCTCTAGACACTATGGAATATATCATTGCTATTTCTTTTTAAACTTTACGTCCTCAAAGTTGTGATGCATTGAATATCTTGAATGTTACACAATGATCAACAAATACACTGGGAAGATTGAACTTCACCAATCTATTCCTCCAGAGGCCAAAACTTAGTAAATTACGTGAAGTAGACCTGCTGGATTTTGCAATCCCTTGTCAAAATAACCCCAGTGCAATATCCTAAACAGGAAAGGCCTAATAAATATCATTCATTAATTGATGTCATAGCCTGAAATGAATACCTGAAATTATGCCTTCAGATGCTTGCAGGCCATATGTTTTATTTGGGTATATTAAGGAGAGTTAGGATTTAGTTTCTCTGTGGTTTTATTCATAACCTGTGACTTGGGAACTCGGATTTGCCTATTGTACCAATTTAGGTGGGATTGATTTTAGGTAACATTGGGGTCCCAGTAAAAGATCTTCTTTGAAAGATCTTCTTGTCTCCAACGCCTTAAATAATGCTGGATTTTGGGACTAATAGGTGATAAAATTTAAAAGATAGTGAGAACCCGATTACAGAAGCCCTCTCAAAACATCCATATGTCATTTGCCTTTAAACCTATGAATGACAATACACACTAAAACCACACTCTCATATCCCTACTCATTTTGGTGTGAGGAGGGAGAAGATAAAAGTATTATTAGCCACATCATGGGCTATTGCTCTAAGTACCAAAGGGCATCATATACTTCAGCTGAAGAACTCTTAGGGACATAAACAACCAACCAAAGCTAAGGCAGACGTAAGAGCTTCCTGAAAGGGTTTTACTGTACATTTTGTTTCGTTTGCTACATTTGATACCTACACACTCAATAGGGGGGAAAAACAGGTTTCAGAATAAGCCAACTGTTTCAGACTTGAAGGCCTGTGGGGGCAGTTGGTAATATAAAAGTAATATGCTGCAGGGTAAGATAAAGACTACTGAGGCCTACAGCTGAACTGGAGTGAAATACCATGACTTAAAGACAAGCCAATTAAAAAGAAAATAAATGTGGGTGGCAAACCAAACATCTGAAACATGCGTTTGCCTTTTGAGCTGTCAATCTATAATCTTTGGAATTAACCTTTGCCTGGGAAATAAGGAATTGGAACTTAAAATAAGTCTAAATAGAATAATATCAAAAGGTAGCGATTCCAGAAAGACTTTTTTCACTACCCAAGACTTGCCATAGCATCTCTGTATTTTCTGCCTCAAAATACTCAGCGTCTCACAGCTCTTTCATTAAATATGTTGATCAACTGAATTTCTTTTCTCCAAATATTGCATGGGGTATTTCTTTTTTACTAAACTAGCCACCTTTCTGGAAGGACCTTCTAGATGGAATATTTACCTGGCATTACCCTTAGTTTCCTTACGCATTTGTGAAGTGAGCTGGGTTTTTTTCTTTTTCTTCTAATGTAGAGGGTATATGATGATCCTTGCCATTGGCCCACTATGTTCACATTTTGTTTTATATTTTTATATTTGGAAAATTATCAAAATATATATTGACTGCTACTTTGAGAAGCCCATTAGCATTTATTAAAATGTCAATGAAAGTTTCTAGGGCTTTATCAGAAGAGCTCTTCCAAAAATAGCCTTAGGAGTCAAAGCTATCTGTGTGCTTTGCAGAATGAGGAAGGGTGGCACGTGTGAGTGTGGGGAAGGAAGAGTTTGGGTGGGAAGGTATCTGTTGATGTCACTTATGTGAAAAAGAAAAATAATTTTTTTCACTTATGAGATCACTTTAGTGTTCAAATTTCATAAGAACCACTCAAATCTCTAGGAGTCCCAAAATAACCCAGAGGACCACCGCTTTTCACTTAGGTTGCATAAATGCTTCATCAAAAGGGTTAGAGGACTCAGATTGTGTTTTTGGTTTTCTGTTTTGGATTTTGTTGTGTTTTGCAGCAGGAGAGGGTCCATTTTTCTCACCATATGAGTTCTGTACAACTGGAGCAAACACATCAACCCTATAGTGAAACACAAATGGAGCAAACACATCAACCCTATAATGAAACAGTCACATTTCTCCCTCTATTTTTATTTTTGGCACTACGGGAGGCTTCTTTGAAGGGAGCGCATTCCCTCTTGGCTTCAGGAATCTAATGCAATGTGATTATCGGGCTATTTTTTCAGACTTATCCATTTTCACCACACTGCATCCATAATAGTCCTGTCATTCAGTTCTATTAGAAAATGACCTAGCTTGTCTCTGTAGAGACAAAGAGGCTCAGAGCCAAGCAATTAATCCTGACACAGGATCCATGTGTTCATGACAACCAAGACCGCCTGTGATACTTTGATTGCTAGCAAGGTGCCAACATTTTCAAATTGACCCAAGGAGAACTCACAAGGAAGTATCTAATTCAGAAGAAATGATGATAATTATCATAATACCATAGCAAGTAAGCAGAAGGCCTTTCTTCCTGTTGACAAAAATTTACATAAACATCTATTCTGAGGATGTGATAGGGCTGGGTATCGTGAACCTTGGGGGACTTAATAAGAACAGTTTGCATTTCTGAGGGAGATATCAGGTATTTTAGGATTTTCTCATATTATTTCAAATCTGGAAATAATAGTTACGTGGCTTTGCCCTACATTCCTGGAGTCTCTTTGACTGCATTGGAAGGACTGTGCAGTGTCAAAACCTCAATGATAACTAAGAGATGAAATCCAACCGGGCATAGAAAATGGAGATGGTATATGTCAGTGATTAATACCATATTTTCTTTTCCTACAGCAAGAAAAGCCTAGGCTTCTCGAGCCTTTGGATTATGAGACTGTCATTGAAGAACTTGAAAAGACCTACCAGAATGATCCTCTTCAAGATCTCCTGTTCTTCCCCAGTGATGACTTTTCAGTAAGTCTTCTCTTCTCAAGCCGTCTAGATTCAGGAGGGCCCTACAGATTGGGTCGTTGTCTTTCTCTGTAGATTCAGGGAGTCCAGCCCTCCCTGTGGCCACCCTACATCTCAGTCTCTGCAGCAGGAGTTCACATCCAATAATAGAAAGTACCCCAGGGCCCCCTCAAGTTGAAAGATCAGAAGCTTAGTGAGTCAGTGGCCACTGGGGACTGGGAGGAGGCCCAGGACACAGCCTGGTTCCAGCTGGTACTCGTGTACCTGTCAATGTCCGGGTTTCTGACCACTGCCTTACCTGGACTCACAGAGCACTTTCTCCCTCAGCCATTTCTAACTGAAAGCTTCCAAGCAACTGAAACCAACCAATGGCAAAGACAGGACTCTATTAGCACAAAAGATGCAGTTCTTAAAAATCACCCTTAATCTTGGTTGGCCTTTCATAAGGAGATATTGACACTTGGGGGCAAAGAAAGGTAGGCTAGAACATCTTCATGGAGAGATTTGAGGTCTGAGATAGTCCCCTTTAGATGCACACTACCACATAGACAGCCTCTGAGGATAGTAGAGATAATGAATGAAAAGGAAATTCGCATTGCAAACAAACACAAAGTTCTGGATGGTGAGCACCCACATGTTCCAAACATAACATACTGTTACTTTGTGGTCTTAAAGATTTTTAAATTGTTATCTAACTATGCAAACAGAGATCTCAGTGGGCAGTTAGTAAATTTTCCTGTCTCTTCCTAAAAGAAATGTAGTCTCAGACATCACAAACTTTAACATCTTAAAGCAAATGAAAAGGCAGCTGAAGGGTACCCCCGTGAAACAGCCATTGTCCATGCAGACCTCTATCAGGGAGCATGGGTCTCAGTGCCCACACATTCCTCAAACAGCCTCAAACTTCCATTTTCTCTCTTACTTTGAGGGCAGGTCTGGCTTCTGGCTTTTAAAGGGGTGGTTTTTTTTTCACCTTCCACCATGGATTCATGAAAAAGAAGGTATATGGAAGTTAATGATTTTCTGTTTCAAGTATGAAGAATCATGGAAGAAAGGAGACAGATTTGTAAATAGGAAGAAAGAAAGTCTTCCAATGTTTTTCAGAATTTTAAACGGCTTCCACTTGAGTGCTGGCACATTTTGAGAGAGACTTATCTCGTGCAGAAATCTCATTTCCGTGGTTGGACCAGGCCACTGGAAGTTGAACTGCAAGCATAAAGTTAAACCACATTTTTTAAAATTCCACATCCTCATTTTCATTTTTCAGACTGAAGATTAACCTGATGAACAGTTTTTCTTTCTTTCTTTCTTTCCTTCTCTCTTTCTTTTCTTTCTTTCCTTCTTTCTTTCTCTCTTTCTTTCTCCTTCTTTCTCTTTCTTTCTCTCTCTTTCTTTTTCTTTCTTTTTTTTTTTTTTTTTTTTAACCGAGTGTCTCTCTGTCACCCAGGCTGGAATGCAGTGCCGCAATCTTGGCTCACTGCAACCTCCACCTCCCAGATTCAGGTGATTCTCCTGCCTCATCCTCCCAAGTAGCTGGGATTACAGGTGCATGCCACCACACCCGGCTAATTTTTGTAATTTTAGTAGAGATGGGGTTTTGCCATGTTGGCCACGCTGGTCTCAAACTCATGACCTCAAGTGATCCACCCATTTCGGCCTCCCAGAGTGCTGGGATTATAGGGGTGAGCCACCACGCCCAGCCTTGAACGGCCTCTTTATGTCAAACAACACCAAAAATCATGAATCCAGGAGCATCTTTTCTCCTAGTTATGTCCTTCAAAAATATGTCAAATGCTACTTCAAAGCCTCCTAGCTCAAAAAGAAAGTAGAGGATGCAGGTAGATGGACTGTAAAGTTTGCAGCGAGTTTGGATTGTTTTGGCATCTTTCCATGCTCATTTAAATTGAGGAATGTGTCTGTTTACTCCTTGATCTTTACCATCCTTAGCAGTGTAATGGAGAATATAAGAATAACTCTTTTTCCAATGTGAACATTCCAATAAATACACTGAATTATTTTATTCCATGGCTGCTTAAAACCCTTCTGTGGCTCCCCGACTGCCTTCAAAATGAAGTGCAGTCACCTCAGCATGACCCAATGCCTGCTTCAAGATGTGGTCCTTGCCCATTTCTCAAAGCCATAGCCTACTCTCTCCCACCCCATTCTGGCCCATCATACACAGTCACCCTCATTCCCAACTGGGGTAAAAGACCAGCACAGTTCCAAACATACTATTCTATAACACACCCCAAACCATTTCCTTCCTGTATTCATTCAGCAAATACATGATGTATAATACCGAATACTGGGCATTACTCGATGAATGGAGACAGCAGTGATTAGACAGAAATCACCTGGGGTTCTAAGGGAGCTTATCTTTTGGTGGGTTTACTTATTGAAGGTTTACTTCTTCCAAAGAAAACGGTAAACCAATTAATTTGCCAGATAATTCAGATAGAGACCAGTTCTATGAAGAAAATAAAACCAGGCAGAATCTGATGATAGAATCTGAGTAGGGTAAGAACTGTGTTGGTCTAGGTGACCATGGATGAGCCTCTCTAAGGCGGCGACATTTAAGCTGAGTTCTGAGTTCTCAAGAAGGATCAGCCATGCTGGGGAAGGTGTGTTTCAGCCTAAAGGGGTAGCTGGTGCAAAGGCCCTGAAGAACTCTAAGACTGGAGATTGGTATGGCTGGACAGGATAAGTCATTTACATCTTATTCTAACTACAGGCAAGGGCAAGTCACAGGAGTGTTTCAAGAAGGAAAACAAATGACTGAGTGTGGATTCCTAAATATTAAAAGTTCATCTGGGCTCTGTGTGGAAAACATAAAACAGGACCTGGAGGAAGTGGGGAGTGTGGTCCAAAGAATCGTTCACAATTAATCTCTGCCCAAGAGATTTTCAATGCCACCTAATCCTTACTATCAGCAAATGTCGCATCCTCCAAATGGCTAAATTTTAATTTGCATTAAGCAACTGACAAACAAAAGGATAGTATTAGATATTATCTATACATAAAATTACCCATTTTTGAATAATATGTGGAGATTGTTCCTCATTTTTCCTGCTCTACAGAGTACGGCTTGGCAAACTTGGCACCAAGGTGGCCCTTGGGTGACCTGCTGCCTATTTTTTATGTCCCATGAGCTAAGAATGGTTTTAATGTTGTTAAAATAGCTTAAGGAAAAAAGACATTTCCAAACACATTAAAATTATCTGAAATTCAAATTCTGATATCCATAAAGAAAGTTTTATTGAACATGGACACCATTCCTTGACCTCTTGTCAGTGGCTGTGTTCATGATGCAAAGGCAGGGTTGCAACAGAGTTGCAGTAGTGGCAACAGAGACATTCAGCCGGAAAAGATTTATTCTTCGATGCTTTACAGAAAAAGTTGGCTGACATACAGTACAACTGCATGCGTTTTTGGTTTTTATCCTTACGCTCTTTGTGGAATATAGGCGTGTCTGTAAATCTCTGATGTTACCTGCTTCACCCACAGCCTATGTCACATTTTAGGGATGTGGTGCACCAACAGGAAGTGTCCGTGCAGTGGGCAAGCATGTTATTTCCTCGGCTCTCCCTTGAGCAGTGGGTGAGGCTCCTCTGGGGTGTGTGGGGTCGATCTCCACTGAGCCAATGTGAAGTGGTCATAGAATGACCACCCCAATCCCAAGACATCCCGGGATGGAAGGATAGGGGCAGCTCCAAGCTTCCCACCCCTACCTCTAAACGTCTTTCATCCAGTTTCTGCCCTGCAGATTGGAGAATCCAGCTCACTCGTATGTTTCCACGTTACCAAGCACCCACACTTGCAGCACACATGATTCATTACTTGGTTTGTTTAATCAATATTTATTCGGCACCCACGAGCTGCTGAATATAGAACAGCACTTCCTAGACTAGTGAGACTGACAAGAAAAGCAAAAGCGCTGTGTTTAAGGAGCTCATGCCCTTTTATGGATGAAAAAGCAAGTTGACTTAGAATGCTTCTGGTTAAGAAATACCAAGAATCAGAGACTTCATCTGGTATCTAGTACACCGGAAAGATTACTTTTCACCGAGGCAGTATTCTTACATTGTGACTGTATATATTAAAAGTGTTTCTCTATTCACTCTGCTGTCCCAACCGCCAAATACCCTCATTTGCCTGGACCACACCTCCCCTCCAAGAAGTGGCTTTGTAACTGGTCCTCCTGCTTTCTTCTTTGCTCTGCTTTGATTCGTTCACACACAGTACTCAATGGAAGCTGTTAGGAACACAAATTAGATAACGCCATGCCCCTGGCTAAAACTTCTCAGTGACTTCTCATTGCCTTAAGAGTCAAATCCAGCTCCTCCCATAACCCCTGTCATCTGGTTCCCCATGATCTCTGAGCTCTCGTCTAGCCTGCTTTCCTCAGTCACTGCACAGACATCAAGCATTCTTTCTGTTCCCCCAGGTTGCCAAGCTCATCCCCTCTGTAGGGCCTTTACACTCTCTGTATAGCTGGTTCCTATTTTTCAGCCACAACTCAGTTTAAATGTCACCTCTACAAAGAAGCATCCCTGACTTCCGAGCTACGCTGCCCTCACACCCAGTTACTTTATAACGTTACCCCACCTGCTTCTCTTGCTAACACTTAACACCACTGGGAAATATCCTGGTTTGCTTTTTCACTCCTCTGTCACTTGTTTCTCGCTGTTAGACGGTAGCCTCTAGCAGGACAGAGGCATCTTCTGTCTTGATCGTTGAAAGATTTTCAGCAACTAAAGCAGAACTTGGCACAAAGCAGATGGAAAATAAATATTTATTTCAGGAATTATCTTTCAGAAACATCTAGATTGCTATTTTATAACATAATGTTGATCCTTTGACTACCTTGAGGAACCAAAGGCTATTCTGAAACAAAATTCTTGAGAATAAAGAGGCTGAAGTAATTGACTTTGCTTGATGGTGAGGAAAATACTTCCCTCTTTGGCACAACTCAACTCAACAGATAACCTTAAAAAACAGCACTAAGAACACGATTTTCTTTTTAAAGAGGCCCATTCCTTCCAACATAGTGCCTGGCTCCTAGCTGATATCTACAAAGCTTAGTTTTCTCCTTTTAACACTTTTTTTAAAGAGATGGAGTCTCGCTTTGTTACCCAGGCTGGAGTATAGTGGCAAGTCACTGCAGCCTCAAAGTTGGCCTCTCAAAATGCTGGGATTACAGGCATGAGCCACTGCACCCAGCCCTCTAACACTTTCATGTACTTCTTCACTTACTCATTCACTTCCTTTCCGTTACTAGGCAAGGGACAAATCAGTTCATATCTGTACTTCAAGTACCCAACACAATGTCTTGTTCATGGACATTCAATAGATTATCAAACATGGAATTAAAATAGTTTTCTTCCAGGTTAAGGGCCTGACACAGAAACACTTTCCTTTATTTTGGCATACCAGGTAGAAGCTAGTCCTCCTGGTATGTGGGTTCTGGGACTGAGCAGCATGAACTTCTGCACTACATGTGTCCTGATGATTCACTAAAATAAGCAGTATTGATGTATTTATTAAACCATTAATTGCAAAAACTTATACTGCTTCAATAATTGTATTTGCTACTTTTGTTCATCGTTCTTTTTCAAGCTGGTAGTAATCGAAACTTTAGAACAAAACAAAAAATAAAGAACTTAGTCACCAAAGTGTGTGACTCAGTAAAGTAGGCAAAGAAAGTAAGAAAAGAAAGCAAGTGCTAAGAAAAATGGTTTCAAGGACACACTGAATCATATTGTTAAATGATTCTGTTTAAGAAGAGGCTGATGCAAAATAGCAGGAAAAAAGCTGAGAAAGTCAGAAATGAGTTTCTTCCTGAGCAAAAGATGTAGAAAGCCTGAGATGGGATCATTTCTGGGAAATACAAAACCATATTAAGAAAGTTCTGATGTCTGAAAGCTGATGAGACTGTACACTGTGTAGGAAGACCGCCTATCAACTATACTTCAATATTGTCACACCAGTAAAACTCTTATTTCATCTTACCTTCATGGACCACCTTTGGTGATCTAAGCTGTATATATCCAGGACACCAATATGAATAAGAAGCAGAACTTACACTTGAACAGTCACACTTTCAACACTGGGCAGTGTGATTTTCAAAGTCAAAAGATTGCAGTCTATGTCACATAACTACAATCACCCAAGAGGCTCATTATCTTTTCAAATTCCATCTTCATATTAGTAGGTCAGAATTGTGTCCCAGGGCACTCCAGGACATTCTGCACTTTTCACTGGCTACTATTAAAACTCAGAGAATTGTGGATATCATGATATACCAATGGCTTGTTCTTTTCATAGTATGTCTTCAGCAATGAAAAGCAAAGCAGATGGTATATGGGGACTTCTAGACAAAACCACAAGGGTCATTCTAGAGAGGAAGCAGAAAGACTTGAATATGTTTTAAATTGCAAATCAGTAAGGTCATGAGTTTTCTTTCTTTCTTTTTTTTTTTTCTGAGACAAAGGTTAACATTTTATAAGAATCTCAACCTCTTTTAAAAAAAATCTGTGGCTTTTGAGCCTGAAAAGCAGGCTTTTAAATGGCTCCTGGTGTTCATGTAAGAACATTGTAATTGCAATTTGAAAGCTAAGTAATAGTCTTTGTCGTTAGATTCTTTCTATGTTATAATATTCTTCTCACTTACAAGCTAATGAAGTTAAGATTTGGAAAGGCTGTTGTTCAAGGAAATAGAGCAACTGGAAGGACAGAAATCTAACATAAGCACCTTGACTTTTACTATTAGTTTCTGTCTAAACAGCATGCTTTTGGTCAGATGCTTCTTAGAAAAAGAAGGCACACAAGTTGGGGGAAATAGTAACTTCCTGAATCCCACAGTGAATGATGCCATTAGAAAATAAGTACTGTACTGCAACAGTTCTAGTTGCTTATTTCATTTCAGTAAGAATGTGTGTGGGGACCCTGGTCTGTGTTTGATTGCGCTAAGAATGTATGTCCACATGAGACGTGGATACAAATGTTCATAGAAGCATTATTCATAATAGCCCCAAAATGAAAATAACCCAAATAATCCATCAGCTGATGAATGGATAAACAGAATGTGGTATATCCATAAAATGGAATGTTATTATCATTCAGCCATAAAAAGGAATGAAATGTTGATACATGCTACAATTTAGATCAACCTTGAATACATTGTATTAAGTGAAACAAGCCAGTCACAAAAGACCACATAGTCCACATATATGAAATGTTCAAAATAGGCAAATCCATAGAGACAGAAAGGAGATTAGTGGTTGCCATGGGCTGGGGAGATGGGAAAATGAGAAGTGAATGAGAGTGGATATGGGGTTTCTTTTGGGCATGATGAAAATGTTCTGTAATTAAATAGTGGCAATGGTTGTACAACTCTGTGAATATACCAAAAACCACTTAATTCTATACTTTTAAAGGATAAATTTTATGACATATCAATTATATTTCAATTAGATATTTTTTTAAAGCCGTTCTATGTACTAGGGTAGAGGTGGTGTATGTGATCACAGGAAGGATACAAAAGAATCATGAAAACATGTATCTGGATACAAGCACTTTATTCTTTAAAGGAATTAATGGGACATAGCAAAGGAGTAATAAGGAACATGGCAAAACTTATTTTACAGTTGTTATATTTTACTCCCAAAGCAGACGTAATGTGCTTGCTTATAAACAATAAAACACACAGGTAAAATGACTGGCTGAATTCATCAGCAGCATAACTTTTGGGCCTAAAGGTAAGCTGCAGACTTCATGTGTGCTACAGAGAGTAAATAATAGCATTTAGGGAAGAGAAATGTGTGCTGGATGAATTAGAAAGCTTTTCAAAAGGAACTGGCACCTATACAAAACCTGAGATTTTGAAAGAATGAGGAAAGAAAAAGACTTTGGGAGAGGCAGAGGAGCATAGGCAAAGGCCCTGTGCAGGAATGAGGCTGTCCTGAAGGACAGGTGGGATGGAGCCGGTGAGAGTTGGCAGTGCTGGGCCGCTCTTCAGTCCATTTCCCTTCCCTAGACCATGTCTGCAGGCCTTGCAGCAGGCAGCCCTCTTTACTGGGCTTTCTTGGATGGTAAACTCAGACCACAGACCTCAGAGTCTTTGCCAGGGGGAGGTCCTGGTACAGTAGGTGTCTTTATATTGTTGGAGCAACTCGTTTCTATTCATGCTCACATCTTCCCATATGTAGAATGTTTGGTCCTCATCTCGTTAGAGGAGATGAGACACATTTTGGAGCCTGGACAATAAGTCACTAAAAAGAAGTGAAATGACTAGTTTGTCCATCCAAGAGTAAAACACCTTGAACTTCTTCTTACAGACTTCTATCACTACTATATACCAAAATACTATGACACTGCGTCCCCTTGCTTAACTTGGCTGGAATGATGACTATCCAGCAATAGACAACTGTTCATTATTTGTGTATTTGCCATACGGTTTAACCCCAGCAAAACAAGAAAGGCTTTCCTTTTAAAGCACAAGTCAGGTACTAAAGTAATATTCTCATGTATTTAAACAACAAGTAAGATAAAATCACAATACTCTTCTGAATGTGGTAAAAGATGTTTTTCAAGCGACTAATGTAATCTAAGGACATTCTCTAATAGAATAAAAGGCAATCTCAGTGTCTGAAAAATTTAGGTTAAAATCACTTTTAAACACGTGCTGAGGGTCATTAATCATGAAATTTTAGTTAATAATCCTTACTGTGAGGCTTGTAAGTCCCCAAGCTTAGGCTGATAGATTACTTTAAACACCATCATTTTGTCCTCCTTTTCGAACAGGTAGAAGATACAATACTGTTAGAGGAAGCTTTTCTCAGCCCCAAGATAGGATAAGCAGCCCTTTTTTAGACTTTTACAGTGATCTTTGGCCAACTGAGAGATGGTCCTGATGTGCTTGGAATGAAGTCTTCTGTAGCCAGTGTAGCCAGCAGATTGGTGGCTGTTACAAAACCCCCAAGACCACACACTGCAGGCTACAAGGAACCAGAAAGTGACAGGGCTGCAAGGGAGGATGTCTGAATCTCATGGACCTGAAACTATAAACACAGGCCTGCATGCATCATTTCAGGACAGTTTTTATTTTCAAATGCCTGATCTCTGGACAATAGATAGGCTCCTTATGAAATCCTACCGCCAAAGGAGAAGCTCAGCTGAGTTCCACTGCAGTTTCAGATCCGTTTTATGCTATTGAGCTATACTAATTGTTGACCAGAGTTTTATAAAAGAGAACAGGAAGTCTCTTGTGGTCAAGACAATTTGTAGTGGTCTGAAAGCATCTGATTCTCAGAAAAGAAAAAATTCTTTGTAACCATATTAAAACCCTTACCAAATATGATTGTTTATAGTTTTCTTCTTATTTGATCAATTCATTTTTGCTTCAGTGGAGACACATTAAAGAGATCTAAAATGAGAAGAAGTGCCACAGTTTTTAAAGTGGAAACTTGTGGAGTCCTTGCACTTTTTTTTTTTTAGATGGAGTTTCACTCTTGCTGCCCAGGCTGGAGTACAGTGGCGCCATCTTGGCTCACCGCAACCTCCGCCTCCCGGGTTCAAGCGATTCTCCTGCCTCAGCCTCTCGAGTAGCTGGGATTGCAGGCATGTGCCACCAAGCGCAGCTAATTTTTTTTTTTTTTTTGTATTTTTAGTAGAGACGGGGTTTCTCCATATTGGTCAGGCTGATCTTGAACTCCCGACCTCAGGTGATCCACCTGCCTCAGCCTCCCAAAGTGCTGGGATTATAAGCGTGAGCCACTGTGCCTGGCTGTCCTTGCACTTTTTCAGACAACTACTCCAGTATTATAATAAAATACAACTAAGCTCGATAGCACATTATGGGCATGCATTGTATATGCATTCCCTTTCCTTTACCTTGTGTAACCTGCACAAGACATTAGATGTGCAATAATTGCACATATTGTAAAATAATGTTTTAGATTTATCACATGGTTCCAAGAGCATGATTCAGCCCGTTGTCTTATTTAGTAAAAAGTCAACATCATTTTATAACAAGAGCTCCCAGGCATTTTACTCATGATTAAGCAATTTTTGTAACCCGACCTGAATGAATTCGCAGTCTCATAAATTGGATGTGAACATTACCTTAGTATTTGGGGACCTATCTAACTATAGGACATTACTAATCTAGTAGCCATGTGATTACTGTTACGGGGAACCCCAGCCTACATTCCAGAAACTTATCAATAAAACAAACAAACAAACAAAAAGCTTCTTAAATCAGCTAAGTGTTCACGTTATTATTATTATTTATTGAAACGGAGTTTTGCTGTTGATGCCTTGGCTGTAGTGCACGATCTTGGCTCATTGCTACCTCCGCCTCCCAGGTTCGAGTGATTCTCCTGACTCAGCCTCCCAAGTAGCTGGGATTACAGGTGCCCGCCACCACACCCGGCTATTTTGTGTGTGTGTGTGTGTGTGTGTATGTATATGTGTGTGTGTGTGTGCGCGTATATATATATATTTATAGAGATGGTGTTTTGCCATGTTGGCCAGGCTGGTCTCGAACTCTTGACCTCAGTTGATCTGCCCACCTCAGCCTCCCAAAGGGCTGGGATGACAGGCATGAGCCACTGTGCCCGGCCCACTGTATTTTATTATGTCACAGAGCAGTGATCGTAGTGGGACTGTGAGTTTACTACATAGATGGAACAGGGAGTGGTTTTGTCACATGCAAAGTATGATGAAGCCAATTCAGATCTTATTATTTACGTTTTACTTAATTATAAGCTTAATTTTGAGCCATGTTACTCTACTCTCCATCAGACTTAAAAGTATTTTTTTAAAAAGTCAAGAAAGCAATGGAGACTCTAGTGGAAAATGAAAAAGAGGAATATCTTGCATTTTTGTATAAAAAATTATTAATAATGGCCATAATATAGAATTTTTTTTGAATTAGAGAGAAAAATGTCTAATGTTCCCAGTATATTATAATATGTAATATTCCCTGGAAACCAAGCAAGTAACACTATGTATCCGTAAATTATCCATCCAAATAGGAAACAAAGGCATCTCAGATAATTTAAACTCAGCAATAATCCCCAAAGCTCAATTTAGGCATGGTTCTTAATATTCTACTCCAAAACTTCAATATAGTTTATTTACTGTTTATCTTCTAACAGAGTGAATAGCATAAAATAAGCAACTTGAAGAAAGGAACTCTAAAGGAATTAAAAATGTCAAATGTAGGCCAGGCGCAGTGGCTCATGCCTGTAATCCCAGCATTTTGGGAAGCCGAGACAGGCAGATCCCTTGAGTCCAGGAGCTGGAGACCATCCTGGGCAACATGGTGAGACCCCGTCTCTACAAAAATAAAAATTAAAAAAGTGAAAATTAGCCAGGCATAGTGGTGCGCACCTGTAGTCTCAGCTACTGGGGAGCGCGATCACTTGAACCCCGGATGTCGAGGCTGCAGTGAGCTGTGATTGTACCACTGTACTGCAACCTGGCCAACAGAATGAGACCCTGTCTCAACAGCAGCAACAACAACAAAGTAAAATGTAAATGTAAATAATAAGATCCACATTGACTCTATCTTACTTCTCATGCAAAGCAACCGCTCCCTGCTCCATCTGTGGCACTATGCTTGCTCCCTGCACCTATGCCTGGTTTGAACTGGTAGCCACAGCTCTTCTGAGCTCTGTTCATACAGCTGCAGTCAAATCCTGGAGCAAGTGCAGTGGCCCAGGGAGCTCAGTCCGCAGCTATGCTTTAGGGCGAGCATTCGTTTTCACTAGCGATGTATCTAGATCCTAGTTTTCTCATTATTTTTCATCTTCTGATCTTGTTAAATCTACATGACGTTCTTCCTTTTTCATAGGATACAAACCCCCTGCTTCCCGACATGCATGTGCACATGCACACAAACTCACACCAACACATCACACCCGTTCACACGTGTACAGACACATGCACACTCCACACACACAACACTCACCACACACATTGCCACCACATATACACACACACACCACACACACTGACACATCACCCCCATTCACATGTGTACACACATACACATGCAGACACACTCTACACAGATTCACATACCACACACCACAACATTCACACCACACATACACACCACACACACTCATACCGCACACACACACCACACATACACACACCATACTCTACAACACACTCTACACACACAACACTCACCACACACATTCACACCACACATACTCATACTGACACATCACACCCATTCACACGTGTACACACATACACATGCAGACATACTCCACACACATTCACATACCACACACTTTCACACCACAAATACACACACACCACACATACACACCACACACACTGACACATCACACCCATTATGTGTACAGACACACATGCAGACACACTCCACACACATTCATATACCACACACCACACACATTCACACCACACATACAGACACACCACATACATTCATACCACACATACCACACATACACACACCACACTACAACACACTCTACACACACACCACAACATTCACCACACACATTCACACCACACATACACACACACACCACACACACTGACACATCACCCCCATTCACATGTGTACACACATACACATGCAGACACACTACACAGATTCACATACCACACACCACACACATTCACACCACACATACAGACACACCACACACACTCATACCACACACACACTGACACATCACACCTATTCACATGTGTACACACATACACATGCAGACACACTCCACACACACTCACATACCACACACACCACACACATTCACATCACACATACAGACACACCACACACACACCACACACTGACACATCACACCCATTCACATGTGTACAGACACACATATGCAGACACTCTACACACATTCACATACCACACACACCACACACATTCACACCACACATACACACTGACACATCACACTCATTCACATGTGTATACACACACGCATGCAGACACACTCCACATGCCTTCACATACCGCACACACCACACACATTCACACCACACACACACTGACACATCACACCCATTCACATGTGTACACACATACACATGCAGACACACTCCACACACATTCACATACCACACATACCACATTCACACCACACACACACCACACACACTCATACCACACATACACGCAACATACAAACACACCACACACACACACCACACATATACATGCCACACATACACATACACTCACCACACATACACACACTCCCCACACACACACCATACACAGCACACATACACCACACGGACCACACATACACTCACCATGCACACACCATGCATATACACACCACACACACACTCACCACACACACCACACATACACACACACACACCGTACACATCCACACCACATATCCACACCACACATACACACACTCACCACACATACATACACACCATACACACATTCACACCACACATACATACACACACAACACACACGCCCACACTCACACCACACATACACTCACACCACACACACACTACCACACTCACATCACACATACACATGCACTCAAATACAACACACTCATGTATACACACTAACACACTCCACACATACTCATTGCACACACACACTACTCCCAATTGCACATGCTCACAGACTAAAACCACACACATACAGCGTATACACACCACATACACAAGTACACACACCACACATACACACACACCACACACACTCATACTACATACACATCACACACACACACCACACACTCACACTACACATGCACATACACCACACACACACCGCACCACACACACTCACCACACATGCTCACATAACACACACACCGCACAAACACGCACACTCAAATGCAGCACAGTCTCATGCACACACACACTCTACACACTCATTGCACCGACACACCCACCCAATTGCACATGCTCACACACACACACCACACACATATATGCTCCCACACTCTCTCATCCTCTTGTGGAACACACATATACACCCAGTCAATAAATTCAACAAAGAATCATTTAGGTATCCAACTAGCACTGAGGTTATAAGTGAACAAAATAAAATGTGCACTTACTGAGCTTACATCAGGAGTGAAGAAAGGAGAGAGATTTGGAGAAAATAAGAGTCCAGGATTGGAAGAGAAGGAATGATGGGAAGGACACCGCCCTTGGTGGCAGAGCTGCCAGCAAAGGCTGTGAACTTGGAAGACAAAACTCCCTTGACCCCTCCCTACCCATCTTCTCCAATACTGAGGATGGGTTTGGAGATTCTTATCTGTTCCAACAGCTAATCCAGAGCAGTTTAAATGAATAGCTGTGATTTGGGGGATGTGCAATATATGAAATCTCAGCTGTTGGTACCATGGATGTCACAGACTCATCACCTGAGCATCCCTATAACTACTGAGGTGCACAGACTAAAGGAAGATGACTGGAAGTGGAAACTTGCTGTTTTAGGGCATTTCATTCTTCTGTGCTTCATGGGCTGAAGACATATAAGAGGCAATAACCTATGAAATTCTGTTTTAGATGTTTTGTTTTAAGAAGTACTTTATATAATAATTAATATGTATTCATTTAAAAGAATATTGTTTATTTAGCATGGAAGTTGAAAAATAGATGGCTTATTTCAGCAAAAATAAAGACACCAAAAACACAACCTCTTTTTTTCAAGGTTCAGATTCGCTAAACACTCCTTCTTCCTACCTACCCCTAACTACGACTGTATGTGCACACGCACAGGCACACGCACACACGCACAGTTAGCTTCTAAAAGGGACTGTGTTTATCCTTTGATATTTGAGATCATTTACAATATTATTCAAATAATGCTGATTTTGTAAGTTTTCTTCTTCATTTCAAATTTATTTTAGCCTTAGCAGCAATAATAAAAAAGATTCCACTTCGGGAGGCCGAGGCGGGTGGATTACCTGAGGTCAGGAGTTCAGGACCAGTCTGGCCAACACATGATGAAACCTCGTCTCTACGAAAACATATAAAAATTAGCTGGGGGTGGTGGTGGGCACCTGTAATCCCAGCTACTAGGGAGGCTGCAACAGGAGAATCGCTTGAACCCGGGAGGCGGAGGTTGCAGTGAGCCGAGATCACACCGTTGCACTCCAGCCTGGGCGACAGAGCAAGACTCCGTCTCAAAAAAAAAAAAAAAAAAAGATTCCAATAGAAATAAGCTAAATTGGAAACATACAGATGCCTAAATTTTTGTTTTCTGCAAAGGCAGAAACAGCTTAAAACTAAGAGCTGCAGTAAAAACAGTCACTGTTGTAAAAATACTAGTACTGGTAATGAAATAAATGTCTGCATCTTCTCTCCTAGAGATTAAATTGGGAAGAACTACAGAAGTACTTCTGTCTTCTGTTAACTTTAAATAACTTTAAATACTAAGATCTAAAAGACTTCCCTTTTGTGTTTTCAGTGTGCTAGTGTGCTCAACACTTCTAAGCTGGAGGACTCAATTTCTTTTCATTGTTCGTTTCAGGCAGCCACAGTTTCCTGGGATATCCGCACGTTGTACTCAACAGTACCTGAAGATGCAGAGCACAAGGCAGAAAATTTACTGGTGAAGGAGGTAAATGTGATGCTTCCAATGTTTTATTTATAAGGCTTTTGCTTTTTCCCAGGGGATTCTCAATGCAATTTACTATTATTATCTTCCTCTCATTTTCAATAGATAATTCCAAATATTCTAACTAGTGGATGTCCTTTTTTTTTTTTTTTTTTTGTGGGGGGGAGGTCCTCACTCTGTCACCCAGGCTCAGAGTGTGGTGGCACCACCTCTGCTCAGAGCAGCCTCCACCTCCCGGGTTCAAGCAATTCTTGTGCTTCAGCCTCCGCAGTAGCTGGGATTACAAGCACACACCATCATGCCTGGCTAATTTTTGTATTTTCGGTAGAGACAGGGTTTTGCCATGTTGGTCAGGCTGCTCTCGAACTCTTGACCTCAAGTGATCCACCTACCTCAGCTTCCTGAAGTGCTGGGATTACAGGCATGAGCCACCGCGCCTGGCCCTAGTGGATGTCTTTCAATCTTCATTACTTGTTAGATGACTCTCCATCTTCCTCTTAATCATTTCACATTATTTGGTGACTGTTCAAGTTTTAGATTTTTCTTTTTGTTTTTAATTAACTTAAAACCCCCAAGTCGAGAAAGATGTAAGTATTCCCAATACAAAGATTTGATTTAATTTTATTTATGTAGATTGAGCCTTAGGAGCAGCCATACTACATGAGAATTTTGGATGATGGAGTTCTTATTTGAAGATGTATCTCTTTTTAGGACTAACTATGGAAATAGTTAACGGTAAAACCCTGTAGACAGCTTGAAGGGACTATATTAGACCATTATTGCATTGCTATAAAGAAATACCTGATCCTGGGTAATTTATAAAGAAAAGAGGTTTAATTTGCTCACGTTTCTGCAGGCTGTCCAGGAAGCATGGTGCTGGCATCTGCTTGGTTTCTAGGGAGGCCTCAGGAAGCTTACTCTCATGGTTGAAGGCAAAGGGGGAGCAGGCATGTCATGGAGTGAAAGCCTGGAGTGGGCGGTGCCACACACTTCTTTTATTTTTTTATTTATTTTTATATATTTATTTATTTATTTATTTATTTAGTTTTTTGAGACAGAGTCTTGGTTTGTCGCCCAGGCTGGAGTGCAGTGTCATGATCTCAGCTCACTGCAACTTCCGCTTCCCAGGTTCAAGCGATTCTCCTGCCTCACCCTCCTGAGTAGCTGGGATTATAGGAGCCCACCACCATGCCTGGCTAATTTTTTTTTTTTTTTTTTTGACGGAGTCTCGCTCTGTCGCTCAGGCTGGAGTACAGTGGCACGATCTCAGCTCACTGTAAGCTCTACCTCTCAGGTTCATGCCATTCTCCTGCCACAGCCTCCCGAGTAGCTGGGACTACAGGCACACACCACCACCATGCCTGGCTAATTTTTTTTTTTTTTTTTTTTTTTTTTTTTTTGTATTTTTAGTAGAGACGGGTTTTCACCATGTTAACCAGGATGGTCTCTATCTCCTGACCTCATGGTCCGCCCGCCTTGGCCTCCCAAAGTGTTGGGATTACAGGCATAAGCCACCGCGCCTGGCCACGCCAGGCTAACTTTTGTATTTTTAGTAGAGATGGGGTTTCACCGTGTTGGCTAGGCTGGTTTCAAACTCCTGACCTCAAGTGATCTGCCCGCCTCGGCCTCCCAAAGTTCTGGGATTAAAGGCATGAGCCACTGTGCCCGGCCAAATGGCCAGATCTCATGTGAACTCAGAGCTAGGGCTCATGTATCACCAAGGGGATGGCACAAGCCTTTCATGAGGGATCCACCCCCATGATGCAAACGCCTCCCACCAGGCCACACCTTCAACATTGGAGATTACATTTCAACATGAGATTTGGATGGGAACACATAGCTAAACTACATCAAGGACTGATGGAACATCTCTGAGTATAGCATTGACTTGCATTTTATTGGTGTGTAAGAGGCCTACAAAACGGCTTATTTTTCTTCTAACCAGACTCCAGGCAGCTTTAGAGCAGGAATTGAGCCAGTGCATAGCAGCTACTTAGCAGATGTTTACTGAATAAATAAACGATGCTTATCCTTTCCTTATAGAAAATATGGTGATACAATTTAGCCCAGCACAGGTCAAACTGAAAGTAGTGGAATCTAAGTTCAATCTTGAACCCTGAGAAAGTGGTGTGTGTGTCCCAACAAGGAATTCATTAAAGCTGCATACAATAGCAATATCTTTTCTCGGCTCTTAACATATTTATGTTATATAAGCTAGCCTTATTAGTGTACATATTAATATTAATATGACTGTACATTTTTCTGTTGTACTGTTCAATTCAGATCATTGTTTTATCGGTCTTTTTTTCCCAATTCCATTATTTTGTATGTATTTCCCAAAGTTCACATTGCATTACAATACCTTTTAAGGAGATAGAAAAAAGAAAAAATGCAGACTCAGATAACATCAGGATATCTGAGAATACTGTTTTCCCATTTACTGATAAAAATAGTGTGTGATATCAGTACAATAATATTTTGTTTAGAGTTGCCTTAGAGAAAGTCTTAGCATACGGTAGGGTGTCACTATTCTTAAAAAAAAGCTGGCAAATAATTTTTATACCAGACAATCAGACTTATTGAAACCTGCAATAAATATGTGTTAACTTAGGCAGGATTTGACATTTTTATGACACTGACTTCCAACAGGGAACTTTAACCAGGTCTTATGCGTTCTTCAGAAATACATTGCATTTTCTTCATAAAGATCTTTAACTTTGTTGTAAAATTTATTCTAAGGTCCTTACCATTTTGTCACAAATGTGAGTGGAATTTTAAAATTCCATTTCTTTTTCTTACTGTTAATTACTTAATGAATTAATTCTTACTGTTAATTACTGATATTTTAAAAAAGCTGTTGATGTCCTAATATAAATAACTAGCTCTTATCCTAATAGTTCGTATTTAATTTCTTAGGTGTATAGGAGTAAACAATTAAAATTTTCTTCTTTTCTAACAAGAATATTGTTTCTTTGATTTTTATCTTATTCTATTATTTTATATCCCTAAAACAATATTGAATAATAATGCTCATACCAGGCAGTATGTCTTATTCTTGAATTTAGGGGGAGACTTTAGTATCTTTCACCCTTTATGAAAGACGGTGTTTTATGTTCATTTCTGGCATTTATTGTATTTTAAAAGGTGACTTTCTATGAAATTTTAGGGTGTTTATAAAGACTGGCTGCCCTGTTATCACATGCATATGTATCCTATTAATACAACAGCTTTTCTGTTTTAGTTAGCACTGTAATAAAATCAATGGGCTGTTGTCCTATGGATCCCTACTTGTATTTCTGGTATAACTTTCTACTTCAAGTTGTATTATTACCTTAATACCGTGTTGTCTTCTAATTGTTTTTACTTTATTTCAAATTTTGGAGTTGATATTATGAGTGAAATTTGGCTCTAGTTTTCTTTTTTCCTTTGGTATTAGAGAGATGCTAGCTTTAAAAAATAAATTGGGGCACTCTACATCTTTTTCTGTGTTCTGGAATGAACAGATAAACAAGTGAAACAAAAAATATCTAGAACAAATTTAAGGACATAATATTATTTAAGCGATAGTAAAGATGGCACTTCAAAGTCTCCGGGGAAGAGTGGACAATTCAACAAACACTACTCAACTATCCATTTTGGAAGAAAATAAAGTTGTGTCCGTATCTCATATTACATACAAAAATAAATTCCAGATGAATAAAATAACCTAAGTTTTAAAAGCAAACGTTATAGGCCGGGTGCGGTGGCTCACGCCTGTAATCCCAGCACTTTGGGAGGCTGAGGCGGGTGAATCATGAGGTCGGAAGATTGAGACCATCTGGCTAACACGGTGAAACCCCGTCTCTACTAAAAATACAAAAAAAACCCCCAAAATTAGCCGGATTTGGTGGCGGGTGCCTGTAGTCCCAACTACTTGGCAGGGGGAGGCCAGAGAATAGTGTGAACCTGGGAGGCGGAGCTTGCAGTGAGCTGAAATCATGCCACTGCACTCCAGCCTGGGCGACAGAGCCAGACTCCGTCTCAAATAAATAAATAAATAAATAAATAAACAAACAAACAAACAAACAAAATAAAAATAAAGGTTATAAAAATGTAGGAAAACATTTCTAAGTGGGAAGTTAGGGAAAACTGACAGATTTAACCAAACAAAACATTCAAATTTGTATATGATGAATGTATGGTACCATAAACAGAGTCAAAAGAAAATATTTAATCAGAGAAATCATTTGTAACTTATTATATCTTTTGCTGAACACACGCACTCACATGTAAATACATACATTCCTAGTATTCAAAATCCTGCAAATTAATTTAAAAAAAGATAACCCTAGAAAATATGAGCAAAAGAGATGGGCAGTCTGTTTAAAAGAAGAAATGCAGTTGGCTAAGAGGCATACAAGGTCACTCGGCCTCACTAGTAGTCATGGAAATAGAAATTAAAAGAACAATTTTAGGGAAGAAAAATTTTAAGACAAACACCATTTAGCAATGATAACAATACAGTGAAAGAAACACTGTCACACGATGTTTGAAATACTCACATCTGTAACTTTTGAAATGTAATTCACAAGTATTTTTAAAGCAGCATATATCAACAGACAAACGCATAGTATGAAAACACCCTTGGGAATAAAGATCTAATTAACAGACATGTATGCTGCATTGGAAATTTTGAATTATCAGTTAATAAGGGTGAGGCTAAAATTTTTTTCACATTTATATTTTGTAATAATATAAAACAACTAAAAAATTACATCTATTTAAATAGCTTAATTTTGATGCCCATGGTTTTTGTTTTGTTTTGTTTTGTTTTGTTTTCCTTCTGAGATGGAGTCTTTCCTCTGTCACCCAGGCTGGAGTGCAGTGGCGCGATCTCTGCTCACTGCATCTTCTGCCTCCCGGGTTCAAGCGATTTTCCTGCTTTAGCCTGCTGAGTAGTTGGGGTTGCAGGTGCCTCCCAGCATGCCTGGCTAACTTTTGTATTTTTAGTAGAGATGGGGTTTCACCATGTTGGCCACACTGTTCTCAAACTCCTCACCCTCAAGTGATCCACCCACCTCAGCCTCCCAAAGTGCTGGGATTACAGGTGTGAGCCACCACGCCCGCCCTGATGCCCATAATACATTGTTAGGAGAAAAAAGCAAGTCACAGAATTGTAGTATGATATCATGAAAGATATAAAACCTATACATATATACATAAATATGTTTATATAAGGCTAGGAAAAGGATAAAAGAATGCACACATCAAACTCATAACGTTGGCTACCTCACAAGTTTGGGACTCTAGTGGGAGGGGAGAGATTGATTTTCAACATATGTAATTCTCTTTTGTTGTGATATTACACATAAATTTTGTAATTTAAAAGCTATTTTGGAAAAATTAGTTAGAATATATTTTTAGTAGAGACGGGGGAGCTGGGCATGGTGGTTCACACCTGTAATCCCAGCACTTTGGTAGGATGAGGAGAGTGGATCACCTGAGCTCAGAAGTTCGAGACCAGCCTGACCAACATGGTGAAACCCCGTCTCTACTAAAAACACAAAATTACTGGGGCGTAGTGGCACATGCCTGTAATCCCAGCTACTTGGGAGGCTGAGGCAGGAGAATCGCTTGAACCTAGGAGGCGGAGGTTGCAGTGATGTGAGATCGCATCATTGCACTCCAGCCTGGGCAACAAGAGCAAAACTCCCTCTCAAAAAAGAAAAAAAAAAAAAAGTATTTTTAAATGCTGCCAGAATTGGAAGCAATTGAAGCCTGTTGCCTGAACTTGTCTGCAAAAATTAAAACTCCAACATAATTCTTCAAGTCATTAGATAATTACCTAAAAGACTACTTCAGATTCTTTCGTTTTAATTATTGTTTTAGTTTGCTGATGAAAATGGCATGTGGAGCACTCAAAACCTCATGCGTGTCTTGCTTTAGGATTCCACCTGCTGGGCTTGTCTTTCAGTCATAGAAGTCAATTACATTCAGCAAACACAGTCCATTCTCAGTCATTTTTAATCCAACTACCACAGATTTATAAATGTTTCTATCATTTTAGGGACTTTTCATGCTCCTTTTGCCCTCTTTGGGGGTGTGTGTATATAGCATTTGTGTATTTCCAATTTTCAGCAGTTTCCAATTGCTCTTACATGAACAAGTGTTCCCAGCTCGTGGCTCTGGGTCTCTAGAACCCAAGGCTTTCGGAGCCTTGGATTTGGCTGCCAGCCTCCTTCAGCTCCCACATATTAACACTGCCTCATTTTATTGCCAGGCATGCTTTCAAGATAGGGCCAATTATCCCGAACTCTAAATTCTGGGACCATTCAGAACCTCCACCCCCAATCTCTAGATCCAACCAAGGTTTCAAGTGTAGCTACTTTTCCAGGGGAAAGATGACATGAAAAGCAGATAACTGGATCCATACAACAGAAGAGACTTCGAATGACTATTCTAGGGTTCCCAGAGGCCTTCAGTGTTGCTTGTGTTTCAAGAGCTTCTACCTCACAACTTCAAATGTCCAGATAGATCTTTTCATCTATCTGTTCTCTGAGACTGTCACCTTCAGCTGAGGAAAAGTTGACCACAAAATTTGCCTTTATTTTATTATTGCTCCTGGGGGGAAACTTCTCACCTTCACTTTTGTTCCCGCCTTAATTCCTTTTCAACTGCTTGTAGCTTTCTTTTCTCTCTTGTATCAGCATCTTACTTCTCTAAAAACTGCTCCAAGGAGAAACAAGTAGAGTGCCTTTCGCCCTAGATCCCAAATACCTGCTAAACTTTTATGTTGCAAAGCTCAGTACAGAACATTCGACTTTCTTGGGCAACATGAATGAATCTTCTGATCATATTTTTTCTCAACTGTATGGATCTAAAATAGGAAAAAAAATAAAGGAGGAAGCCTGGGACAAAACTATTTTATTCCCTGCTAATTTTTCTGTGTCACTAGTACTGAAAACCCTGCAAAAACTCCCATAGTAGTCCTTGATTTTAAGGATAAAGATAAAGTGAAACCTGTGTTTTATAGGATGGGAAGAAGATAAACCCTACTTACAAGTATCCCGTGATGATAATGGAACATGAATAGTCAGGCCTGGAGACAGCAGATAAAAAGAAAGAGGTCACCAAAGAGCTGGACTAAGGCTGAGAAATAGTCCCAGAGAATTACACTGCAAAAAGTCTTAACCCCAATTGCTAATAGCAGCTAACCTTTATTGACTACTTACTTTGTGCCAGATGCACTTCTAAGCCCTTTACTTGTAGCAATTACAAACATATGTTTGTTATTATCATCATTATCACCTTTTAATAACAAGGAAACTATCTCATAGAAACATTAAGAAATTTGCCCAGCCAGCAATAGACAGCCAGGAATAGACAGATCCAACATCTGGACACATACCACCAGCCCCGCCCCTGGGCTCCTAACTGCGATGCTAACTGCCAATAGGGTGTTTTGTTATAAAATTGCTATGTTCCTCTGGAAAGAAAACTTCTCCCAGTCTTCACCCTCACAGCCCCACTGTGGTTTCTGCTCAGGTGACTCTGATGCATAGTCAGTGGACCACGCTTTCAGGAACGTTGGCTGGATTTTTGAAACTAGATTATGCTGGCACTGAAATGAATTCATTGACGTTTGTAGAGCTTTGCAGAAACACTTGCTTGACCTACCGCAAGTGTATTAAGCAACCTTATTGGTCCACCCTGTGCTAAATTGCCCTGCGGCTCCCTGTGGGGTGGCAAGGGCAAATACCATGGTTGCTAGACAACAGATTGGCAAGACTCTAGTCTCAACACATCCAGCTCGGTAAAAGATTTGAGTTTTCTCTCACTGCTCTCTACTTTGACAATTCTCAGCTTCTTTTGAAAGGCATTAGGCATTCTTTTTTTAAAAATCTTGAATGACGTCATATTTTAACGGGAGTTCACTAAAATGAACAGCTTCTTCCTTTCTGTTTTATCTGTTATTAATTCTCCTCCCTGTCTCTTAAATGTAAAATTAAACATTCGCCACACAAAAGCATAGGCTTATTTCACATCTTTTAAAACACTGCATGTTAACATCAAGCTCTAGCTGCATACATATTTGCTTATACATTGTGTGTATGTGAAAACTTTAGAGAACTCTGTGAAATAGGTGTTATTACCTCATCTTACAGCCTAGAAAATGGGCTCTGAATGTATAACGAACTTGCTCAAGTTCACACAGAGCCAAAATTAAGGTTCTGCTATCTTTGACATCATATTCCATGTTCTTACACATTTTCTCGTCTCTGGTCCTTTGATAAGTTCCTTTATACCACATGCTCACTAGCCTGACTGGATGAGGGTATTTCCACTCCTCACAAGGGAACGTATCCTTCATTTTGGCAAACTATTAACCTTTCTGCCTGTTTTTCCATCTTTAAATAGGGATATTAAAAATCCCAATGCTGTGATTCTGAAAATAAATATAGCAATAGTATGAAAACATTTGGAAAACAACTACTGGAGAGCATTGTCTTTATCTGAATCTCGTAAGTGGCTTAAAATGAGCATCCATAACCATAAAAAATATCTAAACACTTCCGTGATAAAACAAGCACTACTCCCACAAGGGGTTTGAGGAGGAGAGGGGGGCAATTAAAGGGATCTAGAAATAGGATGCAAACTTCCTAAGCAAAACTTTTACAACGAAGTTTTTATTTTAATATACACAAAGGGATCATATAAAGTCGGAAGAAAGCTCAGCACACTAATTAAAACTAAGCTTTTGGTTCAGTCTCTCTTAACAAAAGGAGATGAGGGAGCAGAGAACTGAGAATAATACAGTGGCTCAAGAAGGAACCAAGGTCTAGGGACCACTTCAGCTGAATGGCTGAGAGAAATACTGACAAAGTACTAAGGTAGCAAGTTACTCTGACAACAAAGCCCTCTCTGATTTCTGGAAACCAACCCTGCTGCAGGAGTAGAATAATGATGAAGTGAGGAGAAAGTAACGAATTCGAGAATCCAAGTCTCAGTTTGGTCATGGCATAAAACTCTTGGGGACTTAGGCGGTATGATAACATTGAAAGAACAGAAGCAGGCTGGGTGCAGTGGCTCATACCAGTAATCCCAGCACTTTGGGAACCCAAGGCAAGAAGATTGCTTGATCTCAGGAGTTCAAGACCAGCCTGGGCCATATAGTGAGACCCTCATCTCTAAAAAAAAAAAAAAAAAAAAAAAACAACTTAATTAGCTGGGCATGATGGTGTGCACCTGTAGTCCCAGCTACTCAGGAGGCTGATGCAGGAGGATGGCTTGAGCTCGGGAATTCGACCGCATGATTGAGCCATGCGTATGCCCCTGAGCTTCAGCGTGGGCAACAGAGTGAGACTCTGTCTGTAGAAAAATAAAAAAGAATAAAAGCAAATACTTATCTCTACAACCACATCTACACATGTACACACACACACACACGATGATGATTATGTACTGTCTTCATCCAAATAACACTAGGTTACCAGAGCGAGGAAAAGTTCAGATTTTAAGCAAGGGGTTCAAACCAGAAATGAATTCTGGAAAGGAAACAACAAAAATGAAAACAGGACCCAAGACTAAATGGTAAATACAAATATGATTTAAGGCAAAGTAAATGTTGTTGAAATCTCTAGTTGTCCATAAAAAATTCACACACACACACACACACACACACACCCCTCATTTAAATCAGGGCAGAAGCCAACATTATGTAGGTTTAGAATGTTCTGTAAAAGGCTAGGTCTGTTCCTAAGTGTCTCACACACACAGAAACACACACACACACACACACACACACATTCAGAGTCTTTAATTAGCTAATATCCATCAACACTGTCTTAGCAGGGGATATGAAATGAAACATTTCTAAAATGTATTTGACCATCTCGAAATTCTGTCCATTTACAGACAACATTCAGTAAATGTTGTTGAAATCTCTAGCTGTCCATAAAAAATTCACACACACACACACACAAACACACCTCATTTAAATCAGGGCAGAAGCCAACATTATGTAAATATAGAATGTTCTGCAACAGGCTAGGTCTGTTTCTAAGTGTCTCACACACACAGAAACACACACACACATACACATACACATATTCAGAGTCTTTAATTAGCTAATATCCATCAAAACTGTCTTAGAAGGGGATATGAAATGAAACATTTCTAAAATATATTTGACCATGTAGAAATTCTGTCCATTTTTCTCCAAGTATCTTTAAGAAACACCTTTGAGAAATGCTAATGTGAATGTGATCCAAGGAGATCACCAGAAACTAGAGGCACAAGGTAGTTCGAGTAAAACAGAATCAACAATTAGGTGAACCTGGGTGTGCATTTCATTCAGGCTGATCCTAATGAAGAAAAACAAAATATTAAACCCTCCAGGAGATCAGACAAATTAGTTGTTTCTTTTCATGGCCAAACCTCTATTCTTAATTCTTATTGTTAGCATCGAAAATGTCTACCTATGTTCAGGGAGGTCATGCAGTTCTAAGACACAATTCCGCATAAGCCCTAGTGATGGTTGTTCTATGGTCTTACCCTCACACAGCAAATTATAAGTATAAATATTGTTACTCTCAAAGTCTGAAGTAATTAACAATGATCATAAAGTCAGTGTAATACTCTTTTAGCCCTTAAATTTCTCCCTTCATTCCCCTACCTAATTATCAGATTAGCCTTTCTCTTGTCCTAGGGGCAAATGTATATCCAGTGGCATAAACGAGGTATCTAAGAATCTGCTAATTGCAATTCAGTTAGGTGGAGTTAATTATCTTTACAAAGAGTGAAATTATCTTTACAAAGAATGAAATTTACATAGAAATTTCCTCTCCCACTGATTTACTATTACTACAGATCACATTGTGTCAAAAGCTAAAGTGTATGTAATAAAGAGAATCAACCATTGGATGAAAGATTAGACGAGGTTCATTATCCAACATGGGCTTGAACACTGGCTAAACAGATGAAACTACATGGATGTAGCACAGTCCCTGCCCTCAAGCTGCATACCGTCAGGCAAGAAGTAACAGACCTCTGATTAGATTTCTACAACACACTCTGACAAGTACCCCCTGGAGTACTACTTTAAGATAAACAAGGCCGGGCGTGGTAGCTCATGCCTGTAATCCCAGCACTTTTGGTAGGCTGAGGCATCAAGACCATCCTGGCTAACACGGTGAAACCCCATCTCTACTAAAAATGCAAAAAAAGTAGCCGGGCATGGTGGTGGGTGCCTGTAGTCCCAACTACTCGGGAGGCTGAGGCAGAAGGGCATGAACCTGGGAGGTGGAGGTTGCAGTGAGTGGAGATCAACTTTGGGAGGCTGAGGCACGTGGATCACGAGGTCAGGAGATGGAGACCATCCTGGCTAACATGGTGAAACCCCGTCTCTACTAAAAATACAAAAAAAGTAGCCGGGCATGGTGGTGGGTGCCTGTAGTCCCAGCTACTCGGGAGGCTGAGGCAGGAGAAGGGCATGAACCTGGGAGGCGCAGATTGCAGTGAGCGGAGATCACACCACTGCACTTCAGCCTGTAAGACAGAGCAAGACTCCATCCACCTCCCAAAAAAAAAGATAAACAAGGTCAGGTTTGCATGGCAGATGAAACAACTAAAAGCATACCACAGTATGGATTGGTTGGCTTGGGAAGGAGTAAGATTGAAGAAAAGTTGGACAGATAGGAGACTATTTGTTTTAATAGTCCAGGTGCATGATTACAAAGAGCTGTATGACTATGCGATTATGGTCAGTAAAGACCTATTAAGGAGATAGAATTGACAGGAGTTGGGGACTGAAAATAAAGTAAAGAAGAGGAATGTGTTTATGATGACTCCCATAATTATGGCTTGGGCTATTACCTAGATGGTTGTGCCATTAATTTAAATAAGGTGCCCAGAAGAGAGTGAAGATTGCTGGAAGGATGAAGCAAAGAAGATAACCTCATTTGCCAACATGCAGAGAGAGACATCCAAGAAGACGATAAATATCTAGGTCTGGAGCACAGGAAAGTGTGGGCAGTTACTCTAGATTTGAACACTGAAGCTTTAAACCTGGAAGAGTATACCCATGAAAACCAGAGAACTGGACTGCAGCTGAGAAGGCAGGTCCCTGAGCCACAGTCTCACCAAGGGGCAGGCAAAGAGGACCCTGTGTAAGGAATGGAGAAGGAGGGGCAGAGAGGAAAGCAGGGAACAAGGAGACATTGATATCTCAGAATTAAGGAAGAAGGGTCAATAGCGAGAGAAAGTGCATTAATGGCATAAAATGCCAAAGAAGAATCAAGATGGGGGCTCACTGGATTTGGCAATTCAGGATTATTGGTGGTCTTTAGCAGAGCAGTTTCAGAAGCTGGGAGCACACCCTGATTACAGTGGGTTTAACTCTGAAGAGTGGGGTGTGTTTCTTATCAAGCAAAGTATTCGTATATTGTTGTCCCTTTACTTGCAAAGCATAAACCCACTTCAGGAGTAAACCCAATAAAAATATTAGAATTCTTCAGGCAGAGTGCCCAAAGCATACCAGTTAAAAATAGTTCCATAGGCCATCTATTGATCTTTAAATTGTGTACCAAAATTCTACTTAATGTATTGCAGAGCAAAATTCTGTAAACATGAAAAACAATAAGATCCGATGAGGATAATATTGAAAATGAAATCTCTTTCTCTTCCTCTTCTTCCCTTGCATATTTGGACTCAGACAAGTGGCATTTAATTAATTCAGGAGAAAATTATGAATATTCAAGATAGAAGCCACGTCATGTGACTTCAAGAGATATTAAACAACTTAAGTCCTAAACATAGTGAAGAAAATTACAGAGGAGGGGGAGTTGGCTATAATTTAAAAATACTTCATGCTGCTCATTTTAAACTGAAATATATCTAACTAGAATGAAATTTATCTTGTCTCAAGAAAACATGGGGAATTTCTTTTTACTTTTGTAGTTAAAACAATTCTATATGCTTTGTGTTTAATTTTAGACCACATATTATGTAAGTTGACAAAGAAACCACTTTTGACCAAAATGCATTTGTTTAGTATACTTTATACTAATCTTTGAATTTCCATGTGTAGAATAATGTGCACTCACACTTGCCCATATCTAAGAATGTCTCTTACTAGTTGATTTGGGAGAGTGGGTTGCATGTATAAATAAATTAAGTAAAAATGAATGCTGTTTTCTGATCCTGAAACATTGGGCAGCAAATGAATGACTTCAATGCATTTATTAACTTTAGACCAGAGCACAGTTAGCATGGAGTTTCTCATCCTAGAACTAACTCCTATGCTGTGACCTCAGGGGTATATGAACAATTTAAATTCTTAGAGCATATTGAGAAACAAATGAAACCACAAACATTGCTTCAAATTTTTACAAAAGTTACATTCTTTCTTAATAAAATTAATGCAGATAAAAATATTTGTGTGTATGTCTTATTTTGGTTTTGGTTGTGTTTTGGGTATTTTGGATTTTTATTTTTTGAAAAATAAGGCTCTTCGTTCACTAATGAAGGTCTTGCTGATGAAGATCTTGTTAGAAGTTAAGGAACTTTTTATTTTGTGCGTACTTTTTACAAAATAAATTTAAAGCCATGTTTATTTTGTGACTTTAAAAATGTAATGGAAAATTAAGATATTAAAATCTCTTGTCTTACATTTGGCTTAGTTGTGTTCATATGTAGTGACTGTATTCCTATCATAGCCAAAACAAAATGGATCACCCCAATTTTTTTACACTAAATATATAACACTAAAGGTAATAAATACACAAAAAATGATTAAGATAAATTCAAGTGCATATATTACTAACTGAACTTAGGATAAAATATATCTGGAAAAACAAACTGTTGAAAAATGAAAAAAAAATGGTTACGTGTTTCACATTAAGAACTCTGAAGAAACTTATCTTCTATTCACTAAAATTTCTACAATAATAGTCTTGTTTCCAAATATGAAAACCTGCCCCAATTCTAAATTGGCTTTCTCTTCTTCACAATAAAAATCCCCCAAAAATGTTTGGCAGTAAGTGAGTAAAACACAGATGTACAAGTTAGAGGTGTTGGAGCCTAAGAATAAAAAAGAACCCATTTTTAAGGTTGAACCTAAAATTTCAATTGCATTGAAAAATGACCCGGTTTCTATGCCTTACATGAGAGCAATAATTGGATCGTAATAGTAGCAAGGTGTTTCAACACCGTCTATCATTTATGTCCTGACAAATGACTTGTGAGATCTAGCTGGGAAATTAGAGTGCATGTTCCCAGGTCAAAAAGTCTACTTCTATAATTTCTTCAACTGCCTTAACACAGCACATTTTGAAAAGATAAACCAAATATTTTGGTTCATTTTCAGTTTATCATGAATGAAGATACTCAATGAAAATTTAGGCTACTGTAGTTCAAAGCAACAAAATCGTCTTAAAATGATTTTCCCCTGGATTGGCTCTTGATACGACACTATATTTTACAAATGGGCATGCATGCTTATATACATAGTAACACTACCTCATATCAAGTAGTATTTTTTAAAAACCAGAATCAATTAAATTAGATCTATTAAATTAGATCGTGCCATGATTTCTGAAACTGAGACATACTTATAGTTACATTATTTATTTTGCCCAAATTCATTATTTGTACTTCTCCCTCAAGAGTGTGGTATAGTGTTTTTTTTATTTGTTTGTTTTTTGCTTGTTTGTTTGTTTTTGAGACTGAGTCTCGCTCTGTTGCCCAGGCTATGTGCAGTGTCGCGATCTCGGCTCACTGTGAGCTCCGCCTCCCGGGTTCGTGCCATTCTCCTGCCTCAGCCTCCCGAGTAGCTGGGACTACAGGTGCCCGTCACCACCCCGGCTAATTTTTTGTATTTTTAGTAGAGACGGGTTTTCACCATGTTAGCCAGGATGGTCTCGATCTCCTGACCTCGTGATCCGCCTGCCTCAGCCTCCCAAAGTGCTGGGACTACAGGCGCGAGCCACCACGCCCAACCAAGTTTTTAAATATTATTAACTTTTCAACTGGTTTGTATACTGCAGAAACTAATTATTATGCTTTAAAAGAACACATAGTGTGATCTAGTTGAAGACAAAAAAAAAAAAAAACTGTTTTCAGTGCCTTTTCTCTTTTACACTAAAATGTCAACGTATTGGGTGACCACACATCCTGGTTTGCAGGAGTAGTCTCATGTTCTAAGGCTCAGCTTTGCTAATAGTGCCTCCTTTCACTCTGAAATATCTCAGTGTGAACAATAAATTATCTGGCCACTCTTGCAGTGCATAATTTGCCTAAACTCACTTAATTTCATGATGCTTCATTTTCAGCATTTATATAATAGGCACAATTACTTCTCAACTTTATAAAGAATGACATGAATACTAAAATTGCCACCATCATTTTACAAATACAGAATTGTTTCCAGTGGTGACTAAGGGCCAAAATGAACACTGTTTATGCTTGCATTAATCTTTCTAGCAAGAAACTAGTCAGGTAATTAAATAAACCTCTATAGCCAGAAAGAAAAATAATTTTGCATCTTAAAAAACCATCTGTTACCTGCTTATTACTATGTAGCCAGAATTCAATAATCAACCTTTTACGAGATGAACAAATTGCATTGCCAAACCCAAATTGCTACTTGAGGTGTATAACATGATTTGAATTGATTCTAATGGTTCTCTGAAGCAGAGGAACAAGGAGAAAAATGAAATATTTTCTTTTCAGCACCTCAGGGTGTTCTTTATAATAGCCCACTCATTTTTAAAGTATTTACATTTTTGGAACTTTCAAAGTATCATTTTTAGTCATTTCCGGAAGAAAATGATATAGATGATCATTGATTTAACAAATAAATATTGAATGTCCACTATAAATAAAACCTCATACTGGAGTTGATATGTCCTTTTAAAAGGCTATGTCTAGATGAGTGAAAATAAGAAGCTAATTCCAGCTACCAGAATCCACTGTGTGAAACTAGGACCCCAAGGCACTCAGTTCATGGTCGGACAAGGACTGGACCCTGTTATCACTCATGTGGAATCATGGAATCTACCTGGTGAAGTCGCAACATTTCTCCATCTCTTTCAGAATCGCCTGTAGTACTTTTTACAATGTAGATTTCTGGGCACTCTCTCTAGAGATTCTGATTCCCTGGATCTCAAGTGAGACCCAGGAGCCTGAATTTTAATTATTGTCTCCCAGGACCATGGACACTGTACTTTTTAGGAAATTCTATCCTCATGGCACAAAAGCCTTTGACCATGTTGACTTTGGCTTGTTTTTTGGTGTCTAAATACATACAGGCAGAGATGGCAAGCATAAAGGCTGACTAAGCAAACATAATAAATGAAAAAAAGGTGAGCCAGGACATCACTGTTTGGAGTAATTAACCATCTCAGAAAACTCTTGCTCAATATTCACAGTCTTTGCCTTTGAAGCTGTCTGTGGCAGCCTCCAGTTGAAAGGGGATGAGGAGCTGGCATTTTGAAACAGGTGCCGTGGGCTGGAAAGTCAGTAAGGGAAAATTGGAGTCATTGTCTTACTGTAACAAGCAGAGTTGTAGCCTGTGACTTTGAATTTGCAACAGATCATTTCAGCTTAGTTTTTGGACAAAGAGGAGCTGTAGTCATAATTATAATAGTTTTTAATGATCTCCTTAGAGTGACTGTGTGGGCTGGAACAAAGAGAATAATTTTCTATGTGTAACATTTCCAAAATGCCATAACTATGTAGGAGAAATGGTTATGTGTTTGTAAAATGCACTGGCTTTCTCAAAATCAGAGAAATCACAGATTTAGAAGCATTCTTAGGAGTCATCTAGTCTAACTCTGATTCTCATCTACTCACTACCAGATATATAAAGCCTAGCAAATAAAATCAGAAGAAATTTGATTAAACAGAACCCTTTGATAATCAGACCTAATATATTTCTCAAAAACTTCATTTTTAATAATCAAGCAATACAAATTGTTATTATTAACTGTTGTGAATGTGAATTATAGATTGAAAAACTTGCTGAGAAAACTGATGTTGTTAAGTAAGTACTTATTGAGTATTTACACTATGCTAGGTGCTTTACACAAATTATTTGATCCTAGTGAAGGTGATATTACTTAGGCACATAAAAGCATTTAGAGATATTAAGTTATTTGAGATCCCATGGCTATTAAATGGCAGAACCAAAATTCAAAACTGGTTTTGTCTTGATTCTAAAACAGAAACAGAAATATTATACAAAACATCCAGAATGATGGTCTAAATGTGTGGTTCGTCTTTAAGGTTTGCAACCATCAAACAATTTATAAATTAGCTAAATAGACTTTTAGAATCAGACAAATCCAGTGTGAAATTCTATTTCTACCACCTATGGAGCCGAGGTCAAAGATCTGAATCTCTGCTTGCCTCTCTAATCTATAAAATGGGAATAATAGTCTCAAAGAATGTTAAGACTGTATGCAAAGTGCTTAGTAGTACAGTATCTGACAAACACAGCTTAAAAATAAAGAAAGTTTTTTTTTTTTTTTTTTTTTTTTTTTTTTTTTTTACTAATATCATACTAATATAAGAAAGTGCCACATTCATTTTGGTCAGTGAAATTCAAGACTAACATATCTTAGATTCGGCTACACCTGTAGCATATTGTGAACATCACGCATGAACATGCATGAGTATACATGTTTATCAAGGTCAAACATAGGTACCATCAACAGCAAGAAAGGGCAGTGAGTAAGTCAACGCATCTGTGTCCCATCGAAACCTCCAGATCAGAAGGTGTGGAGATAGAAATTATGTTGCAGAAATTTCTAATCCCGTCTAATATTCTGAATGTTCAAGAGCTAAATCTGAGATCCCAACAAATAAAATATCTCGACCAAGATCACATCAGGAGTCAGTCCTAGTTCCAGGACAAGAATAAAGCCTTCTATCACGTAGTTCCCAAGGCCGTACCCTCTATTTTCATTTTGCTAACTTAGAATATACACTGGTTTGGCAATTTTCTATTTTTATCGAAGACTCTTTAAAATACTTTGAGCATTCTATCCTAAGAAAATAATCAAAATAGGATGGTACAGGGGGAGAGTAGGAGGGCCATATGTATGACCATATACTCTGGGGCATTTTTTTTTTCTATAATGTCCCCAAATTCGAAGTAGCCATAAAAACGACTCACTTTGTTCTCTCCTTTACATCTCTGCTCAAGTCTCACCTTTCCTGTGAGCTCCATACTAACCAACCTATATAAATTAATTCCCTTGCTCCAAATCTCCCAGCCCCTTTCGTTTTATTTTTCCCATGACACCACTGTTTTCTTTTTTTTTTTTTTTTTTTTTTTTTTTTTTG